>NC_139513.1:267734048-268270361 GCF_947247035.1 Vipera ursinii
AATTTTACCAGATATCTTCCACGTTTGATGATGTATCTGATATGGGTACAAAAATGATCTCAGATAGTCGTTGCTGAATAACTATTTATTCAGTGACTGTTCAAAGTTAGTGGCATTGAAGGAATTGTAGTTATGCCAGGTCCACAAAGTTATGGCCACCAGTGTCCCTTAAGTCACATGATCAAATTCCAAGTGGTTGACAGCCTGCTCATACTTATGACCAGGAGGGTGATTCAACTCCCTCCACCCATTTTCCCCTATCTCTGTCCTTCCAGCTACTCTGCATTCTATTTTTGCCACCCTGTACTCCACTGGCCTGGCTGCCCCCAGTGAGCCTTCACCGTCTTCTTCCTCCCACTGCTGACAAGACACACCTGGCATGGTCCTTTGCAAGACAGCTGCTAGCTGTGCCAGGCCTTCTTCCCAAGGCAGCACATGCCTTTATCCAAATGACTCTTGTGAGGCTTTCAAACTGGATAAAATGAGTAAGAAAATACAGAATAAATTTTTCTACAGTAGAATTTGAATAAAATGCTTCCTATACAGAATTCTACCAGAATAAAATCCCAAAGTGTTGTATAACCACAGCTTCCTTGTTTGTCTGTCTGTCTATCTGTCTATCTATCTATCTATCTATCTATCTATCTATCTATCTATCTATCTATCTATTTATCTATCACCCATGTTATCACAGGGTAAATCTTAGCTTTTTAGCTAGAGAGATAGAGATACTCAGGAAGCAATAATTAATATTTAGTAAATGCTTGCATTTCTGTTTTTGTAAACTACTGTTCTAGAACTAAATTATCTCAGTAATGAATTTTATTCACATATTAATGTTAAAGCCAGGTTCTCTCATCATGCCATTCTACACTATAGTATTAGATTATATACTGTTGGGCAGCTTATTGCTTAACACGTGGAAATTCAGACAATAATAGCCAATAGTTAAAAAAACCATAGCTTAGTACCATTTCAAATGGTTCAGAAAGATAACAAATCTTTAGTTTTAACAAGAAGCATAAATTATATTCTTTAGGCACTACCTTAGAAAGGCACAATTTCATGCAGCTACCACTCTAACAGGTGATTCACTGGAACTGAGAAAATATGCCCGCTGTTTTAATTATAGAGAAATTAATAAAAGGCTTTTAATTGACTAATCTAGTCAATTAATCTACAAAATGTTGCAGACTACATTTAAAAAACAGAATATATAAACAGGCAAGGCATAAATAAAGTATGCACTAGAGTGTCACTGAAAATATAATTCTTTAACCATCCTGCAGTTGGATGATAGGAACTTAGAATTCAATGAAAATGCATCACCATGATTAAAGTTAGTTTCTCTCATGCTATTTCTGAAATAATATTCTTACAATCAAATAAGATGAGCATACACTATGATAACTAAACATAATGTAATTTTCAATTTAATTATTCTCTTCTAGGGATGACGATGGGGAGATAATAATTGAAATTTTATGCTTATTACTACTCAGTAAAGTACATTTTCCTTCCTTGACAAGAAGGCTGTCAAAACAAATAATTATGGAAATGCTCGAAATAGTTTGAAAGAAGACGGGAGCTGTCACAAAAAGTTTCTTCTTTTTCACATTTCACCTTGTATCCAACTGTGTAATTCAAAAGCCACCTAGTCTTTATTATTGCATAGCAAACACATAGCACATTAGAAATGAAAAGTAGTTCTTTACTGTACCTTCTATTTTCAACCATTTTCAGACCTCCCACACCAGCTAAGAAATATTAATTCAATTGCATATTAAATTCTATCTCCTCAGGATATTTTCATCTGCCTTTTGGAAATGTTTATTATTAACATTAGATGGAGCCCATTTGGTTAAGTCTTTCTGATCTTTGGACTTTGATTGGGAAAAAAAGATACAAAGAATAAAGCTATGTATTGTCCTAAAGTTAATGGCTCATGAAAAGATATTTTGTAACAGCCAGCCCAAATCTGGCAACAGTCTCAATGTGTTGAACAACTCTTCCTACCTCTCCTAGCTGTTACAGTCATTGCCTACAGGGAGAGAACATGCAGGCAACTATAAAGAGTCATGGTAGAGGAAGGTATTTTATGCAAAAGTACAGAAGAAAATTAAAACTGAACACATCTAATATGAGTTCTTTCAATCATACTGAAATAGAATTACTGCTGCTTGCACAAACTTTTCTTTTTCTTACAATTTTCCCTTCTTTCTTTTAATTCTTCTGTTTTTTTCCTCTGGCTTTTCTTGATTTAATAGCATTACTATTTTTAATGTGGCAGGTCCCAAGAGACACAGTATTGGGGAAAACTCTCCAAATGTCACTACCAGAGCTTACTTCGATTCAACAAACTAAGTGTCACAATTACATTACTCCAGGCATGTCAAACTGCCGGCACGCAGGCCGGATGCATCATGCCGAAACTGCGCTCACCCCATTGCTGGCAATGGGGAAAAAAGTCATGATACGTCACACAATGTCATGTGACGGCACAAGTTTGACATGCCTGCATTAAGCCAAATTCAATCATCTTGTCTGCTTGCTTATTTTTGGCTTAGCGTAATGTATGAACACTCATTCATTCATTCATTCTTGCATTCTAACTGTATTCTGCTAAGTCAACAGACTCATCACATTTTACAGCAATCCAATAAAAAGCATACAGCCAATTAAAACATCCGCAGTAAGCATCACTTAAAATCAAATTTGAAAAAAGTATAGAATAACAACAATAGAAAAAATCACAACCAAAGTATAAGATAAATAAAAGGGCTAAATTTAAAATTCAAACATGTAGACAATCAAGTAGTCATATGTTTAAAGAAATGTACCATCTCAAGTAGCTTCTGAAACTTGAGTTTTAATTGCAAGGAAAAGCTATTCCCTATTCCTGCTTGAGCAACCAAGAAATAGCATCTCCTGTCTCGATTTTCTCTTTCCTTCCAAAAGTAGCATACAGTATAACCCAGGGTAGGCAACCTTGGCTCTTTTATGACTTGTGGACTTCAACTCCCAGAATTCTTGAGTCAGCATGGCTGACTCAGGAATTCTGGGAGTTGAAGTCCCCAAGTCATAAAAGAGCCAAGGTTGCCTACCCCTGGTATAACCGGAAGCTTCTAAGAACCTACCAGAAGGGCTGTTTCTAGTAGGTGAAGACAATCCTGCAGATACCTTAGAAACAAGTTGTATAGGACTTTAAAGACCAGCATTTTGAATTATAACGGGAAACCTGCTGGAAAACAACGCAGGGCTCAAAGCAGAGTTGTAAAAATCTCTTGGCAAGTAATAGCCACCAACAATTTATACCAACTGCAGTTTCCAATAGTCTTCAGAGGCATTCCATGACTGACTGCATTGCAGCAGTATCAGAAAATGATTACAGCATAGGTTACTGTTAGTATAATGTGCAAGGAAAGCCACTATAGCTTGCTAGTAAGTAACTGTAATTTCATACAGCCAAGTATTTTAAAATACGTTGACGATGAAGGCTCCAGCATACTTGAAGAATGTAAGATTTGGGAAGTATGCTGTAATGGATCCAGAACTCATCCATTAGGAGGGAGATTGTAATGTATTTTGGTCATCCTTTCCCATTCAAAACCTTTGCAACTTTTACAGGGTTTTATTTACTTATTGTTTCTTAGCCTGGTTACTTGGTGCAGATATAGAACTGCAAAGATAAGAGCAGAAGAAAGCATGAAAAAAGCAAGGTCTTTTTGTCAATAGCTTATAGAGCGATGTTTTCAAGAAAATAGTACTAAGTATATTGGCAAGATTTGGGAATGAATCTTTGGGGGCAATAAGTGAGACAATAGAATAAAGGCTCAATAAAATACAGTAACTGACATTTCAAATTCTTTGCACACCTCCTGAAAAAGCGGGAAGTGGGGAAGGATAATTTGTCACTTGCCTCAATGAAAGATGTGGGCAGGGAGATTTGCTATAGAACAACTTCAATAAGAAATATGGTCAAAAGCACCCCTCCCTTCAATAGCTGTCAAAGACCATTTACTGCATCAGCAGGAAATTGTCAGAGGCTGTCTAATATAGAAACCAAATCAATCTATCTGGCAGCCATTTTAGAAAAAAAAATGTCTTAATAATAATATCAAGATACAAATGACCTGCCACACAGATTTACACATGCCTTAGAGAAGGAGGCAGGGAAAGGAATAGGTAATTTCTTTGGAGTAGGTCCACTATTCAGATTTTAAGATCACTTATGCTTCAAGTTCAACAACAACAACAACAACAACACACACACACTTCCTATATATTCCAGCACCGCTTCTCTCCAAGTCTTTTGGGACAAAAGTATCCGGCA
The DNA here is from genome assembly GCF_947247035.1 of Vipera ursinii. Taxonomy (NCBI): domain Eukaryota; kingdom Metazoa; phylum Chordata; class Lepidosauria; order Squamata; family Viperidae; genus Vipera; species Vipera ursinii. Next base: position 267,738,382 of record NC_139513.1, read on the forward strand.
AAGAAGTAGCAGCGTTACCATGAACTGTAAGATGGAAAGAATGTCACTTAGGTATTCCAGCCATTTTTAGCTTTAAGGGACGCGAAGAAGAACCCGGGAAAATTCAGCAATAAATAAATAAATAAATCCCCAGAATTACAGGCAGTACTATACGATCTTTTGGGGACCCTCAAGAAACAGACATAGGTATAGAAGCCAGAGAAATATCTTTATTGTTCCAATTAAAATTGAACAACCACACCGGGATGATAGCAGTGGACAAAAGCCTGAGTGAAAAGGCTGGAAGTTCAGCCTGGGACATAATAAAAATATAGTTTAAACAATCTACACAGTATGTAATAACACATCTTACCTCAAGTGTAGGTGGATTGTTTCTTCTTTTCTTCATCCATGCTAAGAAAATTAAAAACAAAAAATATCAAACATTTCACATTCTTATATTTCTTCTGATAACTATATATCAACAATATTTTATGAATTTATAAGCTGCCTTTCCAAATAACTTTTCAAAAAGTTACTTAAGTTATTTTTACCTTTTATAAGTAGTCCTTGACTTACGGTCACAATTAGAACCAGAATGGTTGTTGAGTTGTGGCTGATGTTACAATCTATGCCTTGGTTGTTAAATGAATCATTGCAATTATTAAGCAAACCATGTGATTGTTAGGCAAATCCAGCTTTCTCCATTGACTTTGCTTGTTGGAAGCTGGCTGGAAAAGTTGCAGATTATTATTAAATTTGTTTGCTGCCCATCTCACCACAATCACATGACCTCAGAATGCAGCAACTGTGCTGGTTATCAAGGGCCTGAATTTTGATGCCATGGTGGTCATAAGTGCAAGGACCAATCATAAATCATTTTGCCGTTGTATCTTCAAATGGTCACTAAATAAATGGTTGTAAATTGAGGACTACCTATATACAAAATTATGAAAAGATTAACCAACAGTAACATCATTTCATTATCATCAGTAAATTTAGCACTAATTTTAAAACGACCATAGAAGCAACATTATAAAATCCTAAATTAAAAAACAAACCTTTTTTTAACCCAGAATAAATCAGCCCTATTAGAAATATTCCATCAGAATATAACAAATGTTTTGTATTCTTATGGAACAAAACTCAAAATGTTTGGATTTTCTCCTCAATGGACCAATATGACTTGGAAGTGCTTGCTTACTCATTGTTTGCCTCAAGGTCTCAAAAATGTATATGGTGGTAATCCCTGATGACTATTACCCACCATCCATTTACATGTTTTAATTTAAATTTGAAAAAATGTGCAGGCAAAGCTGCAAGAAGCGTGCTTATTTCTATTTAACTGTTTTAACATTTTTCATTACCAAAAATTAACATTCAAATTTTGACCAACTTTACTATAGGTTTGGTGATGAGCAGCACTCAATGTGAACTGTTTCACATTATAACATTTTTTTGGATCTAGAACAATGAAAAAGAACCCTCAGTTTGTTTCAAGTTCCTCACTGCTCTTTCTAACCAAAAAGTTAAGACACTCTCTGATTAACCATTCAATTTCCCCACCCCCTGTAGCAGTCTTTAAATCTGGAGTAATCTAAATCCTGTGGTTTTTTTGACCTCTCAGAATGAAACACATTTATAGCTATTGTTTCTTCTTTATAAAATTAACAGATAAACAACCTACATAAGCGATCTCATTAGAAAGCTAAGGTATGACATGACATAAGGAAGGATACTAATATACAGAGTATGTAAAAGAGGTCAAGTCTGTGAGCCATAACAGTAAAAAATATCTTTGGATCTGTTCTATTAACTTTCTGGTGTTAGTAGATTGCTACACTGAGCCTGCCTCTTCTACTCAAGACAACAAAACTGGGGTCTAATGGAATGAATTAATTTGATATTTTCATTTCAGGGTTATTCTGGAAAATATGCTTCAACTTTTAGTTAAACAAGCAGACATATATTCTTTGCTTTCCTAAGATTATGGTAAAAACTGATGTAGATGAATTTGCTTATCAGATCATAGTTATAACTAATGTTATAGTATTGGATTTCTACACAGTTGGCTATTTCTTTTTATTGATCTTACATTTCCAAACATTTAATTATTCCTGTCACCATCTCCTGACTCTGCTTTGCTTTATTTTTACAGTCTTAAAAATGTAGTTAAATAAGATACATCATTGGCGACCTTTGGAGTATGTTGATGTCTATATCCTTTTGTATGCAGATGATGGTATATTGTTTGAACCTAAATGTACTTATGTTGACAGGAAAAATGAAATATATACCAGCATAATAATGGAAAACTAGAGCAAATAGATGAATTTGTGTTCCTTGGTAGAATATGTACTAAATATATATAAACAGATGGAAAATTTTAAGATGTACAAATTCTTCTGGAAATATTATTTGGAATCTGAACTTGCAGCAGCTCATGTTAGAGGATTTGCTCCTGAACATAAGCAGAGTACATACGGTAAATAATGAAGACAAATTAAGATGCTGAGAAGAAAAACCAATATCCACAATACAGTTGTCCTGGCTGCAAAGTACAGGCTTAATTAGACCATTATAGACTGATGAACTTGGGATAATACAATGGACTGAAGGCTAAACGTTTTTTCTGTGAGCCAAAATCAACATCAGTCACATGGATATTGAGAAGCTTCCGGCTCAATTAAAACACCTGCATTCTAGTTGTAAATGTATAAAAATGCATTAGCATAAAGTAATCGAGGATGAGGTTGTTAAAGGCTCCTGGAGTTGTTTTTGTATGGCATGGACTAGTGATAATGTGTGTATCAAAAAGGAGGTCTCTGCAATTGGAGATCAAGCAGAACCAAAGAAGATTGGTGGAAAAAATCCATTTTTTTAAAATAGGACAGGAGTCAACAAGGACAGTCGGACAAAGGAGCTGGAATCCTAGAAGCCCTCCAGATAGTTATTTTTCCCTCCTTCCAGAAATGAGCCCAGAAATAAAAGTACAAAAAGAAATACTATGAGTGGGGAAGTAAGAGAGTGAATTTAGCAAACAAAAGGAACATAAGCAGCAGATAAAAAGATGTGTGAAAATCCTTTCCTTCTTTTGTCTCTTACCATTTGCTCTAGTGGGCGAAAAGGTTCACTGGTATAAAGAGATAATGTAATCTCCAACAAAGGCAGATGGGAGAACGTAGCCTATTGCAAGGAATGAATCTTAGTTGAAAGAAATGAAAATAGTTGTGTACTAGAATGTATTTCTGCCTGCTTGACATATGGACATGAGAACTGGGTGTTGTTAAAAGAAACACTGAAGAAGAAGGTTGTGGGAATTGATTTCTTAAGATGCAAGCATGATAAAACAAGAAGAAACAGGGTGAAGAACGGATGGGAGAAGAATTGGATAGAAATTATGAAAATAGTACACTAAGATGGTTTGTTCGTACAGACATGAGTGAAAGACAATTAACTTAGACAAGAAACACAGAAAAGTGTGAATGAGTCAAGAGAAAGGGGAAGATAGGACACGTTGTGGTTTCTGAAAAAGGGGTAAATGAGAAGGCAACATGTGAAGTATGTTTACTTAAGGAAACAAACAGTTTGTAGGGACCAAAAGATATAGAGAAATACAGTGAACAGCATTGAAGAAATACTAATAATACTAATACTAATAAAAATAAAAACAGCAGCAGCAGCAGCAACAGTAGTTGGAAGGACCTTGGAGGCCATTTAGTTCAACCCACTGCTCAGGCAGGAAACCCTACACCATTTCAGACAAATGGTTGTCCGGACTCTTCTTAAAAACTTCCTGTGTTGGAGCATTCACAACTTCTGGAGGCAGGTTGTTCCACTGATTAATTGTTCTGTCAGGAAATTTCTCCTTAGTTCTAGGTTGCTTCTCTCTTTAATTAGTTTTCATCCGTTGCTTCTTGTCCTGCCTTCAGGTGCTTTGGAGAACAGCTTGACTACCTCTTCTTTGTGGCAACCCCTGAGATATTGGAACACTGCTATCATCACCCCTAGTCCTTCCCTTCATTAAACTAGGTAAAGGTAAAGGTTCCCCCGCACATGCGTGCTAGTCGTTTCCAACTCTAGGGGCCAGTGCTCATCTCCGTTTCAAAGCTGAGCCAGCACTTGTCCGAGGACATCTCCGTGGTCATGTGGCTGGCATGACTAGATGCCAAAGGCGCACGGAACGCTGTTACCTTCCCACCGTAGTGGTCCCTATTTTTCTACTTGCATTTTTACGTGCTTTTGAACTGCTAGGTTGGCAGAAGCTGGGACGAGTAACAGGCACTCACTCTGTTATGCGGCACTCGGGATTCGACCCGCCAAACTGCCAACCTTCTGATCGACAAGCTCAGCGTCCTAACCCACTGAGCCACCGCGTCCCTATTCATTAAACTAGATATACCCAATTCCAGCAACCATTCCTTATATGTTTTAACCTCCAGTCCCCTAATCATCTTTGTTGCTCTTCTCTGTACTTTTAGGCACACTGAGTAGTATTTCTTTTGTTTTCATACCTGCAATATATACATAAGTACTAGTGTTGTGCTGTATTTGGATCCAAACAGGCTCAGGTACCTTGGAGTTGGCAGGGAGACCTTCACTGTATTATCAGCAGCTCTTTAAATAAGCTGTGCCTTTTCCTAGGCTCACACAGTAACTATACAGGCTTAGAAAACATCTGTTTTAATTTTAAAAAAGTTTATGTAACTCAAGCAATTGATGATGGGTATCATGAAGTGCCCATGGCAGATCCAAAGTATCTCTGCTCACTCTGAAAATTTGTATATGTGAATATTTTCATCTTTAATATTTTTTGCATTAAAGATAAAGCTGCTTTAATTTAAAGACTTGAGTATAGCTGAAGTAATAAATATGCAGTACTTTGTTTCTATCCTAGACTTTTTAAATTACAATATCCAGTTGTAAATATACCAGGAAACTATGTTTTTAAGTTATTTTTTTAAGCAGGATACAAAGCAATCCTAAAAATGATAAATTATCTGCTTAGGATGTGATGTTGTTTAAAAAGACCAAGACTGAAGCACCGAAGCAGAGCTTTGTAAGAAAAAATAATATAAATAAATAATTCTCTTCCATTTCTCCAAAAAAATATTACAATATATTTTATTAATCCAAATTATTTTAATTGGTTCTGACTTAAAAATGCCAACCTGAATAAGATGGACTTGGAAGCTTATTTAAAAGAAAGCAAAGAGTTCACAATAAATTCCTCTAATAAAATATTCTATGGTTTAAATCACCATTTTTTTCTTATCCCCACAAACTGCATTTCTCCTGGGAAAGAAACAGCGAGACTGAAGATTATCATCATAAAATAAGACAAGGAAATGATAAATAAATGGTTTTCATACTAGGCCCAACACCAGAGCAATATGGATGTCTATTTTTACTGTTATTCTTCAAAGACATATTATCCCAATATATACTACTCAGTATACTCAAACTTGATTATGTGTCATCAAGTTATTTTTTACTCCTAGTGACCGCATAGATTTTCTCCATGATGGTTTCTCCTTAACTTGTTCCTTCAGGTCTTCCAACGGTACACACACACACACACACACACACACAAATGAATATGTTCAATGCTTTTATTGGAAGTTAGTAATTCTCAAAAAATTTCTACTACAATATGTGAACTGTACAAGAAATCTCTACTTCAATTTAGGGGGGGGGGAAATGAAAGCAGACCGAATTTTAGTAATTGTTAGTTGATCTGTCCCTTGTTCAAATTTTGAAACAGCCAATGTGTCATCTGTTTTTAGGAAAAAACTTTGTAAGTTCTATCCTAACAAAAAAAGCACTTTCATGGAACTGCAGCCAAAATAATTTCTAAGTGGAACAGTACCCTCCCATCCAAACTGAACAAAGAAAATGTAGAAACATATAGTCCAATTTTACAACATGCTCTTCCAGTTTTGTTAATCCAGTATAGTTCAAGCCATCTAATTAAACAGTTGTCTTTAATTATAAATATGGTATAGCTATCTGCAGCATGTGTTCACCATAATGCTACCATTTTCTAAGAAGAATGTAGCAAGATAAACTGGGTATTTCATATCCTGAGACCTTAGCATTGTTTCGTTTCAGTGCTCATCTGCATTCTCATTAGTATGCATGAGACTTCCATTGAACTTTAAGACTACTGGTGGCATGTAGCGCATTGTAATAAGCATAAAAGTGGGCATGCAAATTAAAACTCCGATTAACCACTAAATGTTACTCATTAAACAAAAAGGGACCAACTTGAACACAGACTGTAAAATAGAGTATGAAAAACACAAATGCTTATATCTCCAAACACATTGAAAGTGACTATATTTTTCATGAAGACTAACAATATGGAAAATGGATATAGCACCTTCTATCTTCAGATAGAATCAGCACCGAGAATAAAAGTAAATGTAAAGATTATGACCATTGTAATCTACACCCCCAAAAAAATGCCTTGCAATTTCTCTTAAAAAGAAACCTAGGTAAATATGGATGTTTCCTAGATATGTAAGTAAAAGCATTCCTAATCCTCTGTTGTTATGTTCCTGGGCTGAATAAGGAACACTCACGTTCAAACTTCTGATGGGAATTGGGAGTTTTGTAGGGGTTGGGCAAAAATCATCAGCTTACTTTTACTTGAGCGGGTTGGTAAAATATACCCACATTTTGTAGCACATATACAAGGAAAATACAAAAATACAAGGTAATAATAATCATCAGTTGAAGTAAACATCCTATGTTAATTTCTGTTCATCCCAAGCAGAAAGATGAATCCTATAGTCTTTGAAGAATTCTGTACTGTAGTTGGCTATTATCTATTAAGAAACTCTTGCTATGTATGAGCAACAATGCAGTCATACTGTTTAAATGAATAGCAGAGGGGACAGAGGACATCCTTGCCTTGTTCCTTTCCTTATTTCAAACTTTGGAAGTTTTAAATCGAAATATAAGACAAGATATAGAAATTAGAGGTTTGGAGTTAAAAGGTGAAACATATAAATTACAAGCATTTGCTGATAATTTGGTATTCATTTTGGAAGATCCCTTGAAGATTATTCCAAAATTGTGGAAGAAATTGGAACAATATGGTGAAGTAGCGGGATTAAAAATTAATAAGGAAAAAACTAAAATAATAGTGAAAAATGTTACGGGTAAGCAAAAAAATCAAATATCAGAGGTGACAGAAGTACAGATAGTGAAAAAGGTAAAATATCTGGGTATATATTTATCAGCTAAATGCTCAACATTAAAAGAAGACAACTATATAAGACTATTGAAACAAATAAAGTTAGACCTGGAAAAATGGAAGAATTTAAAATTGTCTTTACTAGGAAGGATAGCTACAATTAAAATGAATATATTGCCTAAGATTTTATTCTTATTTCAGACAATCCCGATAAAACTTGGGGGACTTTTTTTTTAAAGAGTTGGACTCCTTAGTTTTGAAGTTTATATGGCAGGGGAAAAAAGCTAGAATAAAAAAGAAAACTTTGCAAGATACTAAAGAAAATGGGGGTTTTGGTTTACCTGAGTGGACTTTGTATTATTAAGCATCTGTACTGACGTGGGTGAAAGAATGGATAATGCTTAGGAATAAAAGGTTGTTATGCTTGGAGGGACATGATTTACAGTTGGGATGGCACGCGTTTCTATGGTATGGGAAAAACAAAATTCATAGATATTTTCAAAACCACTATTAGAAATGCTTTGATAACAGTACGGGAAAAAATCAAAATGAAAATATATGTAAAAATTCCAAGGTGGCTATCAACAATTGAAGCTTTTTCACATGTAAACTTGTTAGATTTTGAAAAAACGTGGACATATAAAGATATTTTAAATATTGATGGGACATTAAAATCGAAGCAAGAACTGGAACATCAGGGTATCAACATGTCATGGTGGGTACGTTTACAAATACAAAATAGATATGAAAAAGACATGAAAATGTATGGATTTTATAAAGAACAAAATGTCTTTGATAAGATATTATTAACTGCTGATGAGAAACTAATTAAAAATTTGTATAATTTTTTGTTAACTTTAGAGATGGAAAGTGAACAAATTAAAGGGACAATGACAAGATGGGCGGAGAACTTTGGTTATAATATAGAGTTAGAAGAATGGCAAAAATTATGGGAGAGAAATTACAAATTGACAATGTCAACTGCATAAAAAGAAAATCTGTATAAAATGTTTTATAGATGGCATTTACCTCCAGCCAGATTAGCAAAAATGTTTAAAAATGTATCAGGCAAATGTTGGAAATGTAAACATAATATAGGCACATATTATCATATTTGGTGGACTTGTGATAAAGTAAAAGCTTATTGGAGAAAAATACATGCTTGGCTAGAAAATATATTAGGAGAACATGTAGCATTTAATCCCGAATTATTTTTATTAGGTATATTACCAGAAAAGACTAATAAACAAAATACATACTTGGTTCTACATATCATAACTGCAGCAAGAATAAGCTATGCACAATGCTGGAAAAATGAACAAGTACCGTCAGAAGAAGAGCTAATAAAGAAGATACTGGAATGCGCAGAGATGGACAGACTAACTATGAGACTAAAAAACAAAGAAGAAACAGAATATTATGAAAGCTGGAATTTATTTTATAAATGGTTGGAAAAGAGAACCAAAGAGTGAAATTTGTATATGTATTAATGATTTACGAACTCAGTTCGCACGCTGTTTGGAAAATTAACATATGTATGTAAAGAATAAAAAATAAAATTAAAAAAAAAATAAAACGCAAAGTTCTTCTCTTACAGAAGAAGCAAAATGTGGCCTTCAATTTTTTTTACAACACTCTCTAAACTGAAACATTTAGCAGTTGAAATGTTAAGTAAAAAAATCTAGTTAAAGTTGCTCTCTGTGTTTAAGCACCTGGGTTCTTATCTGTTCTCTTTGTAACAAACAAAAATATACTGCACACCTTCTTTGCCTAAATAACGGATGCAAAACAAAGCACTCTGAACATTTTCTCCACATTCCCTAAAAGGAGCTGTACTTAAAGAAAAAAAAGAGAGACTACAGCTTATTCATAACACTTTATTTCTATGCTCTTCACAAATCCTTCCAATTCAGTTCCGCAGTAATCACAAAGGAGACAAAATGCTATAGTAATTATAAGGATGCTTAAGTGTTGTGTTAAAAATGCAAATGCAACTGAAAGTATATCTTGCCACATATGGTTTATTTCCTAAATAATAAGAATCTTAGATGTGCAAACATATCCTAATCTTAGGAAAATCATCTAAAAAGATGTTTAGCTTACATGCATACTTGTCAAGAGTCATTCAATCAAAACTGCTTTTCTTACTTCAAAATGTACTCAGAGCTGAGTCTTGCATTGTTCTATCCAACATTAACTTGCCCAGTTTTTGTTTTAAAGTAAAGCCAATACTTTAGAACTGAGGTTTGAATCTAGGCTTATGTACCTAGGGCTATGGATTATGTTCATACCTCTCTGCAAGTTCCATTTTTCGGGGTGGGGAGGTGATATCTATTAAAAAGGTACAGCACTGTACATGAGAAATGATGTCTGGACAAACTGAAGAGACAAACGTCAAGAAAGACAGTCATCCCCTCTTAAGAATTCTTATGTTAGTAAGGGTGAGGCTAGAAATGTTGTCTTGTGTCTTTTCTGTACAACCTGGGAGAGATAGAGGTCTGTAAGCCATGCATTTCCCCAACAATGCCAATAAAGTTTTACCTTCCCACTCTGTTGGAATGGCTCCAGATTCATACTGGTATTCTTTTAGATTCACAGCTTTCACAATTCTTCTCTCTTTAATATTCTGACCTGTTTCAAGGGGGAGAAATTGTGGATTATTAAGAATGATTCCATATATTATCTTCAGTGTTGTAACTGATATAGAAATACTTTTATAGTATTTTTCCAGTAACTTGAGAATCGTAGCATGAAATAGTATATACCATGTTTCCCTGAAAGTAAGGCCTACCCCAAAAATAAGTCCTAGCTTGATTTTAGGGGTGGACCTAATATAAGCCCTACCCCAAAAATAAGCCCTAGTTTGGGGGCAAGGCACACACCTAAAAATCAAGCTAGGGGAGGTGTGGGGGTGTGGAGCTGCCCCACACATCCTGCACCCAGTTATCTTGCAGCCAGGCCTCTCCTCACAGGCCCACTTCTTCTGCGGCATCTTCTGTAGCTCGGCTTGCACTTGTCAGTCACAGGCCTTTCCAGAAGGCCACTGCAGTCAAGAACCGAACTATGGATTCAATCCATAGCTCAGTTCTCAGCTGAAGTGGCCTTCTGGAAATGCCTGACTGCAAAATGCAAGCTGGAGTTCCATTCCCAGGTGCAGAATGAAGCTGCTCCTTTGGCCGCAGAAGTAGGCTGGCTGGGCAAGGCTGTTGGTGCTAGAAGTGAATATAAAATACACCCCTATAAAAAAATAAGACCTGGTGCCTTTTTTGGAGGCCAAAAAAAATAAAACCCGGTCTTATTTTCAGGGGAAAATGGCATATACCTATACATTGTATATACACTGTACATAGTTTAATGGTATCTTGGTACTCAACTGCTTTGAAACTCATCAAATTTGGTGTTCAATGCATTTTTACACAAAAATTTTGTCCCAGTACTCATTGTTTGTTTGGTAGTCAATGTAGAAGTTAGAACTTGTCAGTGTTGGTTGCCTTGTGACTCACATTATTATTATTATTATTCGTTATGGGAAAAATATGTTTGATTTTCATTATTTATTGTACCCATTTCGCCTCCTGGAAGCAATTAATACCTTGAGTACCAAAGGACCACTGTATAGTGAAATGTGGATTCGCTTCTATGACAAATATAATGAGGGTGGCTGCTAGACTGTCTTCCTTCTTTATAGAATAGGCAATCTATTTTCTCCCCAGATCAGTATAAAACAAGTGATTTTGATAATGGGGAATTATGGGTGGGAATAAAAATGGGTGTGTAAAACTACCTCTGTAAGTGCAGAGTACAAATTATCTTATCCTTAATTTGGAAAATCAGGCCCAAATTAAATCATCTTGAGGTAATTAGAAGCTGCAAATAGTTGGTCTCCATGATGCTCATATTTCTTTAAAACTAGTATTTATTTGTTGATTGATTGATTGGGAACATCAACATCAACAAAAACAGTAAAGAAGATTACAGGGGAAGAAAACTATAGAGGCAAAGGCATTGTAGCCAGCTGGTACTGTTTGAAAAGAGCATTAAAGATATGGCAATAATACAATGATTAAACTAGACATATAAAGAATAGGCATCTCACAACAGAGATGAAGAGAAAGAATACTGATTGGAAATGGAAAGAAGGGCTAATGACTAAGGAAAGTCTACAAAGTAGTAGCTGACAAATATAAGGATGAAGTCAGAAAGCAATGATAGGGTAAACCAGATTCACTTAACAACCATGTTATTAACTTAACTGCAGTGATTCACTTAACAACTGTGGCAACAAAGATTGTAAAATGGGGCAAAATTCAGTTAACAAATATCTCAGTTAGCAAAAGAAATATTGGGCTCAATTGTGGTCATAAGCCGAGGACCACCTGTAACTTCTTGTTATGTATAAATATATACATGTACTTTTGATAAAGAATGAAATCTAATTCCTACATCCTAAAATGTCTTGAGATACATAGTTTTTGGAAAGATTGAAATTAAGGAAGTTGTTTTCTCTTAAGTACAGGAACTACAATATTATAACCATACTAATAACCTTCGCTCCTTCCAGCGTGATCTAAAAACTTATCTATTCCAACAAGCCGGCCTGGCCTGATGGATTTGGGTTTTAAAATTTTCTCACTTTATTGCTTTATTGTATTCTTACTTTATTGCTCTGTATACCGCCCTGAGTCCTCCGGGAGAAGGGCGGTATATAAAACAAACAAACAAATAAATAAATAAATAATGCCTAATAAAACATTTGCAAACATTTTCCTTTTCCTCTATTTATTTTATTTATTTTATTTTAATTCCATTTATATCCCGCCCTTCTCCGAAGACTCAGGGCGGCTTACAAGCTTAGCAGTAGCCTTCATTCTATGTATATGCCTGCTTATTAGGGCTTTCACACTCTATAGACACGAGTTTGTGAATGTTCCACTTAATATTTCAAAGCATGAATAAATCTGTACAATTTGTTTCAATTCACTAATTGCTTTATTAGTATTTGAACATCAAAGTAACCTCCTTTTGTTTACAGGTTTTAAATAAGCTTCCCCCTCTGCTTCCCTGAAAACCAATTTCAGAGCTGAAAGGGAAAGAAAAGGCAGATGATGGGGGGGGCACCATGGGAGTGGGGGTGGGAGAAAGGATTCCTATGAAGATGGCCTACGTTAGTGTGAGTATAACATTCATCTTCAAACACAGGACATTATTATAAAATAAGATTATCTGTATGACAAATTCTCTATAATTACCTAAAAATGCTTCCTTTTTTTTCTAAGATGAGAATGGTTCTGATTTGTGGCTGCATTTAGCATATCCTGCAGATGACTAAACATATATTTAGATATCAGCTTTAGATAGTTTTAGTTCAAATCAATGGGGCTGGGGAGGAAAGAAATAATTCCCTTCTGGCTGCCTATATTTTTCGTTTAATCCTGGTCAGTGTAAGACCTTATTACAAGTAATTTGTCATTATAACTCTGAAGAAAAATGCTAGCCTCACATTTTTTTGTCATTCCCCCCCCCCAACACTTCCCTTCAGGCTGCTTCTGTTGATGGGCTTTATGGAAATATAAATTCAATCAGCAGCTGCAAATTTCATGAGACGTCCATCTTCATGCTGAATTTGTAACTGGGTGTCAAAACAATCTGTGAATTCCTCCCTGATGAAACACACATTGAATTGTAAATTTCTGCAATTTTCTCATGTTTGAATTTAAAGGGCACTAAAATAGAAGTAGCTCATAGAAAGCATCTATCAGTTTAAGACAGGTAATTTCTTTCATTACTTCTTCATAGCTTTCAAGGAGTTAAATCATAAGAACCAGTGAACGTGACAAAATTGAACTATATAGTATTTTTAATATATGCAGAAATAAAAGATTAAAAAGCTTTCAAATAAGCTTTTTAAGCTATGTTAGTTTCATTTTACACAATCCTGCAACAATAAAAATTGAAAAATTAAAAGATTCAGTAATGCCAACATAATCCAATATTTGGGTTTTTTAAAATTCTGGTAAAGATAATAATAGCAGCTATCTCTATCCCCTTATAAAGTTTAATCAATTAAATATTGGTAGAAAAGAAAATAATACATAATACTTTAAATTGCTAAAAGAAAAGGACAATTGGCTCAAAGTTGTAATTTTCGTACAGTTTTCTATTCAAGTTGCATTTTCTTACACTAGCTTATAAAATGTGCTGATATCAGCTTAACTTGGCTGTTCTGCTTTGGACTTATTCCAGTTTAGCAGTGTCCTTCCAAAACTTATTTTCTGAGCTAAGCACCATATTCTAGATGAGGTATGGCCAACCAGGGTTCAGGAGAAGGGCCTTTTCTGCAGTGGCTTCCACTTTCAGGAACATCGTACTCCTTGAGGTCAGGTACACCCCCACATTCTTGGCCTTCCATAAGAGCCTCAAACCCATTTGGAGAGTGTTTATTGGGCTGGGAAGATCCCATTCCACCCTGCAGTATTCTGCTTTTTTAAGTTAAGCTTTTAATTTAATAGATAAAGTTTTAATGTTTTGTACCTTTGTTTTTATGTTTATATGCTGCCCAGAGTGGCTTGACAGTGAGATAGGTAGCATATAAATTTAATAAACTAATTAAATAAAAAGTCCATCAGATGATCAGTATAGTCAGTTAATTGTATTAAATAAAACAAAGATAGTTTCAGAAAATGGTGTACTTTACTAAATCAGAACAAAAAGCATAAAAATTCAAACTAGATTAGATCTCTTTCTGTCTGTCTGTCTGTCTGTCTGTCTCTGTGTGTGTGTGTGTGTGTGTGTGTGTGTGAGAGAGAGAGAGAGAGAGAGAGAGAGAGAGAGAGAGAGAGAAGAGAGGGGTGGGGGGAGGTATAAAGGTTTCCCTGTACAGTCATGTTCAACTTAAGGGTTTGGTCCTCATCTCTGTTTCTTGGCTTCATTCATCATATATTCATTCATTTTAAATGCGTTTAAGGATACTATTTGTCCACATACTGTAAATGCTCACTTGCAAAATAGAAATGGATAAATCATAATGCAAAAAATAAAATAAGATCACAGGGAGGAACTTGACAGTTCATTATTTCTTTCCCAACTCAAATCAATACTGACACTTTGCTCACACTAAGCACACAGCTTTTTTCTCTTCTTGAAACTGATGCCAGTCTGGTCTTATTTTATATATATATTTATCCAAGCTACCACTAATGCATTTTAATTTTGTTTTATGTCACTTTAATTAAAAAAAACTATTTACTTATATTCTACAAAAATCATAATTCAAACTAATTTCCGTATACTGTGAGTAGATAGAGTATAAGAGTTTATACTCAATTTATATAGAGAGTATAAGTTTATGCTCTGACATACTGAGTTTATATTCAGGCATGCAGCTTTGTCACTTTCATTGGGCTCCTCTGGCCAAATTCAGGGTAAATGAAATGCTCTTTTTTCCTGCTTGTTCAGCAACATTTTTCATTTTGATGGCATCACCTAGTCCAGGCATGTCAAACGTATTGCAACTTTTTCCCATTGCCAGCAATGGGATGGACACGGTTTTAGTATGATGCATCCGGCCCACGGACCAGCAGTTTGACATGCCTGACCTAGTCCAATATATCTTTAATTGTGAAAAAAGATACATAGCCAGAAAGAAATAAAAAACAGAAACATGTCACTTAAATAAATAAATAAATAAATAAATAAACCTTTATTGTCAAAGTACAACATGTGTACATTGAGATTAGCTGAGCCTCCCCCCGTGCTCTCTCCCCCCAACACACAGCGACAACAAACCCTCCATCCTACCACACCATGTGAACCAACTACACCACACACCGGCCTCCCAAGTCAATTCTGCATAAGATTATGTCCCATTTAAAAGCCTAACAGCCCAAGGATAAAAGCTATTTTTCAGCCTGTTGGTACAGCTGGCTATATTCCTATATCTCCTACCGGATGGTAGGAGAGTAAAGAGATACCGTCCAGGGTGTGAGTCATCCCTGAGAATCTTCCTCACTTTTCCAAGGCAACGAGCCCTGGCGATATCATCCAGTGGTGTCAGGGAACAGCCCACAATGTCTTGTGCTGTGCTCACTACCCTCTGTAATACTTTCCTATCCGCGGCTGTCAGACCAGCATACCAAACCACAATACCATACGAGAGGACGCTCTCTATAGTAGACCGGTAAAAGAGGGTCATTAGACGTTGTTCTACCCTGTTCTTCCGCAAGACCCTAAGAAAGTGAAGCCTCTGTTGGGCCTTTCTAGCCACCTAAGTTGTGTTAACTTTCCAGGTCAGATCTTCACAGAGGTAGACTCCCAGAAATTTAAAGGAGGAAACTCTCTCTACACAGTCCTCCCCGATATAAAGTGGGGCAGGTTCCTCCTTTTTTCTCCGGAAGTCTAACACCATCTCTTTCGTCTTGCCGATGTTTAGGTGCAAGTTGTTGTTACTACACAAACAAGTTGTTGTTACATTACAAACTTTTCATTGAAACTCAAACTCATTAACTGTTTTCTATTATAATTTTTTTCTGTAATTTCTTAACTTTGTTAAACCTGGGACTGTCCGGTACATATAAATTTCTTTTTGTTTATTAAGTTTCCACTTAAGTCAAGCAATTTTTGAAGATCCCTTTAAATTTCTTTTTGCAAGAATAATAAATATAGAGTTTGGAAAACCCAGTACAATCTTGGTGGATCAGAGGTATCTTCAACCCAGTAAAAATATGGCTTTTCTAATAATCATCTAGCCTTAAATTTAACTGTAAACCAAACACATTCCTTTGCTATCTACATCTTGACTATAGCAAAAATCATTCACTCTCTCTAAAGTAAACAGAAGAGAATATATGCAGCTCGAGAGTGAAATAGAGAGTGAACTTGGTTGTTTCATTGAATGAAACCATAAAGTCATCATCTTCTTTTTTTAGAAGAAATGTCTCCAAAAAAATCAAAGAAGCTTCTCCAGAAAATCAAAGATCTAAAAATAGAAGACAACAAAATTGTAGTTTATTCAACTTCACAGTAGCCTGTACATTTATCTATAGATCCAGAACTAGTGAAAGAATCCATGGCAGTAGTACTATACCACACACCCACCTAGTTAAGTACACTAAGATAGAGGAACCCAGAATAATGGACCTCATCAACTTCTGCCTCACTACCTATTTTCAGTTTGATGGACAAATATACCAGTAAACCCACGGGATCACCACTCTCAGGGCTCATAGCAAAGACTGTAATGCAGCATCTAGAAACTATAGCACTCTCACGCATACAACCAAAAGTATAGATCCAGTATGTAGACAACACCTTTGTTCATAATAAAAGAGGAACAACTGGAGAAAACATGTGAAACAATCAACATCATCTTCAAATGAGGGAAGGAGAAAACAGCAATACACTACCTTCCTGGATATCCTATCAGCAAAGGAAATAGTGGCAAATTACAAATTTCTATTGAAAAACCATGCAAATTAAACAAGTGCTCCATTACTAAACTAACAACCCAACCTCCCTCAAAAAGAGCTGGGTAAGAACATGATTCAGATGAACACAAATGCATTGCAGCAACACAATACACCAGAATAAGGCAACAGACTACTTATGCAACATTTTCCAATAAAATGGATACTCACGCAACTTTATCCAATAGCGCCTGACCACTTAACCCAGTACACCATAATTAACATATGCCATGAAAAGGGTAACACTACCATGCATCAAAAATATTTCAGAAACCAAGAAAACATTACAACCACACAGCATTACCATAGCACACAAACTAACAAAAGCCTTCCAAGTAATCCTAAGAAAACTACCGTATTTTCCAGCGTATAAGACGACCCGGCGTATAAGACGACCCCGACTTTTAAGAAGATTTTCAAAGTTTTTCGTCTTATACGCCGGAAAATACTTACATGCCCTGCCCTCCCTGTCCGTCGCAGAGGAGGCGAAGGCCCGACTGGCCCCGCCGGCCCTCCCGCTGATCCCGCGCTTTTGCCGGCCCCCGAGGCGCAGCGTTTCCCGGGCGGCAGGCAGCGCCGGAGGGCAGCCACCACCCCACCACGGCCGGCGCCCATCCTGCTTCCCCCCCCAGGCCTTGAACTTCTCCCATTGGGTTCAGGGCGGAGCAGCTCTGCCCGCAGCCTCTTTTTTAGAACTCGTGCCGCTTCCCTCTCACTGTCGGCCGAGGCGCGCTCGGCCCGGGCTCCCGGTCCCTCTTCCCGGCCGGCTTCCCGCCCTGCCCCTCATGGAGCTGGACTGGGCGTGCAGCCTCTCAGTGTGGCTGCTTTTCCTGGGCAGCCTGGCGGTGCGGCTCCTGCACTCAGACCTGTTGCTGAGCCGGCGGCTGCTGCTGCGCATGGGGCTGCTGGCTGTCCTGCAGGCGCTGGGCCAGGCCATCCTACTGCTGCCCCTCAGCGCTGCGCTCACGGCGGCTGCCTGCTGGCTCATCTCGGCCAGCACCGCCCGGCGGAAGCGCATCCCCGCGGGGGAGAGAGCGGTGCTGGTGACAGGTGAGTCCGGCAGGCGCAAGGCCCTCCCCTCAGGCCAAGAGCCAACGGGCAGCACCGCCTTCGCATGGGGAGAGCTGCCCGACACTCCCGCCCAGCCGTGTCCCGGAGCCGCGCTGGAGATAGCTCGGTTGCGCGGGGTGGCCCGGCTTTGCAAGAACGGGGACGCTCGACTGATTTTTTTTCCCGGCGTATAAGACGACCCGGCGTATAAGATGACCCCCCCAACTTTTGAGAAGATTTTCATGGGTTAAAAAGTCATCTTATACGCCGGAAAATACGGTAAAAGACCCAATAACCCAAGAAGAAGAAAAAATTGACGATATCTACAACTTATAGTATAAGAACTATAACAGCCACTATGTGGCTTGGACAAGTAGATTAGCAGAGCACATCTATGAACAACTAACAATAAGACATAATTTTTTTTCCTGTGTCAGAAGCACCAAAATGCTTCTGTGGCAAAGGGATTTGCCAGTGGTATCAGTGTTGCCTGGGAGGCGCCCAGTTGGAGGCTCCTTTTGTGTCCCTCTGAAGTTGTGCCCACTGAAGTGGTACCTATTAATCTACTCACAGTCACCTGCTTTCTAACTGCTGGGTCAGCTGGAGTGTGCAATGGGAGCTCACCCTGCCCCCCCCAGCAATGTCTTGAACACAAGAGGCAGCCCAGTGTTCTAACTTCATAAGCCACCACACTCCTTAAAAACATGATGAAAACTCTTTAATCTCATAACATGTGGACAGACTCAACCATAGTTTCAACTGGGAAACTGTGAGCATTCTAAATCATGCAAACCCCAAAAACAGTAAGGAATTCCTTGAAGCTTGGCATTCAGACAAATCAGCCATCAAGAGATAATATAAAAATAAACAATATTTACCCACAATTCAAAATAAAACAATAAAAAAACTAAAAATGAAACAAAAAATACAACATCTCTACCAGCCAACACCCGAATAAGCAGATACAAACAATCAAACAGAAATCAATATCTTAATCAAGAAAATACCAAGGGGAAAACCATACTTCTACCAACACTGGCAGGCCAAGCTACTGTATATAAAGTTGGATAATGAAACATCTGCCAACAACCAAACTCAGACCACCAAGCACTCCAGTCTCTCTGAAGTCTTCAATACCTCCCTACTGTGTGTACACAGTGATTACTAATACAGAAATTCTTTCTCCAGGGGACTTCTCTCCTAGGGTTTCATTCAAACATTTTTTTCTTGATTTCTCCTCCTATTTAACTTCTCCCACTCTAGTGCTTTGCTCAGATTTCTAGAACCAGAGGCCACTGTCATCTTACGTCCCTTGTTATACATCCACTAAGTCATTTAGTGATTCTATGGTACAGTACTGCTCAAATACACTGCAAGTGAAATCCTCCTGCCTAGAATACTTAACAGCTTTTTCTTCTAAGTGTGCATTCAGAATCATGGCAATTACTGTTACCAGGCCTCTGTGAATCAAACACAGCTGTATTTCACACTGGATTATGTAAATATTTATAACCTATTGGCTCTAATTCTAGTATTATACTCACACAAAAAGTGCTGGAGCTGAAATTATTTCCAACTTCCTGCTAGCTTCCTCATGGAATTTCCTTGTGGGAAGCTGTCAGGGAGCATTAGAAAACAACCTTTTTCCTTCCCCCCTTCCTGTCACTCTATTCCTTCCTTCCTTCCTTCCCACTTTCTTGTGGGAAGCTTGCAGGGAGAAAGTCAATGGGAAAACCAGCAGGAAGTTGCCAAGGCCAAGAGGTAGGTAAGTGGAAAAGGGAACAAGAGGTTATAAACCAGGAACCATATATGGGGATGCATGAGAGATGCTGCATAGGTTAGGAAGGGTGTGTGTGTGACCCCTAGAGATACTGTGCCAGTCAAGCAGGGCATGCTGGTATGTCCAGACTGCTGTGTCAGTCAGGTCAGGAATGGGGAGACAGCGGGGTGGTACAGGTTAAGAAGGCTGCGTAGGGGTCATAGGGATATGTAAAAGGTGCTGCATGGGTCAAGAACAATGCATGGGGGTCACAGGGGTGTGTGAGAGGTGCCACATTGGTCAGGGATGGTCCGAAGGGGGTGCGGGTGGGAAGAGATGCTGTAAAGTGTACAAAAGATGCTATGCAAGACACAGAAGGCATATAGGTAGTGTGGCTTGCTACATAGATCAAGGAATGTGCACAGGGGCTGGCAAGGGTCAGGGAGTGTCCATGGAGGTGCACATGAAGAAGAAAAACAACCTAGAACTAAGAAGAAATTTTCCAAGTTAGAACAATTAATCAGTGGAACTTGCCTTCAGAAGTTGTGAATGTTCTAACACTGGAAGTTTTTAAGAAGAGACTGGACAGCCATTTGTCTAAAATGGTATAGTTTCCTGCCTGAGCAGGGGGTTGGACTAGAAAACCTCCAAGGTCCCTTTCAACTCTGTTATTCTATTCTACTCTAACATGAAAGGCTATTAAGAAAAGTGCTAAAGTGAAAAAAATGATATTTTAAGCAATATAAAGGATTTTATTCCCTAATAATATGAATTACATTCCCAAGTTCTTTCCCCAAAAATACATGGTGAGAGAAACAGTCAAACTGTTATCCCAAAGATGCTTTTTCATGAGGCAACTGGACTTCCTTGTTTTTCTTTGAAGACGTTTTGCTTCTTATTCAAGAAGCTTCTTCAGCTTTGACTGGACGGTCTGACAAGCGGTCCATTTTCCAAGCTTCAATCATTTCCCTGGCTATTTTTGTACCTGCACGGCCAACAATCTTAGTAGCTGAGAAATTGAATGTATGTCCTTGTTCATTGCAATGTGAGGTTACTAAAAAGTTTGGGTCTCCTCATCTGACCGCTTGCTGGTGGTCTGGTGGTTAGCTTCCTCCCCGTCTGTCCTACATAGTCACAGGGCAATCCATGAAGGGAACTGATAAGTATGTAGATAACATCTATGTTGTCCATAAGAGTAAACAATGAGTTGATGGCACATAATCATCATTATCATTAAGTGATATTATCATGAAACTGGGCAAAGCCCTCTATGGCCATTAGAAGACTAAATAACAGGAATTAATAATATGTGAACACTGGCCAAACCAATTGATCTTCATAACATCTTACAACATTACAAATTTGTGGTTATTTTATCATGACAAAAATATTACCATTGTTAGTAAACATGAATAATTATTATAGATCTGATGAAACTATCAAATTTTCTTCATATTTCAGAGGCATAAACCTGCCAGCAAAGAAATTTTATGAAGGCATGGTTATACTTAGTAGCTATTAGCATAGAGTTGTCCAAAGAGAAAGCAATATAAGGACACAGCAATTCAAATTAAGTTTTATTTAAGATTTAAAAAAATGGGAGAATAAAGACATGACTCCAACATGAAATTAAGTTATTTAAAAACTGGCTGAAATTTTTCGATCACAAGTTTTTAATGTTCCTGCCTGAATTTCTAAAGGCTTGGAATCCCTGTAATGTCACATTTTGGATGGCTGGACACAGACACACACTATATAAACCAAAATTAAGGACAATGAGTTGTCTTATAGCAGCTCACAAATTAAGAACAATGATGCTGAGATAAAAATATTAAAAAATGAATTACAATTCAGCTAAACTGTCAGCTTTGTTTTGATCCATGAATAAGTTATCAACATTTGTTAGACATCAAAATTAACAGTATATCAAAATGACTGGCAGCAGTTTATATTCTAAGAGCTATGTTTAAGATTCCCTGTGCATTCTTATGAGTGATGTGAAAGAGTTTTTGTTCCCAACTTTCAATTTTAAGCTTCCATGACAACTCTTTTTTTAAAATAAATGAAAGACATCAAAATGAAGAACAGAGGGGTTTTTTTATAAGGAGGTAAATGTTCCTTTGTTCCTACTCAAAAAACATAATGAAATTTCTATTTTTAAAAAGTTCTTTAGATATAAGATGCCACATGTCCATAAAAATTGATCTGTAAATGAATAAGAGTATAGTATTAATATACTGTGCATTTTTGGATTTTCACTGTTTTTATTAACATCCTTCCAAATTAGTAAGAAAAAGAGTTTGATTCTCCAACTGAAATAAGTTTTTCAATTTTTTTTAAAAATGAAATAAGGATCCAGAACATTTACAGGTTGCCTCTTATTTGATGAGATGTTCACACTATTTTGATTTACAAGGCAGTTTCTAGATTAAGAGTCTACCTTGCCTAGAATAACATTAGCATGCAATAAGTAACACTGGGAATTGATTGTGCTTGAGACATACTGCCCCGTATGTGCCCAAACTGTCTAGTACAGGCTTTACCATTATCAGGGTAGCATTTGGTATGGAAACAATGAACTCTTGTAACTTAGTCAACACTTTCTTTGTTTTACTAACAAGGATTATGTAAAAACCTTGATTGATCAAAGCTATTGATGGTGACAACAATGGCATATAGCAAACTGTGACCTGGAATCTAAGAAGAGCAAATATAATGACATAACATGTTGTATAACAGTGTAATTAAGAAAAGGGGAGGGATATAACAGAACTCAATGAATTATGTCCATTAATCATAAATTATAAAATTAAATGTCAAAAATGAATTATTGTCACCAATATTGTTTCGAGTATACTTATGACTACAATTGAGCCCAACATTTTTGTTGCTAAGCGAGACAGTTAAGTGAGTTTTGCCCCATTTTACAGCCTTTTTGCCACAGCTGTTAAGTGAATCACTGCGGTTAAGTTGATAACACGGTTGGGAGGTGAATCTAGCTTCCCTACTGACTTTACTTGTTCAAAAAGTGTGCTCATATGACCCTGGGACACTGTAACTGTCATAAATATGAGTCAGTTGCCAAGCAGCTGAATTTTGATCATGTGACTTTGGGGATGCTACAATGGTTGTAAGTGTGAAAAATGATCATAAGTCACTTTTTTCAGTACTGTTGTAACTTGAATGATCACTATATGAACTGTTGTAAGTAGAGTCCTTACAATTGTATATCACTGAGAGTTGGGTTGCTTAGATTTTTTTTTAAAAAATTAACATCATCATCAGAATATCTGCAAGAAATAAAAGAATTGGAAGGGCCACAAAATAGATCAAGTAATAGAAAATGAAGAAGCTAAAGCGCTCTGGGATTTTAGAATTCGAACAGAAAAGCACCTGTCGCATGACATCCTAGATTTAACAAGTGTTGATAAGAAAGACAAAAAAGCTGGATAGTGGATATTGCAGTACATGGAAATAGCAAAACAGGAAGGAACTGGAAAAAAATAACAAAACACAAAGTCCAGCAGATAGAAGTTCAACAACTGTGACGAGAGAAAGCAAAATTAACAGCAATAATAGGGATAAAAATGCCAATCCAGTCTAAAAAAATCTGACTAACTGTACAATAATAAACACAAATGGTGACAATAGAAATACCGAAGATGAGTTTTAAGTTAAAAATGTGCAATGTTCTGAATGAATATTATTCAAGGAAATGTTTTTTCCCCAATTTATTGACAAGAACAGATAGATAAGAACAAGAAAAAGTGAAGAGAAAAAATGTCTGGGCCAGAGACTCCTCACCCCCCCCCCAAAAAACCTGATGATGACAGATGAATGTTTAGAAAAAGGTCAATATCAAATACATGGTTTAAGCATAAATCTATTCAGATATAAACATGATAAAGAAATAAATTTAAACTTAAAAGCAAGGTTGGTTTGATTGTTCATGATGAAGAACTGAGAAAAATGGTGAAGATATGGAGGATGAAAGATTGTGATTGTGAGGCAGATCATTGCTTGATAGCGGTAAGAGTGGATCTTGGGAGAAAAATGGGAATGAATGAAAAGAAGTGAATTATATTAGCCTGAAGGAATCATTCGTAGCAAATATTTGTACAAATAAACTATATTGTGCTATAAGAACTAAAGAAATGAAATTTCAAGTAATATAGACCAAAGTAGTTGGGTTTGACAGGTAGAAATGCAGTGCCAAATTACGATGGAAGAAAAAACAAACAGAGCAAGTAAAACAAATTTGAGTGCCTTCACCTTTGATATCTTGCTTTGGTACCTACCTATAAAGCATGCCTGGAACAATCTTTGTCCCCGGCCCCCAGATATGATGGGCCCCAAATCTGCACGTCTTTAGAAAAACTGTTAAAAAGTATTAAAATCTTTTCTTCCAGGCATTTGTGTCCCCATTTCATTGTCTAATTATCCTGTTTGGTTGCCATTTTATATGTCATACATTTTTAACATTGTACGATATTTTTCTTTATTATCTGCTTCTAATGTACACCACAAAAGTCACATTGAGTTGAGAGCCCCTATAAATCCATTTACTAGATAAATATTTACTAAAGATGGATGAAGAAATGTTAAGAAAAACAAAGCCTGGCAGAAATATACAGTAGTCAACGTATGTGGTCTCTTGCAAGGACAGTTTATCAAACAAAGTGGAAATGGTTATGCTATGAGAACTTGTTTCTGTTCATTTTGTTATATGCAAGTGAGAGTTGGTTATATCAGGATGCTATGAAATGGGATTTATTTATTCTTCATACTTCTAGACTATATCACATAAGTGGCTCCAAGTGGTTTAAAATAGAAAGTGTGTACAGTAAAAGAAGAATAAATGTTTGATTAGTTAATATGGATTGGACACAAAAGTGAATGATCTGTACAACAGTTCTATATTGAGAGACTTAAGGTTAGGGCTAAAAAAAAAAGTTAGTGTATGAATTGGTGTACTGATATGGTAGAAGCAAGTATTGTTTCCAAAAAGAAAATAATAGAAAAATATAGTGAACAGTGTTGGTATAAATTAGATCTAGCTGTTTCTTCTCTATTCTAACTTTACAGACTAAAAAGTCAGTTTTCTGAACCACAAGTTGGGAGGCAAATACATATTATTTGTCATAAATAACATGGGACAGTCTAATCATATATAACAGAGTTTTTCTTTCTTCCAATTTTTTCATGTTGTTAAAAAATGAAAACAAAAAATGGAACTGTAGCCGCTATGATTCAATGTAGCGTTTGAATACTACAAGAAACAATTACTTTAAAAAGAAAAAATGTGTGAACCAATAGTAAATATAGTATATTGATATTTTTCCCCCAAAGTATTCTCCACATAAGTTTACCAGCATAACCTGTGAAGAAACTACTGCCTGTGCTTTACACAACGCAGGATATTATAAATATGCTGCTGATATAAATCTAAAACCACACTGCCTCCTTCTGGACAAAAATTGTACATAAATTTTTAAAGAAATTGAAAATTGCAGAAACATATCACCAATTACCAGGAGACAAGCTCATTCACTTTACTACAAAAAATAAATTAATGTAACATTTATAAATTATATCCAGTGTATCAGGTTGTACAGTAATTTGGTAATACAACTGACAGATTACAGTATTCAGTTTTGGATTCTTCTTTATTTCCTTTCTACCACTTTGGCTATCGAGGGATACAATTCTTGAATACTTAAGAAATATAATAAAATCATAGCAAGTACAATGAACTTATATAATTGGGGAATGGTAGGAGGGAGAAATAAAAAGTGGTTAATCAGTGATCAACAAATGAGCTGACTAATATATTTATTTATTATTTATTTATTTTATTTATTAGTTTTTTATAAACCGCCCTTCTCCCGAGGGACTCGGGGCGGTGTACAGAGGAAGGAAGGTATACAGATTGAACAATAAAGATAATAAGAAACACTAATGAACACAAACTGGGACCCCAATTAACGCTATCATGCCAGGCCAGCCTGCTGAAACAGGAAAGTTTTTAAGTCGCGACGGAAGGTACGGAGGTCAGGGGCCATCCGGATTTCTGTTGGTAAGGTGTTCCAGAGGGCTGGCGCACCCACTGAGAATGCCCTCCCCCTGGGGGCCACCAGCCGACATTCCTTGAGCGGTGGCACCCTGAGGAGGCCCTCTCTGTGGGAGCGCACAGGACGGTGGGGTGCTGACATCGGCAGAAGGTGCTCCCGAAGGTAGTCCGGACCCATGCCATGTAGGGCTTTGTAAGTCATCGTTAGCACCTTGAACTTCACACGGAAGGCAGCCGGAAGCCAGTGCAGCGCACGGAGGAGAGGTGTGATATGGGAGTATCGGGAGGCTCCCAAGAGTGTCCGTGCCGCCGCACTTTGCACCAGTTGAAGCTTCCGAGTGGATCTCAAGGGCAGCCCCATGTAGAGAGCGTTACAATAGTCTAGGCGAGATGTCACAAGGGCATGGGTGACTGTACGTAAGGAATCCAGGTCCAGATAAGGCCGTAGTTGGCGAGTTAGTCGAACCCGGGAGAAGGCCCCCTTGGTCACAGCTCCAATGTGGTCTTCCAGGGAGAGCTGCGAGTCTAGGAGGACACCCAGGTTGCGGGCCCTATCAACAGGGGGAAGTAACTTGTCCCCAATGTTAAGCAGTGGGACGTTCTGGATCTCCTGGCTTCCCGGTACGTACAGCCATTCAGTCTTGTCCGGGTTCAGTTGAAGCCTGTTTCTCCCCATCCATTCCCGGACCGCTTTCAGGCAGCGGGACATCACGTCTAGGGCATCACTGATATTGTTTGGAGTTGAGATAAAAAGCTGGGTGTCATCAGCATACTGATGGTACCCTACTCCAAAACTGCGAATGATCTCACCCAGCGGTTTCATGTAGATGTTGAACAGGAGAGGCGAGAGGACCGACCCCTGAGGGACTCCGCAAGCGAGAGGCCTCGGGGTCGACCTCTGTCCCCCTGTCAGCACCGACTGCGAGCGACCCTGGAGAAAGGAGGAGAACCAACGCAGAACCGTGCCTCCCACTCCCAGTCCCCTGAGGCGTCGCAGCAAGATACCATGGTCGATGGTATCGAAAGCCGCCGAGAGGTCTAATAAGACTAGGACAGAGGAATGGCCCCTGTCCCGGGCTCTCCAGAGATCATTCATCAGAGCGACCAATGCCGTCTCCGTGCTGTAGCCCGGCCTGAAACCCGATTGGTACGGGTCTAGATAAACCGCTTCATCCAGGATCTGAGGAAGTTGGTGCGCCACCACGCTCTCAACAACCTTCGCAAGGAAGCGAAGATTGGAGACTGGACGAAAGTTATTCAAAGAGGATGGGTCCAAGGTGGGCTTCTTGAGGAGAGGTCTCACCACCGCCTCCTTCAAGGCGGTGGGGAAGTGACCCTCACTCAGAGAAGCAGAGATGACTGCTAGGAACCAGCCTCGTGTCGCCTCTCGAGCTGCATAGGCCAGCCAGGAAGGGCACGGGTCCAGTAAGCATGTGGAGGAGCTTAACCTTCTCATAATCCTGTCCACTTCCTTAGGAGTTACAGGATCAAATTCTTCCCAGATGACGTCGACAAGACTGTCCATGTCTTGTTCTTCCATCTCAGCCCAGTTGGAGTCCAGACCAGTTCGAATCCGAGCGATTTTATCCAGCAGATATTGACCAAATTCCTCGGCTCGACCCTGCAAGGGTTCCTCCCTCACCTCTTGGTTTAATAGGGAGCGAGTCACCCTGAACAAGGCAGCTGGGCGATTATCTGCGGACGCGATGAGGGTGGAAAAGTAGTTGGATTTTGCCACCCTTATCGCAGCGAGATAAGACCTGGTGAGGATTCTTAGTCGCAATCGGTCGGATTCGGATCGACTGGACCTCCAACGGCTCTCTAGGCCCCGTCTCCGACGCTTCATCTCCCGGAGCTCCTCGGTGAACCATGGGGCTCGCTGGGATCTGCGCCGGGTCAGAGGCCGCAAGGGTACAACTCGGTCCAGAGCCTCCGTGGCTGCCTTTTCCCAGGCTTCCACTAAGGCTTCCGCCGAGCTGTGAGCAGGGGGTGCATGCGAGTCCCTAAGCGCTGCCTGGAACTTATCAGGGTCCATTAGGCGCCTAGGGCGGTACCATCTGACTGGCACCGTGCACCCACGGTGGGGGGTGGCAAGGGGGAAGTCTAGCCGCAGGAGGTGGTGATCGGTCCATGACAGGGGCGTAACAGTTGTGGCACCCCCACCGACATCATCACGCCACCGTCCAGACAAGAACACCAAGTCTGGGTTGTGGCCTCTCTCATGAGTCGGCCCAGAAATTATTTGCAACAGGTCCATGGCCGTCATGGAAGCCATGAACTCCCGAGCCAGTTCGGACGATCCTCCCAGGGACGGTAGATTAAAGTCGCCCAAGACCATGAGTCTTGGGAATTCAACCACCAACCCTGAGAGGACATCGAGTAGCTCGGGTAGGGCCGCCGCTGCACGATTAGGTGGTAGGTACGCCAGCAGCAGACCCAGCTGCGCCCCTGGGCCGAATCTCAGTAGGAGAGACTCACACCCGACCATCTGAGGGACGGTGGTCTCTCGCGGGCTAAGGGATTCCCTGATGATAACTGCCACTCCCCCGCCCCTCCCATGAGCCCGGGGCTGGTGCAGTACCTGGAAACCTGGCGGGCAGAGGTCAACCAGAGGAACACCCCCCTCTGGGCCCAGCCAGGTTTCCGTGATGCAGGCCAGGTCCGCATGCTCACTCTCCAATAGGTCACGAATGAGGTGAGCTTTGTTGGCTGCGGACCTTGCATTCAGGTAGACCAGCCTCAGCATGGGAGGGTGCGCACCTTTGCTCCCGGGTCCTCCGGGGGAGAACAGAGGGTCGGAGCGTCTCACCGCCTTTACAGAGCGGAGATGACACTCCCGGTGACGATACGGCCCTCTGTCTGTGCACCTTCTGCCATTCCCCACCATCCTAGGGATGGGACGTTCGTCAGTACGCCACTGGGTGTTATCGGCGACTGGCCCTCGTTGTACGCCGTCGCGAACGGCCGTGGGCCTGGCATGCGTTATGGTGGTTGGAAGGTGTGCCTTTCCCGCGCAACCATAGTCTCCTCCCTCCCCCCTCCCTAACCCCACAAAAAACTTAGCTAAGAACTTAATCAGGGGCCTCTTGATGGGAATGTGCTGGAGGCCCCT
Organism: Vipera ursinii; assembly: GCF_947247035.1. Classification (NCBI taxonomy): domain Eukaryota; kingdom Metazoa; phylum Chordata; class Lepidosauria; order Squamata; family Viperidae; genus Vipera; species Vipera ursinii. Next base: position 267,767,014 of record NC_139513.1, read on the forward strand.
GACCCTGCCCGGCCATCTCTCAGAGGCCCAGTGGTTGGGCCCGTCATCAAGATTGGATGTGATGCAGGCGGGTCGCACCCAGGAGAGTGGGGAACCCCTGAGGGCGTGCAGTGCTATGCTAGAGTATTGAACGGGCATAGTCACAGGTGGTTCCAGGAAGGCTGTCCCCTGGATGGTGAATTTGCAGGAGGGTCGAGCCGGGTAGGTGCGTATCTGGATCGTCGCCCTGCCACTGCCACTTGGCCGGGCGAACCCCCAGAAGCAGGCCACTCCTCATCCTCTCACGATGGGTTGTGTCTCTGCTTCCGGAGGTGGTCCAGAACGTACTCTGGGTGAGGCATACCCCATAGAGCTCTCACCACTATGGGGTAGCAGGTGTATGGCCCAGCCACTCTGCCACCGTGGCTAGCACCCAGGCCCGTTATGTCCTGTGGGGAAAGAATGGGCAAAGATGGGTGAGAATGGGCAGAAGGCAGGATGGAGGGATCCATTAATTGGCGTCAGCTCCGGTGGTTCAGCCGCCCCAAACAGTTCCCTCCCTGATCCTCTGGGCGTTGTTCCCAGCCGCAGTTCCATGGCCCCTATTGGTTGGGGACCGTCCAGAGCGTGGCATCTCAGAGGTACGGGAGTCCCTGGTGTCATGCCCCTGGTGTTGCCGTCTCCGATCAAGATGTTTCGAGGAGGTGGGTCGGGCCGTCGCCTCCATTGTCCAGCGTCTCCTTTGGTGCGCATCTTTCGGAGGCACCGCCGTCCAGGGGCAGCCCACGGTGGTCGAGACGCCGCACCGCTGCTCTTACCGCCGAAGATGCCGCCGCCATCCGGGAGCCGGTCAGGGGCAGAGCAGAGCCTTCGGCCCCTCCTGTATGGCTGCGAGGGCTGCCGTGGTCCAGGGTTGTTGTGGTCCAGGGGCGGTCTCTCACCTCCGGCGCCGCCGATGCCTCCGCCTCCGCCACCCAGCTGGTCCAGCTGGTCCGCGGCGTCTCCGCTGATAACCTGGAGACGCCGCCGTCGCCCGGGAGCCGGTGGGGGGGGGGCCGGGGCAGAGCTTTTAACTTTGTAAAATTATGTAGTTATATTTATATACAATATTCCCTTTAATCTGACTCAGTAAACATCTGCTTATACCAATAATTTTAATCATTCCAATACATTGTGCACCAATGTTTATGTGTCTCTTAGCAGGTAAAGAAAATCCAGTTCAAGCAAGTTGTTACCTATAACTTGTTTCATATCTCTAATATCATTTGTGTAACTCATTTTTTTTCTCTTTTGGCATATCATTTAATACTCTCAAACCTAGGTTCAAATGTCAGGTTCAAATTTAGTCATGCTGAGCTAAATATAGTGTGGAAATATTTGTTCAAATTACATTCTGAAGCACACATTCCTAGTTTTATTTTTCACAAACTGACTGGATCAGAATAGAAATATGCTTTACAATAATGGTTCTCAAAGTCTGGTCTGAGGACCACTGAGACTCTTGGGGGATCCATAAAGTCTAATAATTTTAAATTTCTTACCTCTAATTTCTAATACAGTACATATTGATAAATATAACCCATGTAAACCAAAACTCTTTGCTACTTTTAAGGATATAAAAGCATCCTAAAATGTATGATAATCACTGTTTTAGCTATCTATTAGGATGCATCTTTTTTCCTTTTATGTTGTTTGCAGCACAAATTTCTATATATAGAGTGAAAACTGCTTTCCATATACCGTATGTCTAGTTGGGAAATATGTATGAAAATAAACATTAATATTAATGTCTTTCTTTAAACTGCAGGCTGATTTTGCAATTAGATAATAGTTTTGTGATTTGTAACCACTGACCATAATCTGTAGTCCTAAGACTGACCTTGAGTTGTCCTTAAGGGACTTTATCAAATACATGGCAAAAGAATCATATCAACTGTATCTAAGTAATGTTCTTTAAAAATAAATCTATTTAATTTGCATTCTGCCCCTATTTGTTCTTAATAGAAATGCAGCAGTGACAATTTTGTCAGAGAATGTGTCTGAATACACATATTATGCACAGTGTAGTAGGTTTGGTTTGAGGTTGATATGGTTGTATTTTAAGAACAAAACCATTATGAACCACAGTGTATAACTTGATGTACTGTCTCAACTAAACCTTTGGCTATTATGGTTATTCATTAGAAGATGTTTATTTCTGGTAATGAAACTAGAAGGCACCAAATGGAAGTGATTAATTCTAGCCCAGTCAGAAAAATTCACTACATACGGTAAGAGCATGATGTAATCACTGATAATTTACTATTATCAATGAATACTACACTGCCAAAATTAATATAAAGAATTTTATACTTCACTTTCCTTACCATTAATAAATCTTAGTCAAGACATATATTCCTGCTATTTCAAACATCAGATATTTACCATTAAGAAGACCAAACTGATAGCCAAAACTTAAGCAATCTATTTTATAGCAAAAATACTGTGGAAGATGATTAATAACCTGATATCACATTATAATACAGGTAGTCCTCGATTTACAACAGTACATTTAGTGACCTTTCAAAGTTACAAAGGCACTGAAAAAAGTAAGGACTGTTTTTCACACTTATGACCATTGCAGCATCCTCATGGTCATGTGATCAAAATCCAGATGCTTGTCAACTGACTCCCATTTATATTATTTCCAATCTTTGTTACTTAAGTTATAAGATACATACAATTTTGCTTCATCTGCTGATTGAATATCTATATCTATATCTATATAAAATAACTGTATGCGCGTCTGGAATATATATATAATCACAAACTATAATTTACTGTCTAGCCAACTGTAGGATGCCAACTACTGATAGTTTAGTTTATAAACCATGATTAAGGAAACCCCGGTTTGGATAAAACCAGCGACGAAGTGGAGCATACATACGACCGACCGTAGGCGACCATCTCGTCTCGCTCACCTGCCCAAGTTTTGTGCTGCGGGATCCGATAATACTTGTTTCCAAAGAGGTCGATGCCCACGTACTCGCTCCCTGGCCCAATAAAGCGCTGCTTTAGCAAGCGCAGAAACCGCCATACGCCGCTCATCCCAGGCGAAGGGCGTTGCGAGGCCGCAAACCACAATCACACCCCCCCCCCAAATATCAGTACACGAGTGGAATAAACACGCTAGAATAAATCCTCGCCCGCCCCTTTCCGTCAGAAGCCACACCTACACCTCCTTCCGGCCCAGAATGTCCATCTTGTTTATTAGAGATACTAAAATTGAAGAAAAGACATCCTACATTGTTTTTAAAAAAAGTTATTTTATGTTAAAAACCCCAGTTTACTAACGGCCGAATGGCTATCTGTTAATAACATTCATGTGAAAAATTATCTTCTGGACAGCATTTTGGGAGAATGGAAATATTTCAAATTGACACTTGAAGTCAAAGAAGCCGCTGCTTTTTCGTATCTTTTCGTAAACGTTTCTCTATGCTTCTGAGCCTGACGCGTTCGACGCTGAGGCATTCTGAGCCGGTCCTTTTCTGACCGATGACGTTTCAATACCAAGGTTTCCTATTGGCTAAGAGAGCGACGCTTTGAGCCAATGGGCGCGAGACGATTTCGCGGCGTGGTGGCGTCGCAGTCGCTGGTTCTTCCTTTTGGCTATGCTGGGTTTTCTTTCCGCTCGTCAGGTGGGAGTAGATGACCCGCTGAGGCTCCGCCGGGCGGAGGCTACGAGGAGGTAAAGCCGCCTTCCTGCTTCCCGGACTGCGATAGTCTCCTCAGGCCACACGTGATCACGGAGGGTCTTGCACAGCCTCAGCGTCACAATAAACGCCTCAGACCCGGCTTCGTGGGGTGGCGCTCTGATAGATGATCATGGCCTTCAAGTCAGTGTTGACTCCTGGCGACCAGCTGGGCAGGTCCCTGCAGTTTTCTTGGGAAAATTTCAGAAGTGGTTTGCCAGTCTCCTCCGTAGGGCTGAGAGAGGGACTGGTCCAAGGCCACCCAGCTAGCTTTGTGCTTAAGGTGGGATTAGAACTTTAGGCAGGAAAAATCAAATGCATAGGTATAGTATAGGTGGTACCTTGCTCAATAGTACTAACTGTGAGAGGGATCTCGGAGTCTTAGTAGACAATCACTTCAATATGAGCCAGCAGTATGCTGCAGCTGCCAAAAAAGCCAACACAGTGCTAGGCTGCATTAACAGGGATAGAATCAAGATCAAGTGAAGTACTAATACCGCTTTACAATGCTTTGGTAAGGCCACACCTGGAATACTCCATCCAGTTTTGGTCACCACGATGTAAAAAAAGATGTCGAGACTCTAGAAAGGGTACAGAGAAGAGCAACAAAGATGATTAGGGGGCTGGAGGCTAAAACATATAGGGAACGGTTGCTGGAATTGGGTATGTGTAGTTTAATAAAGAGAAGGGTGAGGGGTGACATGATAGCAGTGTTCCAATATCTCAGGGGCTGCTACAAAGAAGAGGGAGTCAAGCTATTCTCCAAAGCACCTGAAAGCAGGACAAGAAGCAATGGATGGAAACTAGTCAAGGAGAGAAGCAACCTAGAATTAAGGAGAAACTTCCTGACAGAACAATTAACCAGTGGAACAACCTGCCTCCAGAGGTGGTGAATGCTCCAACACTGGAGGTTTTTAAGAAGAGACTGGACAGCCATTTGCCTGAAATGGTATAGGGTTTCCTGCCTGAGCAGGGGGTTGGACTAGATGACCTCCAAGGTCCCTTCAAACTTTATATTATTATTATTATTATTATTATTACTATTATTATTATTATTATTATATTCCAATTTCTAGCTGATGCCTTCACCACCACTCCAACTAACTGTCTTTGATAACAACAACAATACTATCTTGGGGAGGCCGGTGTGTGGTGTAGTTGGTTCACATGGTGTGGTAGGATGGAGGGTTTGTTGTCACTGTGTTGGGGAGAAGGAGCACGGGGAGAGGCTCAGCTAATCTCAATGTACACATGTTGTGCTTTGGCAATAAAGGTTTATTATTATCTTACTAATAAGGCTGAAAGGCGTCACGTGGGAGAGAATTGCAAAAAAAGAAATAGCATTGACTAGCACTAGCCCTCCTTGCAAGTATACAAATTAGCAAGCAAGACTGATCATGTGCTGGAAAGATTCACTGCGTAGAGGGGAGCAGAAATGCCCTTTCTAGTGCCATTCCTAGCAAGTGAAAGAATTGTATGGACACAATGTGCAAGAAAGCATCTGTATGAATGTACCCTTGTTCAAGCATCCTTGGTTGCACATATACTTAGCCTGTAAGTATAGGGTCATTTTCAGCTTTATTTCAGGGGGGATTTTGTTTTATTCTGCAATTAGGAACTGATGCCCCTAGTTCCATCAGTGTAGCTGCAGATTCAAAAATGGCATTTGGATGGGGAAAGGGACATCAATCGACCTATGAATGTGTGCTCATATGGAGCCATATAATGAAATGTTAAAAAAACTAGTACCTTTATGTTTCTCCCATGCATTAAATATGCAGTTTCTAAATGTATGGGAGAGAACCATCTGTGTGATCACAACTTTCTTTCTAAGGTTATTTGGGAAATAAGTGTCAAAAATATTGCTCTAAGCTTTGAGAAAAGATGAAACAATACTGATGTAAGTAAAACGTAAGCTACAATTTGGTGGTCCAGCTCACAGAAATAGAAACACAATATGCTTGTAATTCCTTTAGAAGGAAATCTGACTTCATGGGTCATTGAATGACCAGAACTAGCAAATGTATCTAGGATTGCAATTTACCTTGAAAGAAACCAATATTGAAGTTATTGAGAACTATTTTCTAAATAATATATTCTGTAAACTCAAAAAAGCTAATGTAACATATTAAAATAGTAATAGGAATGTCAGTCCAAGCATCCTTTGAAATTCTAGGATTGACTTCTTTCATGTAAGTGTGGATTTCTAGTTATGCTAAAGAAATGGTCAAAAAATAGTGAAGACATTGAGCAAGGTTCTATCTGTATTGATGGAGGACATAGCACATTATACAAATTAATATGTATTTGTATTTTTGATAAGTTAAAAAGTTAAAAACTTATTATTAATGTGATCCAAACGTGGAAATAATAGACAAAAAAGAATAAAGAAGCAGATAATATTTTATAATTTTGTTAACCACTTGAGGAATCAATGTAATAATAAGTAATAATATGCCATTATATGTGGAATGGCTATTGTCATGCACAGTGCAATATGCAATATTGACATTTATGGAATTACATATCCAGGAATGAATTTCTAATGTCTGTTCAATTCAGAATTTGCCACATAAAATGAGACTATACCATTTCTAAGAGAAGATCATCCAACATTTTCCTTAATAATTCCAGCAAAATTTGGTTCACCATATCGCAAAGCACTCAAGTTTCACTGATAGAGTTTATGTCTACTTCAGGAGAAATTTATGGCTCATTACTTTTTCTACCCTTTAGTTCTAATCTTGCTTCTGGAGAAAGAATATATTATATTTAATAGATAGAATTGAATAATCTATTTTATATGTACTACCTGACACAGTGGGAAAAGATGAAATGTAGATAAATTCTTTGTAAATCCTAAAATTATAATGATAGAATCCTTTTATAGGAAATGGGGTATATGATTTTTTAAATTCTCAATCATTGTGAGTCATTCAAGGCATCTTAAGGCTACTTTTCACCAAATTTGTAACATAAATATTTTAAATTAAAAAAGGAAATTCTAGTTTTGCCAAATCAATAGGACTTTTTTTAAAAAAGATTCATTTTTATTCATAATTTATAAAGCTTTTATAGGATAGAAACAGTTAAGTAATTCACTTAAAAATTGAAATGTTACTTGATAGAAATACAATACATAAATTCTGTTGCTTTATTTGCTTGGATTGAAGTGTTATTAACCTATCTGTGCTTATGTTTGATTGCATAATTTAGATACAAACTACTTATATTCTGGATCAAGCTGTCGTTTAATGATTTTTTTCCCCTTGCTAAAACCCCTGTGCTGGTCTGTAAAGGCAGATTCTATCATTGTTTAACAGCCCTTTGCCAGATAGCAGAACTCATGAAAATATCTTTTATCATCCAGAAATACCTTTATCTGCATGCAGAGTAGATTACAGCAGATGAGGTGAATTAGAATATAACGCAGGATATTTCCAAGGTCAAAAGACAGTAACGACTCCCAGTGTCTGCACATTTGTCTGCCGGTTATGGAGGAGCACGTGTGTCTGCCGGTTATGGAGGAGGAGAGTCCCCAGGGAGAAGGAGGAAGTCCATCCCAGAAAGGGGAGGGGTGTAAGGCACATGATCAGGAGAAGGAGGAAATATGTCATAGGGAAGGAGGAGTTGGCTACCCAGATAAGATAGCATATTATAATTTCCCCAAAATAGCCATGTGGTGGCAGCACACTCCCCGTCTGGTATTTCATAATACCACTATAAACTTGATACTGGTAGGTATGCAAATAAAAATAAATGGTTGTGATTAGCTTGTTGTCTTAAAAACCTGAGAGATATAAGAAATAAACCTGAGATATATAAGAAATAAGCATGCATACATATTGCAATAATAAGAACTGCCATTACAGGCCTAAAATAGTCTAACTTAAAGTTCAAATCACTTTTCTTCTTGAAGTGAGGATCCAACCAGGAAAGGCGACGAATTCAGTCTTCAAGAGGCAGAGGCAGGACAAGCTCTGTGATGGGTGTGATGAAAGTTTTTGGTGCCTTTCAATTCTTGAGCTTGTTGGTCCTTGAGCAGAACAAGGTCTCTAAGTTGGAGATTGGGGTGAAGATGAGACATTTGTGACTGGAGCATGACTTTGTTGCTCCCCGCCATGTTGATCCCCGCCATAATTTGAAGCAGGGTTGGATGCAGGTGGTTGCTGTGAATTGCCTAGAAGTGGAGTAGGATACATGGCTGTAATGTGCTTGTCGCTATCGCATTCTGTACACTTAACAAAGGCTTTGCCATCTTTAGCAAAATGATCATATGAAGCTGGAGAATGGCGAATTAAATCATCCCTTTTTATTGCAGGCAGGCAAGGAGATCAAACTGTCTTTTGACTATTCTGGATGAAGCTGTCGTTTAATGATTTTTTTTCCCCTTGCTAAAACCCCTATGCTGGTCTTTATAGGCGGATTCTATCATTGTTTAACAGCCCTTTGCCAGATAGCAGAACTCATGAAAATATCTTTTATCATCCAGAAATACCTTTATTTGCATGCAGAGTAGATTAGAGCAGATGAGGTGAATTAGATGATAACGCACGATATTTCCAAGGTCAAAAGACAGTAACGACTCCCAGTGTCTGCATGTGTATCTGCCGGTTATGGAGGAGCACGTGTGTCTGCCGGTTATGGAGGAGGAGAGTCCCCAGGGAGAAGAAGGAGGAAGTCCATCCCAGAAAGGGGAGGGGTGTAAGGCACATGATCAGGAGAAGGAGGAAATATGTCATAGGAAAGGAGGAGTTGGCTTACACTACTGACATCTGACAAAAGATACTGTAAATGGTAAATGTAGTGGATTGACAAATTTGATAAAATAAAATATATAATTTTAATTTTGTTTATAATTGTTTCCTTCTTAAAAGGGTATTAAGCTTGGAGTTAAATAAGAACAATGATGTTGAAAGGATTCATGGAAGTGGAATTAATACCTTGGATATTGAACTTGTTGAAAATCGATAGTATGTATATTTTATTATGCTTTTTTATGAAATTTATTTTACTGAACTGATCTGAAATATTTGCATTTTTAATTTCATGGGAAAAATTTTTCATAGAAGCATTTCAGAAAATTTACTTGCAGCATAATGAAAGATTGTCAGCCCAACTGAATAATTTTGAAATTATAATTAACAATTTTCAAATGACTATCCCAGAATGTATATATGTATATATAATGAATAGCCAACTTCCTAATATAAATTTGCATGTTAAATTGTTAATTTTTTAGCTTTTTTCCTTAGCATCTTAACATAGAGCACTCTGATATATATCCAGTGAGTTTTACTGGCTTGTTCAGAGGTCTTTTTGATTAATCCCATATGATCTCCTCTAACAGCCTTGGGTGGATTTTCTAAGCATTCTTGTTTTGGCAGCTTATTTGTTACTGTATAATTGGCTATGGTTTCCGTGTGCCACCACCTGGAAGGATCAATACAAAATTGTGGGTTAATTTTTTGTCCAGCTAATGAAAATAGAATCTAGGTAGATAACAAAATAAGCATTAAGCAAGCAATTTCCAAACCAGAGAGACAATTGACTATATGGAAATAATTGCTACTCCATATTTGGACAGAACATCAATAGAATAGAATAGAATAGAATAGAATAGAATAGAATAGAATAGAATAGAATAGAATAGAATAGAATAGAATAGAATAGATAACTTTATTGTTAGTTTGAATGTACACTAATAGATATACACTAAAATGAAATTTTATTGCATACAGCTCTCAAAGGGTCACCACCTCTGATATATACTACATAAATATGACAAAAATAAATAAACACAAAGCTTAGTTAAACCTGAAACTAGGATAAAGGTCTGCATAGGATTGGGGTTGGAGCACTTGTGGGCAGGGATACAGTACATCTATGTTTTATTTACCAGATTCAGTGTCTTAGCATGTCATGTGAACATGATTAGTGTGAAGAATTACATTAAAATATTTGCAGGTATGCCAATAAAAATAATTTCTAAGAAAATTGTTTTGTTTAGGACAACTTTTAAACTATATCAAGAATACTTTATTCTAAAATCATTATTCAGATATTTCAGTTTAAATATTTTTAGATTAAAATATTTAAAATAAAATATTTAGAGGCTGGATGACAGCACATAAAATGGTATGGTATACTAAAAAGTAAATCAGCTTGAAATTAATATATATGTTTAACATTAAAATGGTCTAATATTTTTAAATAAACTAATTTTCAACTATTTTTAAAAGATAAAATTACAAATTTGGTGGGGGAGAGTAAAGCCTACAATATATGAATTGATTCATATCTTGTTTTCTTACAGTATGTTATCAGGTGGTTCTGATGGTACTATTGTATTGTATGACCTTGAGAACTTTAGCAGAACACCATGCTATACCTGTAAAATGATTTGTTCTGTGGGAAGGTATGTACACTTAAAAACTTGTTATGAATATGTTATCTACATTACATGTTTACAGTTCACTGCTAACTCATATTTTGTCAACAAAATAAATGAAACATTATTTAAGAAACTATTTTTAGTACAATTTGTGCTATAGCATAGTTAGCATGTATGTTCTTGTACCAGGGTCAGCAAGATTGATCTTCAGCTGCCCTTTAGAAACAGGAAGAGGTTAGTTGCCATAGGGGATTGTTTGCTAGACCAAATGTATATTTTTTAATTTCATTTTTCATCTCTCTTAAAACATTTAGGAAAACAAACCAAAATTCTTAGTAGTTGCCATTAATTTGCAGTACTGGTTTAAATCAGTCCAAAGTTCCAAAGGAAATTAGTTATATAAAATGGAGGCACATAGACAAAGCAAGGAAATGTATATATATATAAAATTAAAGTGTAAACGAGTATTGTAGTAGGAAACATTAAACAAATACTTCCCATGTGTCATCATTACAGTTTTTGATTATTTCATCAGATATTCAGTTTGTCCTAAAGCGTATGAAAAACAAAGGCATTTTGCTAACTTGTGCAGACTCATCTGTGTTCAAATGAAGGTTGGCATAAAGCAATCTGATATCCTGATGGAAAGGATTGGCAGTCTGAGGTCATGGAGACTCAAGTAATCATCCCTGAATCATTTTCTCCAGTGTCTGGAAACAACTGCCAAAATTGCTGGCATAGATTTCCTGCCATTTTGAGGTAGAAATACAAAACTAATATACAATAAAGGATAAAAAAAATTAAGAAAGAATTCAGGTGAATAAATTTAAAAAGCAGGAGGGAAAGTTTATTATACTTTGTTTTATTATACTTTGTTTTGTCTGCCTGCAGTAGCTTCTCTTTCTCTTGGAGCAATTAAGTATACTTAGGACAGTCTTCTCTAACCTGAAGCTCTCTTGATGCTTTGGCTTGCAACTTTGAATCAGCCAATCTCCCTCCAGCCAATCTAATTCACATAGAATATGGGAGGCAGGAGTACTAATGTAGTCGTCATGGAAAAAAATCTTGTCTATGTGATTACTAAAAGTCGACACCTACTAGATGGCACATAATCATCATAAGCCAAGTCATATGAAGGTCACTAGATTCTGAGAGTGATGGGAAGGCGATCCTAGAATGTCACCAAACGTTGTCTCCAGGCTTTTACCATGTATGTTTTATTTTGTAGGATTGTATGTAATTTGTATTTTTGTAATCCACAGAGAGCCAGTTAAGTAAACAGTATTTACATTTCTTTTAATATATTTAGAATATATCTTTGCCTCAGAGCTAGTACAGAGCAGCCAATTTTGGTGTCTGCATTTGTCGATTGTTTCCAAATTTGCCCTAATGGCTCCTAATTTTATGGACTTTGATTTAGAGCAAAGTTTGGTTATCAACCATTGTGCTGTACCACATTGGTGTGCCATAATAGGTTTGCAGGTATGCCGCCTCAGCTAGAAACCCACATCTATGATATCACCAGGTATCACTGATATCACTGTCTCCATCCTTTTCGTGGTGCCACAGGATTTCCAGTTTCAGAATCTGGAAGTCCCACCTTTGTAATGTGTGTTATGAGATGAAACAGATTAAAAACTGCTGGTTAAGAGAGATGGCCTTGTAGATCTTCTGTGGAAGGCTTTTATATTTTTTTTAATTGTGTGATTAAATGTTTACCCAGTAGGTGGCAGAGCTAGCTTAGGTTCTGCTCTGTTACATTAAACCAAAGTAGAATTATACTAGTTGAACTATTTTAGTCTTTCTTTCCTGTTTAAAGTGATCTTAGCTCTTCCTGCTACTTAGGTCTTGAAATAGTTGAGATATTCAGATTTGTTGAGCATTATTACAGCAAATAATCTCTATCAATTTTACTTTTCTATGACTGCATTATAGGAACCATCCTGATGTCCATAAATACAGCGTAGAGACTGTTCAGTGGTATCCTCATGATACTGGCATGTTTACCTCAAGTTCATTTGATAAAACACTGAAAATATGGGATACAAATACTTTACAGGTAAGTTTTCTTTAATAATTTGATCATTATATGAAAGAGAAATAGTATTTTAACACATCCTTGTTTTTTACAAAGGATTGGCTGATTTTTGTAAAGCAACTTAAATGAACACACCATAGAGTCAAGCCTAATGTATGATTGGTCTCAAGAGTTGATGATGATGATGATAATAATAATAATAATAATAATAATAATAATAATAATAATAGTAGTAGTTGGAAGGGACCTTGGAGGTCATCTAGTCCAACCCCCTGCTCATACCATTTCAGGCAAATTGCTGTCCAGTCTCTTCTTAAAAACCTCCAGTGTTGGAGCATTCACCACCTCTGGAGGCAGGTTGTTCCACTGGTTAATTGTTCTAACTGTCAGGAAGTTTCTCCTTAGTTCTAGGTTGCTTCTCTCCTTGACTAGTTTCCATCCGTTGCTTCTTGTCCTGCTTTCAGGTGCTTTGGAGAATAGCTTAACTCCCTCTTCTTTGTGGCGGCCCCTGAGATATTGGAACACTGCTATCATGTCACCCCTCACCCTTCTCTTCATTAAACTACACATACCCAATTCCAGCAACCGTTCCCTATATGTTTTAGCCTCCAGTCCCCCAATCATCTTTGTTGGTCTTCTCTGTACTCTTTCTAGAGTCTCGACATCTTTTTTACATCGTGGTGACCAAAACTGGATGCAGTATTCCAGGTGTGGCCTTATCAAGGCATTGTAAAGTGGTATCAGTACTTCACACGGTCTTGATTCTATCTCTCTGCTAATGCAGCCTAGCGCTGTGTTGGCTTTTTTGGCAGCTGCAGCACACTGCTGGCTCATATTTAAGTGATTGTCCACTAGGACTCCGAGATCTCTCTCACAGTTGCTACTATTGAGCAAGGTACCACCTATACTATACCTGTGCATTTGATTTTTCCTGCCTAAATGTAGAACCTTACTTTTTTCACAATTGAATTTCATTTTGTTAGATAGTGCCCAGTGTTCGAGTCTGTCCATATCCTCCTGTATCTTAAGCCTATCTTCTGGAGTATTGGCTATTCCTGCCAGCTTGGTGTCGTCTGCAAATTTGATACCCCTCATCCAAATTGTTGATGAAGATGTTGAAGAGCACTGGGCCCAGAACAGAGCCCTGGGGCACCCCACTACACACTTCCTTCCATGTAGATGCAGTTCCATTGAGGACCACACGCTGAGTACGGCCTGTCAGCCAGCTACGAATCCATCTGGTGGTGATGCTATCTAACCCACATTTTTCTATCTTATCAAGTAGTAGGTTGTGATCTACTTTATCAAATGCCTTACTGAAGTCCAAGTAAATTATATTTACAGCATTCCTCTGGTTCACTAGTTTTGTCACTTGGTCAAAGAATGCAATAAGATTTGTCTGGCATGATCTGTTTTTGACAAACCCATGTTGGCTTTTAGTGATAACTTTGTTCGCATCAAGGTGTTTGCTGATTTGTTATTTGATTATCTTTTCCAGAATCTTCCCAGGTATTGAGGTCAGGCTGATAGGTCTGTAGTTTCCTGGATCTATTTTTTTCCCTTTTTTGAAGATGGGAACTACATCAGCTCTCTTCCAGTCCTCTGGTAGTTCCCCAGTGCTCCAGGATCTTTGAAAAATATAGTTCAGTGGTTCTGAGATCACGTCTGCCAGTTTCTTGAGAACCTTGGGGTGTAATCCCCAAGTGATTTGAACTCGTCCTGGTGATTTGAACTCGTCTAGGCTGGACAGGTGCTCACTTACCATTTTCTTGCCTATCTTAACTTGTGTTTCTATTCTGTTTTTTATGGCACTGGTTTTGGTAGGTTGGACTGTTTTTTCCCTTTGTGTAAAGACAGATGCAAGAAACGAGTTAAATAGTTCTGCTTTCTCCCTGTTGCTTGTCACCTTCTTGCCACTTTCCCCCACTAATGGACCAATCATTTCCTTAACTTGTTTCTTGTTTCTTATATGTTGAAAGAAGCTTTTTTTGTTATTTTTGACTTTGGTCGCAAGCCTTAGTTCATTTTGAGCCTTAGCTTCTCTCACTTCATCTTTGCAGGCATGGGCTGTTTGCTGATATTCTGCCTTAGTTATGTGCCCCTCTTTCCACTTCTTATACTTGTCCTTTTTATCTTTCAGTTTATCAGAGAGTTCTTTATGCAGCCATGCTGGTTTCTTTTGAAAGCTGTTATTTTTCTTCTTTGTTGGTATTGTGCTAGACTGGGCCTTTATTATCTCACTTTTCAAAATTTCCCAAGCTTCTTGAGTTGTTTTCCCCTTTAGGATTCTCATCCATGGAATCCTTCCCAAGGTCTCTCTAAGTTTATTGAAATTAGCCCTTTTAAAGTCCAAGACTCTAGTTTGGCTGTATTCTATTGCTTGTGCTTCCATAATGTTGAATTCCAATATTGCATGATCACTTCCCCCCAAGGTTCCTGTGGCTTCGACACTTTCTATCATTTCATCTTTGTTTGTGAGAATTAAATCCAATATGGCTAATCCCCTAGTTCCCTTCTCTACTTTTTGGGAGAGAAAGTTGTCTGCTAGGTTTGTCAGGAATCTGTAGGATCACAGACCAGCGAGGAGACTGTACTTGATATGGAAAGCCAAATAGCTGATCCATGGGAAAATAGCTTTTAAATCAGTACATTATATTACTTGTAAATGTCAGACATGGGCTTATACATTTTGGTAAACCATAGATTATGTAATCATTGTTTATTAAAGTAGGGTTCATCAACATATTAAATTGTAGTTTACAAACTATAATAGCTAAGATAACAAGCATGCTATGACCTGAATGACTGAGAATCTCCATAGACTTAGAATTTATATTTCACAAGATTCATAGAATTTCTTGATGTTACTAGTATAACCTGAGGATATGCAAATAGAGTGGCTTGTTCTTGGAATTTTTTGTTTTTCTCCTTGGTTAATCCATACATTCATGGAATGGTTCACACTATTTCAAAGACAGACTATATCTAAAATAACCCAGATACCTTCTTCTAGAAGCCATATATTATACAATTTGTGCATGTGTATGTATGTGAGTTTATGTATTTTTTTTTTATTGAAAAGTTTTATAAAATACAATTTTCCTTTAAAAAAACCCCCCTTCCCCCTCCCTCCTCCCCTCCCTACCTCCCCCCTATCTCCCCCCCTCCCCCTCCCCCTCCTCCCTCCCCTCCCTCCCCCCCTCCACTTCCCCTCCTCCCCCCTCCCCCCCCCGACTTCCCAGAGCAAAATACAAGGTATATATCTAAAAGGCAATCATAAACAATCATATACTAACAATTATAAACTCTAAAATCCATCACTCTCTAGCTTGTATATAGTAAACCAATCCTTAATAATACTAAATATATATAAAAAACTAAAATAAAAGAAAACTAGCATCATTCCCATCTATGTTCTTCCACAATTCACTATTACCTTAACATATTCTCATTTGCACATTAATAAATAGTTCTTACACAAATTAACCCACATTAACCCACAAAACTTTCTTCCTCTTCCTCTGTAGTAAGTTGTCCATTAATTCCAAATTAAAAAAAAAATCTATTACCATACATAGCATCCCAAAACTTTTTTTTTTTTAAAAAACACAACTACCACTTAGCTATAAATATTTTGTGGAAGTTCCATAGATTTCTACTGGTCTTATTTTTTTTTCTTTTTTGAGCGTTTTAAGGCAGCACGCGTCACCCTCTGTTCTCTAAGATCATCCAAAAGAGTTGCAGCTTGAACTCCTCCTGTACCCTTCTCGTCTATCTGTGCATCTTCATCCTCTTGATGTTCTCCTTCTCCAGATCCCTCTGCAGCTTCCAGAAGTGTTGATGGGGTTACTTCCAAGACATTATTATAAAAATCATGCGCTTGCTTCACATTACTCAAACAGTATCTTTTGCCATCATACATGAAGCTCAACCCAACTGGGATCTCCCATCTAAACCTTATATCTCTTTGCTTGAGCTCTTGCACAAGAAATATAAAATCCTTCCTTCTCTTTAAAATCTTTGGAGGAATTTCTTTTAAAACCAAGACTTATTGACCAGCAATCACAACTTTGGTATCGTAGGCAGCTTGTATAACTTCATCTCTAATTTCCCTTTTTACAAAATAAACCACCACATCTCTAGGCAACTTTCTCTGTTTAGCAATCCACGAATTCACACGGAACACTTTGTCCATACCTTGTTTTAATTCAGATGCTGGATGGTTCAATACTCCCTCAAAAGCCTCAGAAACCAGCTGCTTTAAATCTTCCTTAATATCCTCTTTTAGGCCTCTAATTCTCACAGCAAACTGCATCTGGTAAAATTGGGCCAAGCTCTGTTCACTGTCAATTTTGTCTTTTAAATCTTCAATTTCCAATACTTTTGCTTCTAATAAAGCATTCTTTTGAATCAAGTCTTGCACTTGATCATCCAGCACCTCCACACATTTAGCAACTTTTTGCACTGAGGACAAAATGTCTACCTTCATTTCTCTAAGTTTCTGTTCCATCCTTTCTTCCATTCTCTGCTCCAATTTCTCCAATTTCTCCTCCATCTGTAGAAATTTAACACCCATTGACTCCAAAATTAACTGGGTATGTTTTTCAAGATCCTTCGATGTCAATACATCAGGAGAATGCAACGCCTGCAGCAAAGATTGTTGTTGCACCGGAGAATTTCCAGCACTCCGAAAAGTTCTAGGGGGAGGTTTAGCCGCCATCTTTTACTTACAATTGTGACGCACTTTCACTTTAAGTTTTAAACAAAGTCCATCAAGCTTGAGAGTAAAATAAAATCTTCTTCATCTCTTCATCTTTCCCTCTTGTACTGCTCTGCCTACTCTTTCCCTTTCATAGTCTCTCCTTCAAGCAGGGATGGTCGCAGACGCCTGGCTCTGCTCCATAAAGTCCGGAGCAGAGACGCTGGTCAGCTGGGAGCAGCCCAGGCTACGGGGGAGTTCAATCCTTCGGCCGCCCAAGCTCCAAGCTCAGGCGGCCCCGGAGAACTCAACCCCCACCTGGGGGCTCACCCCCTCCTCTTCTCCCGAGGAGGGGGCTTCAGATTCGCCCGAACAGCTGATCGGCGCTGTTTCGGGCGAAAAAGCACCAGCTGAGCCGCGGGCAGCCCGGGAAGGCTCCCTCCGTCGCCGCGGAGCCACCGGAAGTCCGTGAGTTTATGTATTTTATACACACACACACACACACACACACACACACACACACACACATAGCATGTATCTGCAAGAAGTCACATTCCAAAAAAGGGCACAAGAAGGTGGAAGATATAGATTACTTTAATTAATAACTCCTAATTAATTGAATTAATCATTAGTAATTAATTTACAAAATGTGCCTAATAACCATGTAAATCTGTCTCCTCTACATGTACAAACTGTACACATTTATCTTCCTCTTTGCCAAAATACCATAAAAGGAGGAAACAAAAAAAGATGGAACTACTTTGAGAAGGGGTAGCTATTGTAGGAAAAAGAATGGGAACGATCTTAATCAAGGTGGATACTTTTAACTTCAGAGACCATGAAGATGCCCTCCACCTCTTCAAAATTGTGAAGAAAATGTTGCTGCATTTTCAGTGATGCATCAAGTTAAAGCAAATCTCAGTGCAGCCATTGTTTTCTCACAAAAGCAAGAAATCACTTGGATTTTTATTTGAACCTATCAACTTTAAAGCCAGATAAATATATCTATGGTTAAAGGGCACCAAGTTCAAAGCTTGCATTAAAATGAAGTAGAAAGTAATAAATTATTTTACTATAATACTAATTTATGAACAAGTTGGTACAAATAAGGAATAAGTGTTATTTAATATCTTATGTAAAATAATAACAGGTATTTAAAATTTAAAGTTCAATTTTGCAGATATTAATAGTACTGAAATTTAATCATAATTGGCAATTATGAAAAATAAATGTATAAAATGTAAAATTTTGTAAAAATGTATAAAATATATAAAAATATAAAAAATAACAGATATAGGTGGGGGCTAAACAATATAAATGTAGAATGGTATGGCTTTTCTTTTTCTTTGTAGTTGAAAACAGGATTAAAAATGTTAAAAGTAAAAGCCGTTTAATCTTGTAATTATAAGTACTCGTTTCTTTATGTTATTTTGATGGTACATGCAGTATTAAAACTTGACACTATTATTTTATTTTTGTTAATATATTATCAATCATAACTATGGTCTGTCGCTTCTGGTTAAGATTTGAATTGGTCCAAGTATTTAATAATCTGTTATCTTTCAATTAACAGCTTGCTGATGTATTTCATTTTGATGGGACAGTATACAGTCATCATACGTCTCCTGTTGCTACAAGACATTGCTTAATTGCAGGTTTGCATTTATTTTGAATATATTTTAACTCTTCATTTTTTAAAATAATTCTTTTCTGTATTCAAGATTGCAACATAACATAATTTAGAGTTACAAATATGTGGCATAATTTCAGTAGGGCTGCTGTTGATTTCTGTTTATAATTATTGATCCCTACAAACTTTTACATTTGAGAAAGAATACTTGAATAGTACATAGCCTTATTGTGTAATGTATTTTCTAGATATTTACCATGCTTTTGTGAACACATTGGGGCTTTTTTTGAATAAACATGAACAAATTGTACTATTAAAATATTTTTTGGCCAGTTTGATACTTAGGCATAGCAAATAATAATCTTAAAATAAAAATTTCAGTCTCAGATTTGTTACATGATGGGGGCACATATCTGACTCATCTATAATTTCTCTCTTGCCTACCACTATATTTTTAAGGATATTCATAGTTCACCTTACTTACTTATCCCACTAATTAAATGTAGCATATGGGTTACCAGGCTTTGTGGCTAAATTTTGAGTTGTTAGCATCTCATGCATAAGGAAAGTATTATGTCGACATTAAGGGCTATCCATTTGAAGCTCTGTATAGGGCAGGGGTGTCAAACTCAATTTCATTGAGGGCCACATCAGCATTGCGGTTGCCCTCAGGGGGCCGGGTGGGTGTGGCCAGGGTGGGCGTGGCCTACTGGGTGGGCGTGGCTAGAGCGCGTATGGCCTACTAGGTGGGCGTGGCCAGCTCTACATCGTTCGCATCAAGGGTGCCTATGGGGGCCTGGTCAGGAGTGGGACAGATCTGAGGGTCTCTGGCAGAAGGAGGGTCTCTGGGCCAGGGCCAAGGCAGTGGGGGCTGTTCCCTCACTGTTTCCAGGATGGCTTCGCGGGCCACATGAAACCACTTCGCGGGCCGGATCCGGCCCCCGGGCCTTGTGTTTGACATGTCTGGTATAGGGTGATGTATATAGAGTTTCGCTTTACACATACTGTACAAATGTTTCATTTATTATAATGTACGTACTGTACTCCCTTTTTATAAAAGAAGAAGATAATATCTTCTTGTTTATGAAACAGTTGCTGTATGCTAATGCAAAATGTAATTATAATAAAAGTAATTCTCTGATGAACCTATGTGATGTTTAAAGATATTAAAACTGCTATCTATTTTGTATATTTTTTATATCAACATGCAGTGCTTGTGTTTGTTTTCTGTAATGTGTTTTTGCTTTTTCTGTTACAGTTGGTACCAAAAGCTCCAAAGTACAGCTTTGTGACTTCAAGTCAGGATCTTGTTCTCACATTCTGCAGGGTATTTCTTACTCTGAAACATAAATGTTAGACAATAATTACTTTGAGTATACCACACTGTGTAAAGAACTGCACTGAACAATATTTTCTTTGTAAGTAATAGGACAGATATGTTTAGTGCCAGTTGTCAAAGAAGCAGTGAGAAGGGCTTTCTTCCTTAACATTTGTCTGATCTTGTTGGGCTAAAGATATATTATTGATAATTATAAAAAATTCTGATGTCTATTTAAGTTGGACTCCTTGAATTTTATATCATTCAGATGTAAACTTGTAGTTTTCTAAGCAAGTTGAGAAACTGTCTTGGTTATATTTGTCCGAGTACTTTATATTATACATGATTAATTAAAATTATATTTTTTAATTGTAAACTAATTCAGGTAAGCCATGAAACAGTGTTTTTATTCCAAAAAACAAGTAATGAGTGGGGAGTGGTTTCTCTAGCAGGGCATTCTCCTTTTTCGTTCTTTCTGCCCATTGTCCTGACCTGTTCCCATTCACCATTGCCCAGGATTTTACAGATTATTTAGTGGCCTTCCTCTATTATCTCAGGTATCGTAATCTGATATCTACCTTCTGGTATCAGCTCAGAATCTGTGGTTTGAAAAGTGACAGCTTAATAGCTGGCAAGAATTCAGACTTGATACATTATGAAATAGATTTAGAATCTTGAGCTATATAATTTACCTGTATTGTTTCGGGATATAAGTAAGGAATGCCATTTTGGATGCAAATCTTATCAAATCCTGTTAACATTGAAAATTGTTGTATCTTCAGCCTGTAATGGCATATAGTTCTTTCTAATTTCTTGGAACTCTACCCTTTAATTCTGTTGTACCTGTAAATGTTTCACAAATTCTACTTTTCTTCCATTACCAGAATTACATCTGAAATTATGTTGATATATAAAGTAACATGATGTTTCACTATGCATATTCTGTGGTCCTTAATAGTGCCTTCAGAAAACTATAAACATAAACTCCTGAGTGATGCTTAATTCTGGATCTCTATCAGAATTAGTATTTATGTAATTAGTTTATACGTATTAATTTAAAATTTAAGAGTTATTTCTATTATTTACATGAGCCTTGCAATTTTACAGTTTTCATATTGTTACAAAAATGCAAATTTAGGAGGTTACTGTTCTTTTTTTAAAGATAATATACAGTACTATGAAAGTCTGTACAAAAAATTGCAACATAATTTATGTAAGATGAGAATAATAGAAAACAACATTTAACCTCTTAGTTAATTAACCAAAATATTATTGTGCTTTTGTATTTTTAGGTCACACTCAAGAAATTCTAGCAGTATCTTGGTCACCACGTTATGAATTTATTTTAGCAACTGGAAGGTAAAAGAAACCAATAAAATAAAGCAGTGTTTATTAAAGTCACCCAGTGTTTTAAAAACCTATTCTAAATTTCTTTTGACAGTAGCATCCATACAAATTGCAATGACGTAAAAATTACATCTTGCACAAATTACAGAGTGACGTAATCATGCAACTGCCCTGATTACATACTTTCTTAAATCACCTGATCCAAGTATATAAGCCATTGTATTTATATAATTATCACTTTATGCATATGTCCCCATGTCCCCTACCTCTGACCTTAAATGCCCAGGTTGGCAGCATTTCCTAAGTTGAAATTTCTTTTTATTTATTTCTTTTTAAATTTAAATTTAAAAGCAGATAAATACTTTTAAAGCATGAACATAAGTTTTAGCACTGAAATGTAAAATTAGGGTTGAGTCAAAGATTTATTGCTGAATGAATATTTCAGTAGATCTGTGTTCCTTTCAAACTTAATTTTTTAATACCTACATCAGCAAAACATATTCATTAAATAATCACAAATTTGTGATCAAGAGTAATGTGTGTGTGTATGTGTGTAAATTTTTTGGCTTGGTAACGAATAAAGGGTGACTGATATGATCATTTCAAACTTATTTGTTCTCATCACTCAGCCATACCCTTCTGAGATTCAAACCTGGGCCGACTGCGTCTTAAGCAGTTGTTTTAACCTACCTCCCCCTCTCTCTCTCTCTCTTAGCTGAGAAGCAAGGAAGATATATGTTAAATGTTTGTTAAGCATTCAGAATACACTTGCTTAGTCCCAGACACGGGACAAATCTTATTTCCTGTTTCAGCCTAGCCCAAGGCCATCTACAGGCAGTAGCCACAGCAGTGGCAGCTCATATTTGTATACATTTTTTGGCTTGCTAACAAAGAATAAAGGGAAACTGATATGATCATTTCAAACTTATTTGTTCTCATCAGTCAGCCAGGTTCGAATCTCAGAAGGGTATGGCTGACTGATGAGAACAAATAAGTTTGAAATGATCATATCAGTCTCCCTTTATTCTTTGTTAGCAAGCCAAAAAATGTATACAAATATGAGCTGCCACTGCTGTGGCTACTGCCTGTAGATGGCCTTGGGCTAGGCTGAAACAGGAAATAAGATTTGTCCCATGTCTGGGACTAAGCAAGTGTATTCTGAATGCTTAACAAACATTTAACATACATACATACATACATACATACATACATACTCAGTTGGGTAATAAAGATCCTGTTAAGAGTTCTTCTAAGAAAAGAAATAATCTATTCATTTCAAAAATTCAACACATTTTACACCCAGTACAATTCCTGAGAGTTTTAAGAATTTCATTTTTTTAATCCCTTCATGAAGGATCTCATTTTCTGTTCATCTGTTTTTGGAGTCACAGATCTTTCAAAACTTTAACAGTGTTATTTTGAATAATAAAAAAGTTATCCATTTCCTGGTTTAATAGTTGTACGTATCATTTTAAGTCATCCATCAGTTCCATTTATATGTCTGTATCTTTCTTTATATTCTTCTGATTGGTTATCATATTTAAATCCCCTTTCTAAATAATTTCAAAATTTTTCATTGCAAGCTGCACTTGTTGTTTAGCTGTATTACAACATGCTGGATCCATCTTATCAAGAAGTTTATCTGTCTTATCAAAAGTTTTGGTAGAGAAATAACTGCTCCATTCTTTTTTTATCCTTTAGTTCCCTCTAGTGCCCAATCTTCAAGGTCCCCTTATCATAAAAATTGTAAACAATGACCGTTTTTCAATGATAAAATTTATTCTAATGAAATAAATTTCAAATCTGTCTGGACCCCTTAGTCTGTTAACTATCCAAAATCATATTCTAAGCACTTTTTGCTGCATAATCCAAAACATATTTCAAAGACTTTTAAAATGGTCAAAGATTACATGGAGTGTTTTTGAGGAGAGTGTTTTAGAGCTTGTTTTCAGAACATTTTGGGGAGTGGTGGGGATAATTAGAATGTAGGAGAAACTGTCAGAGGTCATTTTCTGTGTTGTTGTTTTTTTAAAAAAAACGTGAATTTATTCAAGTTAAGAAAAAATAATTGAAAATAAAATAATTATGAATGTTGAAAGTTCTTTTGTATTGCTTATAAATTACCTCAGAGTGTTGTTTTTTTCTTTTAGTGCTGACAGTAGAGTAAAATTGTGGGATGTAAGGAGAGCATCTGCCTGTCTACTTACTCTTGATCAACATAATGGGGAGAAGTCAAAAGCTGCTTCTGAAGCAAGTAATATGTTTCATATATCAATATTATAGTTTTGTTGTAATATAAGTTCATATTAAATGGGAACCATGCTATTATATAGCCCAGGATAGATGACACAGTACTAAGTGCTATATGATAGGTTTCATGACCTTTTTTAAAATACTAGTTTTTGTCTTACCCATGGTTAGCATATGACACCAATATATTTTTTTTTTATTGAAAAGTTTTACAATACAGTTTTCCATTAAAGACCCCCATCCCCCTCGACCCTCCCCTCCCCAGCTCCCCCCTCCCTCTTCCCTCCCTTACCTCCCCCCTTCCCCCCTCCCTCTTCCCTGACACCAATATATTATATAATCCCCCAAGAGACTACAACTCTCGACCAAAAAAAATGTTTTCTTCTTAGTTGTTTTAAATCCATAATTATGATTGCTAGTAATTTAGAGTAATTTAGACAATAATTAAATATGATTTCCATGTGTTGAAATGAATGATCTGTTGAAATCTCCCACACTGAAACTTTAGAATTTTAAAGGGATTAACTTTAGATGGTTTAAGCCCAGGTGTCTGTTTGTTACCTGCAAAAATAATCCAGGATTATAGTAAACCAGTTAAATCTTTATATCTTTCCTAGGATGAAAGTAGCTTTCCCTTGTCAAACTCATTAATTTTAATTGGGGAATAATATGGAAATGTCTTTCTGCTTTTTTCCCCTTCTGTGGTGTGGTATACTAGTAAAATATGCCAGTAGAGTATATAAATGACTTTATGAAATTAAGGTGGTATGGCATCATCTTACTTCAGAAAAAAATATTCAAGCATAATAGTGTCATTAATATTCAAGGGTACAATAAATTATAGTAAATACTGTTTTACTGTAAAGAAGTATTGCATTGGGCAGGGAGCTAAACCAGATGATCTCCAAAATGCCTCCCAACCCTGGGATTCTATGATTCCACATGTTGTACCTAATCAAGGGAGGAGTCATTAATGCTAATATTAGTGACCGAGGCCACAAGAGATCTAGAAATGACTCTCCCTTAAGCTCCATAGAGCCTTATCTGTCTGTTCCCAGGCGAAGGCTGGTAGCCTGAAGATACTCCTGTATAATAGGCAGAATATAATAAAGTAGTTGGCTTGAAGCTTATACCTGTGGATCTGCTTGCTTGCACCTGACACCACTCATTACTCCATTTTTACTGCAAGTGCAGAAAGGTGGAACTTCTTTTGGGGACAGATCTAGCTAAAAATAGCCATTGCGAAGGTTGTTGAGAGCGTGGTGGCACATCAGCTCCCTCTGTTTCTGGATGAAGCGGATTATCTAGACCCGTACCAATCGGGTTTCAGGCCCGGGTACAGCACGGAGATGGCATTGGTTGCTCTGGTAAATGATCTCTACAGGACTCGGGACAGGGGATATTCCTCGGTCCTAGTCCTATTAGACCTCTCAGCGGCTTTCAATACCATCAACCATGGTATCCTGCTGCGGCGTCTCAGGGGAGTGGGAGGGGGAGGCATGGTTCTTCAGTGGTTCTCCTATCTCCTGGGACGTTCACAGTCGGTGTTGGCAGGAGGGCAGAGGTCGACCTTGAGGCCTCTCGTTTGTGGAGTTCCTCAGGGGTCGGTCCTCTCGCCTCTCCTGTTCAACATCTACATGAAACCGCTGGGTGAGATCATTCGTGGTTTTGGAGTTGGGTATCATCAGTATGCTGATGATACCCAGCTTTTTATTTCGACCCCCAACCACCCCAGTGATGCCCTTGACGTGATGTCCCATTGCCTGGAGGCGGTTCGGGTCTGGATGGGGAGGAACAGGCTTCGACTCAACCCTGACAAGACTGAGTGGCTGTGCGTACCGGCATCTCGGGATATTCAGAATATTCCATCTCTTTCTATGGGGGGGTGAGTTATTACCCCCCGTAGATAGGGCTTGCAACTTGGGAGTCCTTCTAGATTCACAGCTTTCTTTAGAAGA
Source organism: Vipera ursinii (assembly GCF_947247035.1). Taxonomy (NCBI): domain Eukaryota; kingdom Metazoa; phylum Chordata; class Lepidosauria; order Squamata; family Viperidae; genus Vipera; species Vipera ursinii. The sequence continues at coordinate 267,792,358 of NC_139513.1, forward strand.
TCATATAGTAACTGTGACTAGGGGGGGTCTTCGCCCAGGTTTGCCTGGTGTGCCAGTTGCGGCCCTATCTAGACCGGGATGCCTTGCGTACGGTCACCCATGCGCTCGTGACCTCTCGTTTAGACTACTGCAACGCTCTCTACATGGGGCTGCCCTTGAGGACCACTCGGAGGCTCCAACTGGTGCAGAATGCAGCCGCGAGAGTTGTGTTGGGAGTCTCCCGATACTCCCATGTTACACCTCTGCTCCGTGAGCTGCATTGGCTTCCAGCTGTCTTCCGGGTGAGATTCAAGGTGCTGGTAATGGTCTTTAAAGCCCTACATGGCATGGGTCCGGAGTACCTTAGGGATCACCTGCTGCCGGCATCAACTTCCCTCCGCCCTGTGCGCTCCCACAGAGAGGGCCTCCTCAGGGTGCCACCGGTCAGAGAATGTCGTCTGGTGACCCCCAGGGGGAGGTCCTTCTCTGTGGGCGCGCCAGATTTGTGGAACCATTTACCAGTTGAGCTCCGGATGGCGCCCAACCTTCGCTCCTTCCGACGCGATCTAAAGACCTACTTGTTCGAACAAGCCGGCCTGGCCTGATGGGTGATGGGTTGGGTTTTATTATTGTTTTAATGTTTTTAACTTACTGTTGTAAGCTATTGGGCACTTTGTTTAATCTCTTTTTAATTTTTGTATTCTTGTATTTTAGTATGTATTGCCCTGTTCACCGCCCTGAGTCCTTCGGGAGAAGGGCGGTATGCAAATAAAATTATTATTATTATTATTATTATTATTATTATTATTATTATTATTATTATTATTATTATTATTATTATTATTATTATTAGTGGTATTAAGAGAAAAAATACGATGATAATCTGACAGTAAAAATTTGGTCAACCATATTCCTTAATAAAATAAAGGAAATTAAAAATAGTTGGCTACTATTTAATAAATTGCTCAATCATAGTCCATCTAGTATAACTTTTTTAACTTGATCCTTCTCCCTTTTTCTTTCAAAAATAAAAATAAAATGACATTGGTGTCTTGATGTAGATATTGTTCAAATAATGCTACCAATAAATCCTTAAGTACAGTACTTAACTTTTCCACAATAAATTTTGTTAAATAACAGGATATTTTAATGTAATTTTTAAAATTTCAAAACACACCATTCTCATGATATAATAATTGTTTTTGCAATACCAGGCTATATATATTGCTGTTCAGAATTTCAAATTGTGCGTATTTTCCTTATAGTAAATACTGCCCATAATGGAAGAGTCAATGGCTTATGCTTTACAAGTGATGGGCTTTACCTTTTGACAATTGGTACAGATGATCGTATGAGACTCTGGAACAGTTCAAGTGGCGAGAACACACTGGTAAGAAATATGTAGTTAAAAATGTGGAATTGTTTATATTTCCAGTCTTTTAAAACAATCTTGGTGCTTTGTCTCCGTCAAGATAGGAGGATAAGTAGGAGGAGGGAGGTATGGATTTGTTCACCGCCTTGAGGCTGAAATTGACTTTCCAATAATGTTTTGCTGACCAACGGTGACGTGTTAACCCCCGTTGATAGGGCTCGCAACTTGGTCGTCCTCCTGGATTCACGGCTCAGCTTTGAAGATCATATAGGAGCTGTGACCAGGGGGGCTTTTGCCGAGGTTCGCCTGGTGTGCCAGTTGCGGCCCTATCTGGACCGAGATGCCCTACGCACAGTCACCCATGCGCTCGTGACCTCCCGGCTAGATTACTGCAACGCTCTACATGGGGCTGCCCTTGAGGACCACTCGGAGGCTTCAACTGGTGCAGAATGCAGCCGTGCGAGTTGTGATGGGAGTTTCCCGATACTCCCGTGTAACGCCTCTTCTCCGCGAGCTGCATTGGCTTCCGGTTGCCCTCCAGGTGAGATTCAAGGTGTTGGTGATGACCTATAAAGCCCTAAATGGCTTGGGTCTGGATTATCTGAGGGAACACCTGCTGCCGGCATCAACTTCCCATCGTCCTGTGCGCTCCCACAGGGAGGGCCTTCTTAGGGTACCGCCGGTGAAGGATTGCCGGCGGGTGACTCCCACAGAGAGGGCCTTCTCTATGGGTGCGCCTGCCCTTTGGAACCAACTTCCGATGGAACTTAGGATTGCCTCCAACCTCCGCTCATTCCGCCGGGACCTGAAAACTTGGCTCTTTGAGCTGTTGGGCCTAGACTGAGGGGTTTTAATTGGGTTTTAATGTTTTAACTTTTTAAATTTTGGGCTTTAAATTTAATTAATTGTTTTTTTAAAAAAAATAACTTTTGTATGGTATGATTTTAATTGCCCTGTAAACTGCCCTGAGTCCTACTGGTATAGGGTGGTATATAAGTCTAAATAATAAATAATAAATAAATAAATAAACTTCAAGAAATGAACAGGTCCTGGATATGAACTAACTTTACATTTTAACTTTGAATTAGTTAAATACAGTTAAGAGTTCATCATATATTTCATTCAATAACATTCAAACTAATTAATTTTTGGAAAGCTGTCCAAAGCTAGGGAAAGCCACAGGTAGCCTTCGGACATCTGGCTGGGCAACTCTCTGTGTTTTGTAATAAAAAGAAAGTAGTTTAATGAGGCTGTATATTTTAAAAAAAGCAGTATTCTTTTGATGCAATATATGGTGATGTATATATAGTTGATTTATCCGTAATAATTAATGTGATGCTGCATATCACTGCGCAGATGATATTTGGAGATAAACTTCTGCTTTGCAATTTAGTAAAACTTTTTCCCATTACAACACCTTAGAGGCTGCCAGAAGGTTGGTTTTCAGTCACAAAATGAGATAGTTAAAAAGATAATTGTCTCAATCACAACAATAATTATACTTGTCATAACTTTCCATGTCTTCTATTACATGTATGTTCAATATAAGTATTCAGTAGTCAGTTGACTGTGGTATCCTAATGAAAACAAAGTCCAGTTGCCTTTTTTAAAAAGGACCTTTGGGACAAGAAAAATGTGACTAAATAAAACTTTTTCCAAGGTTTGGCAGTAAGCCCCAAGTGCAACCATTGGCTGTTCAAGGTAGTTATACGACTAATTATCCCTTTTTTAAATCTTCCCTAAGAATCAGTACCCAGTATACTACTGAAATTTGACCCCTTTCTAGTTACTCTGCGACATTACCAGATGACTTCCTGTGGCTTTCCTGAAGGTCAGGCAGTTGAATTGAATCTCTGTTCTGTCAAATGCCCCCTTATCTTGAGACATTAGATAATAGTTTTTTTCAGTATTTCCCAGCATTAACATTTGCTTGCACTCAGGAAGCAAAATAGTATTGGGACAATAGGATGAGCTACAGGCTGAGGGTAATTTTCAGACATATTTTTGCATTCAAAGTTGATATTATAATGGATATCATATTTAAAGTAATAAAGTCCATGGCAGCCACTTTTTATTTTACTCTCCCTTCATTCTGCTAAATGATAGTTCAGGCTGTTTGCTTACCAAGACACTCTTATCAGTTCATTAATCTTTTCATTCCCCCGTCCAGTTTACATTCTTAAAATATTTTTGTTGTACATAAAAGAGAACTGTTGCAGGATTATCTCTTCTGTGTGCCTTAGTCCACACTTTTTATGTGATGGTAAATTATTAAGCATTCGTAAACTCTCCTGACTAATGCTATTTTTTTTAGCTACTACTTGTAGAAAGAGCAGCTGCATTTTAACCTTCCTTTTATTGGCAAAGTGTTCTAAGTTGAAGTGCATTATAAGAACTCTTTTTTCCCAACTTGTTTAATGAAAATATACATTACATTTTAAATTATCTTTAAAAATTTAAACTACGTAAGAAGACTTATAAACTGGTCGATATTTCTTATGCCTGAAAACTATTTGCAAGGCTGCACAAGGAAAAGCATTCATTTCTCCATGCCAACTTCCCTTTAGTTTTTTGTTTGAGGCTCTGCATGTCAGTTCAGTCCTAGAAAAGCCACTTGTTATGAAGAGAGTAGTGCACTACTTTTGTTTTATTTACCCATGGACATCTCTGGGTTTACTCACAGTTGTAAGATAAATACATCTTTTTGTCAGAATGTATTATTTGAAATTATGTTTTGTTCTAAAAAAATGTGTAATTACAAATGAATGTAGATAAGGAAGTAATTGTTCCCCTTCACTTTTCATTTTGAATATTGTGTTCATTTTTAGCTCTGACACTTTGAGAAGCAAAAAAAAAAAGTTAATGAGGGTGATCAGGAAGTTGGATAAGTCTATGAAGAGAGCTTGGAATAATTGGTATTGTTTAGCTTTGGGTAGAAAAGATTGAGATAGGCATATCATTTAAGTTTTGGGAGGGGTGCCTGATAGAAGAAGATGAAAACCTGTCCTTGTCTCTGTCATTCTGGTATATAACATAAGCATAATGTTCTTAAGAAACAAGACCAATTTCAATTGATGTTAAGCAAAAAAAGTCTAAAATATGTATTCCAAATCTGGACATGTGTCTGGATTAAAAGGAATCCAGGTAAACAGCTTCATCCAAGAAAAGCTGAGATTTTGATGCCACCACATATTCTTAATACTTGATTCAAAAAGGTTTGATTTGAAATGTACAGTAATGATAGTTAATGACCCTTGTTTAAACAAAAGTTTTACCTTCTTAAAGGGGCTGGAACATGTTCCTCTGACAAAGATTTCTAATATGGATTTAGGCAGATGTTCTCTAGTATCCCAAGATGGGCATTTATCCAAATATGTTATATACCTCCAAGCTACTTATTTACATCATTGGTAACTGAACTAATTTCTTCTGACAATCCTTCTCACCGGTATTATCCAATGTTGAGTTTAGATCTAAACAGATCTGAATTGCTTTATCAGGAAAAAAAATACACTGCAAACATATCATTACAAGATGTCAAAAGTTTCCTCACTATAGGAGTTTACATATAATAATTCCTGAATGTCCCAGAAGTGCTTTTTCAGGAGGCAACTGGAATGTCTTGTTTTTCATTGAAGAAAAGGCTCCACACACATTTGCACTACACAGGTGACCTGGAGGACACAGGTAAACCTCCAGATGGCCTCAGTCTAAAAGAACGCAAATGATCAGCTCTCTGCAAGGAATATAAATCCTTCCATTCCCCACCATTCAATCATAGCTGAAGAAGCTTCTTGGATGAGAAGCAAAATGTCTTCAAAGAAAAAGTCCAGTTTCCTCATGAAAAAGCACTTTTCGGACAACCATGATCTGGATGACTGAGAATCTCCAGACAAATAATTCCTGAAATAATTTCAAGTAGATCAACCCAACACTTAAACTTAAACTGCTAAGTTTGTAAGCCGCCCTGAGTCTTCGGAGAAGGGCGGGATATAAATGGAATTAAAATAAATTTAAATAAATAAATTTCTGATTTGCCTTTCCCACATTAGTGTATCTGCTGTTGGTCCAAAAGTTAACATTCAGAACTTCCAAATAAACATACATAGAATACAGCCTCAAAATAATTATTAATGTTTATATTTTTGAGTATCTATTTAGTAGTAAGCCCCATTGACTTAAATGTGAATTTTCAGGTAACCATATATATGATTGCAGCCTTGTGCTTTGTGCCATTTAAATATATACAGTTTACTTTTGTTTCTTGGGATACAGGAAAAAATGTTAAATAAACACCAAAGATTTTGATTAAACCAAATGTAATTATGCCACAATATTACCTGCAGATTTAGATATTAGGTTAAACATCATCATGTCAAACATACTTAACAACATAGCATAAATATACATATAGGAAATCATTATCATATCTTCATCCTACATATTATGAATAAGTAACATAAAGGACATTCTATTCATTCCAATATTTCATATATATTTATACAAACATATTTTATTGCATTCTATTTGCAGAGAAAAAGAATTCCTGCGTGTCACAGTTATATTGGTAATAAGAGGGAATGATATTCTTAAAAATATAAACTAATGCAACAATGAGAATTGCTATTTTAAAAAAGGAAGCCACATGCTGCCTATAATATTAATAACTTAAACATATGTTATCCTCAATATTTGAAACTTTAGGACAATCATACTGCAACTGGTGAACTATATAATCCTGTATTATAAAATCCTATATAATAACTGTATAATCCTCCATACATAATGACATTAATTCAAGATTTTATACTGGGTGACAAGACTTAAAACGTGGAGAACCATTGGTACCCAGGTCCCAATAGATTTGAAATTGGCTTTGCTGAATGTTGCTGGTAAACATATTAGAGAATACTAAAGTAATTTTAGTTTACAAGATCAGGTCAGTTAACAAAAGGTAACATGTTTCTTAAGTCCAAAAATAGAGAAAATTGTGAAATGGTCCCTGCCACAAAAAAGAGGGGAGGGAGAATTCCCTCCCACCTCAAAAAAGATATAAAATTATCTATTTGATTTTTCTTCCTGCTCTGGGTATCACTCTTTGTAGCCTTCAGTTACCAAAAGGCTACCACTCTCTGTTAAAGAGTTATAAAGTAGTTCTGAGTTATTTAAGTCTAAAATTGGATAAATGCTATTGTGGAGTGGGAAGGGACTATATTCTTTACAGCACAATACATTCAATAGTAAAGTTATAAGAAATAACCTTGTGTTTTAAAATGTAACTAACTATTGGACACTTTTTGTGAAATTGGGGGCTAAATTTTTTTATCTTATATCTTTACAGGTAAATTATGGGAAGGTGAGCAATGAAAGTAAAAAAGGACTCAGGTTTACTGTATCACATGGCTGCAGTTCAGAATTTGCATTTGTGCCGTGCAGTAGCACTGTTGCTGTTTATACAATTTATTCAGGAGACCTAATAACTACGCTTAGGGGACATTATAGTTCGGTTGACTGCTGTGTCTTTCAACCTAATTTTCAGGTAAGTGAAGCTGGAGAATTTTAGGTTATTTAAGCATGACATCAAGTTTTCCTTAAAACACTGAGCTGTATTGAATACATAGTCCCTATAAGGATTATATGCAGTAGAGTTCAGGTGAACTTCAGATTAAGAAGGCAAGGCCTTTCAGCTTTTCACTTTGAGGTTGAGTATGATGCACTGTCTCTATGACAGGCTCTCCATGTCATTTCTCTAGCATTTAAAGTACAGTATAGTAAGAGAATGACTATATCTATACAGTATTGGCCAAAATTGTGGAAACCTTTTGGGGAAAGTGTACATTTGAGGTTCGATGGCTAGTACCACTTTTTTTGGAGTATTACCATAAAATTATATATCAATGGAAAGATAATTTAATCAAGAATGTAATGCAATAACTTTTATGAAGGATTTGCTATTAGAATAGCAGTTATAAAGAAGAAAAGTGAAACATGTAGAAAAACGAGATATACAAAAATTATCACCATGTCAGTTAATATTTAGTTGGGTAACCTTTAGCATGAATTACCTCCTTACAACATCTTCCCATGGAGTGAACCAAGTCCTTTAGTTCTGCAGCTGTTATAATGTGAAACCAAGATTGAATTATTGCTTCTATTAACTGGGTTTTATTGCTTGGTTGCTTCTGACTAACAGGTTTCTTTAGTCAGCTCCATATATTTTCAATTGGGTTAAGGTCTGGGCTATTCCTAGGCCATTCCAGCAGTGGAATATGATTACGTTGAAACCACTTTTTGCACACAGCAGCAACATGACATGGAGCTGAATCCTGTTGAAATATAAATGCTTCATTGTCTTGGAAAAGATCATGTGTGGAAGGTTTCAGTTTGGGCTCAAGTATTTCATTAATGTACTGTATTTTTGGCCCTTTATATTCCCATTAATCACCATTAATTATTCTGCCCACACCTTTTGATGTCATATAACCCCAGATCATACCACTGACTGGGTGTTTTCTGATATATATAATGCAATCAGGATGCAAATCTTCTCTGATTCTTCTTATGTATTTTATGCCATCACTACCAAACAGAGAGATCTTGGTCTCATCACTCCAAATAACACTGTCCCATTGTTCCTCTGTCCAGGTAACATGGGTTTTAGGCCAGTTTAGTCTTTTCAACCTTTGTTTGAGAGATAAAAGTGGCTTTTTCGTGGAATTCTAGATTTTAGGCCAAATTCCTGCAGTCTGCGCCGAACAGTCCTTGCACTCAACTTCACATTGCATTGCGATATTTCATCTTGTATACACCCAGATGATTTTCTTCTGTCATGTAGCACAGTCTCTTAATTCTTCTATTATTACTTGCTGTTGTGTACCTTTTCCTGGCTTTACCAGTGTGGTTTTGTAGTAACAGTCTCCTTATACCTCTTTAAAAACTTAGAAATGCCACCTTTGGTTAAACTTCCACCAATTTTTCTTCTAATTTATAACTGTAGCCTTGTTCACTTAATAATACTATTTTACAGTGCTTTCTGGGCAACTATTCAACCCTTTGCACCACTGCTTTAATTTTATTACGTTCTACAAGCTCACTAATTGAAAGAACACAAAAAAACCCAACCAACTTGATAGCAATCACATAACACATGTCCTCCTCTCAGCTTCAATACATGACATTGAATAACTGAATCCTACTGTGATCTGATTGGCTCATTGCCAAAACAAGATAACTCATCCTTATTAGCTACAATCAGATGAAGGAAAGCTACCTGATATCAACCTAAGTAAGATGTGCTTCCTTTTTCTGGTTATTTGGCTATAACTTTTCATAGAATACAGTACAGATAATTGAACAAATTATGTTGCATTACAGTCTTGATTAAATTATCTTTCCATTGATATATAATTTTATGGTACTACTCCAAAAGAAAGTGGTGTTGTTAGCTATCAAACATCAAATGTACTCTTTTCCCAAAAGGTTTCCACAATTTTGGCCACTACTGTATATATGGGATTTCAGTTGAGAGATTATGGTTAACAGACAAATGATGAAGGATTTCTTTAAGATTATCTCTTCCCATTAGCAGCAGGTCTCATTTGTGCAAGAGTTTTTCTACTATGTATTTAAGAAGTTATATTAGGGAATTCAACTGGGAGCAGTGTAGTGATGGCCTACACTTATCTCCCACTCAGAAGATTGATAGTTCAATCCTAGGTAGCGGCTGATGTTTGTCTCCTAGGAAGCAAAGGAAAAAATATCTGCTGTGAACTCTGGAATCAGGAATGGCATCCAGCCAGTAAATGCTCATCTTCATCCAGTTGCCCCAACTCTGCCCCAAATTAAGGAATTATAGAGTCTTAAAAATGAAGGTTTTTTTATTAGGGAATTCAACTAGGAATGATTAGAAACTAAACGTACTGAAGTACCCAGATTCTATCTTTGAAATTTCAAAACAAAACAAGACATCTGCGTGAGACCCCATTGATTTAATATTGAACTAGATGACCAGTAGCCTAATCTGGTTTAAAGCAGCTTCCTGTCTTTAGAGCAGTTTAACATGTCAGCACTATAACAATGCTAGTACATAAATTAAGGTGAGGTTCTCAGGCAAGTGACTAATGAAAAATTATAAGCTTTGGTCTTAGAGTCATTTGGTCTAGACAATTGAATTTTTGAATATGCTTTAAATAATCATAATGCCACTTGATTTATTGTAAGAAGTGTCTTATGAAAGTTACATCATGCATAGAAATCTTTGGGGGTATAAATATTAAATTATATTTTTGCGTTGATTGGAGATAACAGTAACTCTGCAAGTCAACGGAGATCAACATCTTAAGCTTCTTATTATTCATTTAGATTAGAGAATTTTGCTAGAAGGATCATTTCTAAAAACTTTGTATAGAATGCAAATTGTATACAGGTAAGTCCTTGACTTATGCTCACAATTGAGCCCAAAATTTCTGCTGTTAAGTAAGACATTTGTTAAGTGAGTTTTGCCTCATTTTACGACCTTTCTTGCCACAGTTAAGTGAATCACTACAGTTGATAAGTTAGTAACACAGTTTTTAAAGTGAATCTGGCTTCCCCATTGATTTTGCTTGTTGAAAGGTTGCAAAAGTTTGGACACAGCAACAGTTTTAAGTATGAACCAGTTGCCAAGCATCTGAATTTTGATTATACGATCATGGGGTTGCTATAAAGGTTGTAAGTGTGAAAAATGATCATAAATTACTTTTTTCAGTGCCGTTGTAACTTTGAACTGTCACTAAATGAACTGTTGTAAGTCAAGGACTACCTGTATAATGCAATTTCTGGCTACACATTTTAAACATCCTGGAAATTGAAAGGCTATGACCACAGTTAATTCAAGATGGGAATCAATTTTAGTGATGCTGTGGTCAGTTTATAAAGGCTTTTCATACATCTCCATTTCCCCAATTGAAATTTTAGTTTCTGAATGTTTCAGTTTTATTCAGGATCCACAAAACATATTTTTAGATAATTATATGAAAAGTGGGATAAAGATGCTAATTTAGAAATAAATGTGACTTGTCATAGGATGCCTTTTTTTGACATGCCTTATCCCAACACTTCTGCAACTAAGAACTATCCTTAAAAAAACATCTTTAAAAACTGTTGCAGCTGTTCTGTTGAAATGGTAGAGGCATAGCCAAGGGAATGGTCAAATAAGAGACATCATAGCCCACAGCTGGATAAAGAGCAGGGCAAGGGGCTCAGAGGAGACACTTTTAGGTAAAAAAGATAATTGAGGTAGGGGAGAAAGAATTGTACTTATTACAATTCTTTGTAATATTGATTATGAATCCTATCTGGTTTATCCTTCAAGGCCAAGATCTATGGAACAGCAGAAATTATATTCTGAACTTGTTGGTGGGCATAGCTTGAAAAGTCTGTCCAATTAGTCATTAATTCGTTCTTTCTTTAAATGGAATAACCATTTCCCCCTACTCTTTAAGTCTTTCAATAATGGACTACACCTTTTATAATCCTAGAAGTGATTGAAGTTGTAATCCAATATAACCTTCAAGACAGAAATGAATAAATGACCATGTTTATTTTAATTTATTTTAATTCAGTACAAATGTATTTGAAATTTATTAGCTTTAAATATAATTTTTTCACCAACAAATACCGCTTAAGATAGCTAGTAATAATACAGTATTTTTTTTAAAAAAAAAAACAAATTACGGTATCACACTTTAAAAATTGATATATTTTTTTAAAAAGATATAACTGATTACCCAACCTAGCATTCGAGCCACTTTATATACTTGAATTAGAGACGTTGTCTATAGCAGGATACCAGAGAAGAAGTTAGCTGTACTTTCCTTAGCCAAGTGTTTCAAAGCCTGGGACAAGGTACCAAAAGGCCTTGGTTCATATTTCCATTAAATAAAAGAGATGGTGACATAAGAGAAGGATGCTTTCCATATTGTTTAGCCAGACATGTTACAATTTTTTAGATAAGCCTATTCTTAGCTCTGACAAGCCTTTATATGGTTTCTAGATTAAACCAATCCTCTTAGTTCTTTTTTTGCTTTGTACAGAAGTAACAGGATAGCACTAAATGTACTTATTATGAAGGAGCTTATTGGAGCTTATTTCTGAATAATATTTTCCTGTCAGCCTAATTGAAGTGGCTGATGTGGCATGCTGAGGTGCCCAGATGCGAAGATAGTGTCAGACTATCCTCTTTCTTACTCAGTAATACTTAACATTATTTTGTTTGTTTCTTAATTGCAGGAACTTTATAGCAGTGGCAGAGATGGCAATATTCTTGCCTGGATGCCATATTTGAAGGAACGAGAACCTGATGATACTCACGACGAAAAGGTAAATAACTTAACTATAGCAAGCTAGAGCTGGAGAATTTATAGATAAGGACATGAAAGGAAGAAATGCTTGTCTGCTTTTTTAGTAAGAAACAAGGACATGTCACTGATGGAGTGAATGCTCATTATAGCTGCTTATGCCAGATTGTTGTCTCATCTTGTACAGATTTTGAGGTGTGATTGGCTTGATTCTATAGGTTCATTGTATTTGTACTAAGGCAAGGGAGACAGACTCAATATTTAGAAATGTGTGTTCTTTACATTCCAGACAAGGGCATTGCTTCTATTTCTTATCCTTTCAGTGTGCTGAAAAAGTTAAGGTATGAGATAAAACACATGCAGAATGGAAAATATTGGCTGAAGCATGACTTGTTTCTAGCTTCTTAGCTGCTGTTCTTAAGAAAAGGACTGTACTTCCAGCTAACTCATATGAATAGTTCCTAGCAGTCTTGGTCATAAACCTGTCTTTACCTATGTACAATTATTTCTGTAGAGCTATACAATAATATAGCAGAATTATTTCCAGTGCTGGCAGTTGTGGGAATTTATAGAGACAGAATCCATTCACAAGTTAATTTTCCATGACTGTAATCCCTTTTTTTATTATTTTTTTAGTTACCCTCTAAGCAGTGCTTAAATTCTGCATATGAAGACGCATGGAGCAGCAGTGATAGTGAGACTGGATGAATTCTTACATGACTGTTAACATAAACATGATAAATCACACCACGTTTTTTTAATGAAGGACATTGACTATCATGACCAGACACAGCTATGCCTTTCAGGTTCTTAACGTTAAGATTTCATGAATACTTTTCCTTTTTCTATTTTGTCTTTGATAAATTTTACCCAACCAACATATTTACATCTTCATTTACAATGAAGTAAGAAGGCATTTCTTTGTGTGTGTTGCTTTCTTCTGTAAAAATACAATGGACCTGCTCATGTTTTGTTCTTCAGTAGACCTCAGTTCCATTGATGCACATTCATATGACAAAATTTTTGTCTTAGGATTTCTTATACAGAGGTGCACTGTGTATATGTACTATTTTTATGGTTGGATATATAGAATATGAATAAAAGCTGAACATCTTTGTGTAAGACAAATAATGGATATTTCAGTTAATTATCAAATTAAGAATGACAAAAATTTATAAGAAATGGCTTATAGAAAAATGTAACTATTTGCCTCTGTCTTAATGGCAATCCAATAAATCTATTTGCTATTCAGTTCACATAACAGAATGTCTTCAGATACAAAAGATTCTAGGACCTAAACCTCTTAATCAAGTCAGATACTGTTGAAAAAAATTGACAAAAGTGCTTTTTTGCACTAGTATCTGACCATACATTGCACAGTTGCTGACATATAATAAAGCTGTTACCATTAGTTTTGTTCTCAATTGCATCAATGCAATCAATATCAAAAATTGGAGTCCTAGTGGACAGTGACTGAAATATGATCCAGCAGTGTGCTGCAGCTGCCAAAAAACCCAACACAGTTCTAGGCTGTATTAACAGAGGATTTAGATCAACGTGAAGTGTTAATACCACTCTATAATGCCTTGGTAAGACCACATTTGGAATGCTGCATCAAGTTTTGGTTGCTACAATGTAAAAAAGATGTTGAAACTCTAGAAAGAGTGCAAAGAAGAGCAACAAAGATGATTAGGGGATTGGGGGCTAAAACATATAAAGAACGGAATTGGGTATGTCTAGTTTAATGACAAGAAGAACTAGGGGTGGCATGGTAGTGGTGTTCCAATATCTTAGGGGCTGCCACAAAGAAGATGGGAGTCATGTGATTCTCCAAAACACCTGAGGGCAGGACAAGAAGCAACGGATGGAAACTAATCAAGAAGAAAAATAACCTAGAACTAAGGAGAAATTTCCTGAGCTGGAACAATTAATCAGTGGAATGTCTTTCATCCAGAAGTTGTGAATACTCCAATCCTGGAGGTTTTTAAGAAGAGATTGGACAACCATTTGTCGGAAATGGTATGGGGTTTACTGCCTGAGCAGGGGTTTGTACTAGAAGACCTCCAAGTCCCTTCCAACTCTGTTTTCTGTTAATTCTGTTAATATATAGCTTTCCAGATGCTATCAAACTACGGTATCCAAAGAAAGTAGAGTAAATATAGTAAAACATGTTTATTATTCAGAGCCTTGGTGGAGCAGTGGGCTAATGCCTCCTTAAGTAACACCAGCTGCCTGCAATTAGTGCAGGTTCGCATCCCACCAGGCTCAAGGTTGACTCAGCCTTCCATCCTTCCAAGGTAGGTAAAATGAAGACCCAGATTGTTGGGGGCAATTAAGCTGACTTTGTAATAATGCCGCTTGGGGGGGGGGCGCGAAAGCCCTAATAAGCAGGCATATACATAGAATGAAGGCTACTGCTAAGCTTGTAAGCCGCCCTGAGTCTTCGGAGAAGGGCGGGATATAAATGGATTTTTTTTAAAAAAATTCCTGAATGTATATCTTGGTTAACTATTTGTCAATGCTCCAAACATTGAATGTTTTTGCTCTGACATATAAGAGGCAGCCTTTTGCTTTAACTGTTTTGCTTTGAATCACTGAAGGGGTGGGAATGTTAACCCAGATGTTTTAATAAGATAAGGGATGGCACGCTTGGCTTCAGAAGGGAAGTGAAACTTCGTATGTTAAACTAATTGGAGAATGTAATTCATGACGTGTAATTAAGGGAGGGAATTGTGTATGATATGATACGTTCAGGGGAGGAGAATTCAGATTCTGGCATCCATGAGTGCCAATGTTTCGTTCTCATTATTATAGACTTCTTAGAAAAACAATGCCTGAATGTTCTTTGATCTGATTCCCTAATCGGAACCATGACACTATTATCTCTTAGTTGCTTTAACGACATATTCTGTAAGTTATTGTACTACTTTTAGATACAATGTTAGGTGCTATACACAAGGGGTCCCTAAACCCCAGGCCGCAGCCTACTACTGGGCCATGAGATTTTTTTTCAGCTGAGCTGTGGAAGCAGCAGGCGAGCACACATGCATCCCCACTTGCTTGAGCAGCAGGCGAGAACTGCATGCGCAGTCCATTTGCTTGAGCGGTGCGTGCGCTTGCACACTGCTCTCGCAAATGGAGCTGTGCACCCGTGCATTACAGCTGCTTGCACAGAACCATCCCCTTTCCCCTGCCAGTCTGCAAAGCCAGAAAGGTTGGGGAACTCTGCTATACACTGTTTGCATGTACAGCTCCCATAGTATCTAAAAGCTTAAATACGTTTCTGTCTTACAAAGTTCTCAGAGTATAGCATGTTTTAACATCAGCTGGTATGTTTCAGAACAAGGTTAAAATGCATGTCTCAGAGATAATTCCATGATTTCATATTGTCAGGACATGTTTTCCACCAGAAATTATACCGTGCAAAAGTGCTACTCAGGACTGCCAAAAGGAAAAAAATATCCCACTATCTGCTGGTGGGGCAAATGAGAGAGGCAGAGCTAGTATTTTCATTCATTTCCTTTACTAGAATTTGCTTGAATTAAATATGTAGTACACATTTTTGCTTGTTGGGGAAGAGGCTTCCTTATGTCAGAACTTGCAGAGAGTATGGGAGATGATCTTGACAGAGATAAGTAAGAACCATTGCCTGTAGAATACAATAAGACTTGCAAGTTTCTATCATTACAGTCAATCTCAAGTAATTTTAGCCTTCTTGTGGGTTGATTACTTGATCTGGTTTACCTAATGAGACTGACAGAACTACAAATACAGTATATATATTAAAACTAGGAAAATGGTTTAGTCACATATATAAAGGATAGGAATATTTTCAACTCACAATTTAAATTGCCTTGGACATGTTCCTACTGCTGGTATGAGACTTTCATTGACATGTTTCCCCAGTGAGATACATCCCTAAAGGTGGATGAACCAACCTGATTTGGTCAACAGTGTAGAACATGGAAGAGATCAGGGTACCATCAGGGCACATCTTTCTATCTCACAGTTAATCAAAACAAACACAGTGGAAACCTGTGTCAAAATTCTTTTCAAGATACTTGAAAAACTGCTTTGCAATGTTAGAAACAGTAGTCTCCCAATAAAATAGCCTTATTTTCAGTTCTTTCTCTACAGGAAATCTAAGAACGTGACAGTGCCTTTGAAGTAGACCAGGTCACGAAACAGACAATAGGGATTCCAGGATTGCTACTTCGTTATAATAGGGTATTAATAGCCTTATCTTGAACGCCTATCCAAGTTCCTGTTTGTCTCATCTAGTGCTAAACAAATCAAGGTTTTTTTTAAAAAAAACAAAAAAAAACCCTATTCCACACTTACTTCAGTCTATGGAGCAGACTAATTTTCCCAAGGAGCCACATGAAAAACAGACTGTGGCCTGGGGGCTGTAAAATGCCCAGGTGTTCTGTGGAGTATGCAAATCTCTTCTCCAAATGCAGTGTGTTCCTTCAAGTTCTTTAGAGCAGAACAGAAGTTCAGTTTAACACGTGACAAAAAAAGCATTCTCAGACATTATCCTGTTCAACATTTTAACTGGGTCATGGGTGAGGTTATGTGTGTAATTACCATCAATTGTTTTGGTTTAACATTAAACCAAATTCTAATCAGTTGTATCATGCAACTAGAGATAACAGAATTAACAGAATATTCCTTTTCCAGCAAAATAAAATTTCAGTTACATTCCATCAAAATGATTTTTTTAACAAGAGATTTGAAAAAGTGTGAATAAAGAGTAGGACTAATTAAAGCGATCTACCACTTTTTGAATTACTGAATTTAAATTTTGAATTTGAATACGGTTAAAGTATCTATGATCATACTGTTTTATTTTCCTTATAATGCCTTAATGGAGCAGTTGTGTGAGCAGAACCTGTATCTGGGGGGGGGGGGGGGGAAACGGCTTATCTGAGAAAAATGGGGAAACTTATAAATGGGAAGCCTCTTAGGAGTAACATGAAAGGCTGAAAAACCATGTTTGACATGTAAAGGTTTTCTGTCTGTAGAGTTTCTCTATATGCAAAGTACATTGGAAATTGCTGATAATTTATAATCTAATCTGCAACATAGTTGAATGAAGAATTAATTTGCAGAGAGGTGGATATGAGAAACTGCCAAAGCAAAAAAAATCAATTTTCAAAAACAAAATAAGCATATATGAAATAGTCACACAGGAAATTTGTCCTATTTCAGGCCAAATTCACACACATTAATTTTCAAGCTGTTTACTTTGGTTTTGTGGGTAACAACAGTAATACGTACAAAAGGGCTTGTATAAGAAAGAGGCCAAAACCAAAGCAGCACAGATCAACATACTCCAGTTATGGTACAAGGCACAGGTATTGTGAAAGCTACACAAAGTATTGTTCAGCTCTCTAGAGCAGGGGTCCCCAACCTTGGCCACTTTATGACTTGTGGACTTCAACTCCCAGAGTTCCTCAGCCAGCATGCCTGGCTGAGGAATTCTGGCAGTTGACGTCCACAAGTCATAAAGTGGCCAAGGTTGGGGACCCCTGCTCTAGAATATGCAGTGAATTCTCAAGACTGGTGGCCATTCAAGACTGGGATGTCCATCGTCTGATTCTTGGTGCAACTGCTTCAGATGGCTACTGGTAGAATCTCTCAGGTAATTAACAAGAATGGAATTAGTTGTATTTATATTCATTGGAGAGGCAGGGATTACAAGAGAGTACACAAATGGCAAATGAAAGCAATGAACTGGTGCCAGCAACCATGAGCACACTACACAAACAGCCCAGTGTATTCCCCATTGTATGACTGCTTACTGTCTGGTAACTCCTTCCTCTAATCTGCTCTGCAAGGAGAGGGAAATTGCTTACAGAAATCACTTGGGAATCTTGCCTCTATGGGCACTGGTGTTGCATTGCTAGAAATCCTGTTAGTGTGCAGGCAGAGTTCCTGCAATATGGCCATGCTGGCAGTTTGGGCCCATTCATTCAGTAATCCTCAGCAAGTCTTCCTGGAATTTGCCAAACAGCACCACTTCATTCCAGGCCAAATTCTGAGCAGGTCTGCCATTTGGAACATCCTGAGATCAAACTGGCCCTGACCCTGATGGCCTCCTTAAAATGCTGAAAGAGTGATGAGCTCCAGGTTGGAGGTTGGGAGGTTAGATGGCTTGGTGAGTGGCTTCTGTTTATTGTCTTGTTGGATTCAACCTCGGTGACTGTTGTTTTTTTTAAATTTCATTACTCTTTTTTAATGTGTTGTTAGCTTCCCAGGGTCACATTTATGAGAAGGACAGCCATATAATTGATTTAATAAGTAAGTAGTTGTTAGCTGTGAAGTGGTGTCCGACCCATCGTGACCCTATGGACAACATTCATTTAGTGATTGTTCAAAGTTACAATGACATTGAAAAATTTGACCTTTGACCATTTTTCACATGACCGTTGCAGCAACCCTATGAAAATCCATATGCTTGGCAACTGACGTGTATTTATGATGGTTGTGGTGTCCTGGAGTCATGTGATCACCTTTTACAACCTTCTGTCAAGCATAGGCAATGGATAAGCTAGATTCACTTAACCATGTTACTAGCTTAACTGCAGTGATTCACTTAACAACTATACCAAGAAAGGTCACAAAATTGTGCAAAACTCACTTAACAACATATACGGAGCAGGTTCCTTTGTATCAAAATCTTTCATCTTGGAAGAGACCCCAACATTAAATTATAGCAACATTAGAAGGAGCTGCTGCAAACATTTGTTGCCTGAATTTAAATTCTTTTTCTTTAAGATTTGGTTTTCTTTTCATCAGTGCAAAAAGCAGTTATCTGCTCTCTGTAATATAAGCAATTTCAATTAGCTGTTTCAAATACTGCAATTTTAATTCAATTTACTATGATTCCTCCTGCACTTGAAATAAATAAAAATTATTTAAGTAAATAAAACGATTTCATTCCCCCTACTTTTGAAGTGCAAGAATTTATTTTCTCTTCAAGTTTATTAGCATAAGTATTAATGTGAAATGTTCCTATTCTTTGTCTTGTCCTTTCATCTTTTGTTAATTATGGAGGTAAAAGAGTTACGCAATTATTCACTGCTTACTAATTTTCATGCACAAAGAATGAGGCTCAGTTCCCACTATCTCAAATTAGAGGTGGGAGTACTGCCTGAAATGCTGCTCCCAATAATTGTGTTTTCGTGACATGCTTAGTCACGGTTTATTTAGCTAATATATTTTCCTCTGTTTGCATCACATACCAAATCATAAAATAATTATGTGAGGTTCACATGATAACTAAAAATGGCTAAAAATGGTTGGCTAGCTTGTGCTTCAGTGTGCCATGCAAACACAAGCTGATACTCTTCTTATGCACTGGATTTTAATTCCCGTTGCCAATTTCATTCCCAGCATTACATATACATATACATATGTGTGTGTGTGTGTGTGTGTGTGTGTGTGTGGACCTTTGGTCATTCGGGTTTTTTCCCATGTAGAAATGAAGGTATGAAGGTGTAGGCGCAACGTATATATATATATATATATATGTTTCAAATGTTAACTCTTTAGATTACCTTGCTAGGCCCCAAACATGGGGCAAATCTTTATTTCCTGTTTTCAGCCTATCTTGAAGGCTATCGAACAGGCAGTAGTCACACCGGACAATTCCTATATTTGTGTAAATTACTAACAAAGAATTAAAGGGAAACTGAGATGCATTTCTGACTTATTAGTCGTCATCAGTCAGCCATACCCTTCTGAGATTCGAACCATGGGCTGATTGCATATGAGGCAGTGTTATTTGCCTCTAAGCCACAAGGTCTCTCTCGCTCTGTTAGCTTTTTTTCTACAAGGGAAGATATGTTTCAAATGTTAACTCTTTAGATTACCTTGCTAGGCCCCAAACATGGGGCAAATCTTTATTTCCTGTTTTCAGCCTATCTTGAAGGCTATCGAACAGGCAGTAGTCACACCGGACAATTCCTATATTTGTGTAAATTACTAACAAAGAATTAAAGGGAAACTGAGATGCATTTCTGACTTATTAGTCGTCATCAGTCAGCCATACCCTTCTGAGATTCGAACCATGGGCTGATTGCATATGAGGCAGTGTTATTTGCCTCTAAGCCACAAGGTCTCTCTCGCTCTGTTAGCTTTTTTTCTACAAGGGAAGATATGTTTCAAATGTTAACTCTTTAGATTACCTTGCTAGGCCCCAAACATGGGGCAAATCTTTATTTCCTGTTTTCAGCCTATCTTGAAGGCTATCGAACAGGCAGTAGTCACACCGGACAATTCCTATATTTGTGTAAATTACTAACAAAGAATTAAAGGGAAACTGAGATGCATTTCTGACTTATTAGTCGTCATCAGTCAGCCATACCCTTCTGAGATTCGAACCATGGGCTGATTGCATATGAGGCAGTGTTATTTGCCTCTAAGCCACAAGGTCTCTCTCGCTCTGTTAGCTTTTTTTCTACAAGGGAAGATATGTTTCAAATGTTAACTCTTTAGATTACCTTGCTAGGCCCCAAACATGGGGCAAATCTTTATTTCCTGTTTTCAGCCTATCTTGAAGGCTATCGAACAGGCAGTAGTCACACCGGACAATTCCTATATTTGTGTAAATTACTAACAAAGAATTAAAGGGAAACTGAGATGCATTTCTGACTTATTAGTCGTCATCAGTCAGCCATACCCTTCTGAGATTCGAACCATGGGCTGATTGCATATGAGGCAGTGTTATTTGCCTCTAAGCCACAAGGTCTCTCTCGCTCTGTTAGCTTTTTTTCTACAAGGGAAGATATGTTTCAAATGTTAACTCTTTAGATTACCTTGCTAGGCCCCAAACATGGGGCAAATCTTTATTTCCTGTTTTCAGCCTATCTTGAAGGCTATCGAACAGGCAGTAGTCACACCGGACAATTCCTATATTTGTGTAAATTACTAACAAAGAATTAAAGGGAAACTGAGATGCATTTCTGACTTATTAGTCGTCATCAGTCAGCCATACCCTTCTGAGATTCGAACCATGGGCTGATTGCATATGAGGCAGTGTTATTTGCCTCTAAGCCACAAGGTCTCTCTCGCTCTGTTAGCTTTTTTTCTACAAGGGAAGATATGTTTCAAATGTTAACTCTTTAGATTACCTTGCTAGGCCCCAAACATGGGGCAAATCTTTATTTCCTGTTTTCAGCCTATCTTGAAGGCTATCGAACAGGCAGTAGTCACACCGGACAATTCCTATATTTGTGTAAATTACTAACAAAGAATTAAAGGGAAACTGAGATGCATTTCTGACTTATTAGTCGTCATCAGTCAGCCATACCCTTCTGAGATTCGAACCATGGGCTGATTGCATATGAGGCAGTGTTATTTGCCTCTAAGCCACAAGGTCTCTCTCGCTCTGTTAGCTTTTTTTCTACAAGGGAAGATATGTTTCAAATGTTAACTCTTTAGATTACCTTGCTAGGCCCCAAACATGGGGCAAATCTTTATTTCCTGTTTTCAGCCTATCTTGAAGGCTATCGAACAGGCAGTAGTCACACCGGACAATTCCTATATTTGTGTAAATTACTAACAAAGAATTAAAGGGAAACTGAGATGCATTTCTGACTTATTAGTCGTCATCAGTCAGCCATACCCTTCTGAGATTCGAACCATGGGCTGATTGCATATGAGGCAGTGTTATTTGCCTCTAAGCCACAAGGTCTCTCTCGCTCTGTTAGCTTTTTTTCTACAAGGGAAGATATGTTTCAAATGTTAACTCTTTAGATTACCTTGCTAGGCCCCAAACATGGGGCAAATCTTTATTTCCTGTTTTCAGCCTATCTTGAAGGCTATCGAACAGGCAGTAGTCACACCGGACAATTCCTATATTTGTGTAAATTACTAACAAAGAATTAAAGGGAAACTGAGATGCATTTCTGACTTATTAGTCGTCATCAGTCAGCCATACCCTTCTGAGATTCGAACCATGGGCTGATTGCATATGAGGCAGTGTTATTTGCCTCTAAGCCACAAGGTCTCTCTCGCTCTGTTAGCTTTTTTTCTACAAGGGAAGATATGTTTCAAATGTTGACTCTTTAGATTACCTTGCTAGGCCCCAAACATGGGGCAAATCTTTATTTCCTGTTTTCAGCCTATCTTGAAGGCTATCGAACAGGCAGTAGTCACACCGGACAATTCCTATATTTGTGTAAATTACTAACAAAGAATTAAAGGGAAACTGAGATGCATTTCTGACTTATTAGTCGTCATCAGTCAGCCATACCCTTCTGAGATTCGAACCATGGGCTGATTGCATATGAGGCAGTGTTATTTGCCTCTAAGCCACAAGGTCTCTCTCGCTCTGTTAGCTTTTTTTCTACAAGGGAAGATATGTTTCAAATGTTGACTCTTTAGATTACCTTGCTAGGCCCCAAACATGGGGCAAATCTTTATTTCCTGTTTTCAGCCTATCTTGAAGGCTATCGAACAGGCAGTAGTCACACCGGACAATTCCTATATTTGTGTAAATTACTAACAAAGAATTAAAGGGAAACTGAGATGCATTTCTGACTTATTAGTCGTCATCAGTCAGCCATACCCTTCTGAGATTCGAACCATGGGCTGATTGCATATGAGGCAGTGTTATTTGCCTCTAAGCCACAAGGTCTCTCTCGCTCTGTTAGCTTTTTTTCTACAAGGGAAGATATGTTTCAAATGTTAACTCTTTAGATTACCTTGCTAGGCCCCAAACATGGGGCAAATCTTTATTTCCTGTTTTCAGCCTATCTTGAAGGCTATCGAACAGGCAGTAGTCACACCGGACAATTCCTATATTTGTGTAAATTACTAACAAAGAATTAAAGGGAAACTGAGATGCATTTCTGACTTATTAGTCGTCATCAGTCAGCCATACCCTTCTGAGATTCGAACCATGGGCTGATTGCATATGAGGCAGTGTTATTTGCCTCTAAGCCACAAGGTCTCTCTTGCTCTGTTAGCTTTTTTTTCTACAAGGGAAGATATGTTTCAAATGTTAACTTTAGATTACCTTGCTAGGCCCCAAACATGGGGCAAATCTTTATTTCCTGTTTTCAGCCTATCTTGAAGGCTATCGAACAGGCAGTAGTCACACCGGACAATTCCTATATTTGTGTAAATTACTAACAAAGAATTAAAGGGAAACTGAGATGCATTTCTGACTTATTAGTCGTCATCAGTCAGCCATACCCTTCTGAGATTCGAACCATGGGCTGATTGCATATGAGGCAGTGTTATTTGCCTCTAAGCCACAAGGTCTCTCTCGCTCTGTTAGCTTTTTTTCTACAAGGGAAGATATGTTTCAAATGTTAACTCTTTAGATTACCTTGCTAGGCCCCAAACATGGGGCAAATCTTTATTTCCTGTTTTCAGCCTATCTTGAAGGCTATCGAACAGGCAGTAGTCACACCGGACAATTCCTATATTTGTGTAAATTACTAACAAAGAATTAAAGGGAAACTGAGATGCATTTCTGACTTATTAGTCGTCATCAGTCAGCCATACCCTTCTGAGATTCGAACCATGGGCTGATTGCATATGAGGCAGTGTTATTTGCCTCTAAGCCACAAGGTCTCTCTCGCTCTGTTAGCTTTTTTTCTACAAGGGAAGATATGTTTCAAATGTTAACTCTTTAGATTACCTTGCTAGGCCCCAAACATGGGGCAAATCTTTATTTCCTGTTTTCAGCCTATCTTGAAGGCTATCGAACAGGCAGTAGTCACACCGGACAATTCCTATATTTGTGTAAATTACTAACAAAGAATTAAAGGGAAACTGAGATGCATTTCTGACTTATTAGTCGTCATCAGTCAGCCATACCCTTCTGAGATTCGAACCATGGGCTGATTGCATATGAGGCAGTGTTATTTGCCTCTAAGCCACAAGGTCTCTCTTGCTCTGTTAGCTTTTTTTTCTACAAGGGAAGATATGTTTCAAATGTTAACTTTAGATTACCTTGCTAGGCCCCAAACATGGGGCAAATCTTTATTTCCTGTTTTCAGCCTATCTTGAAGGCTATCGAACAGGCAGTAGTCACACCGGACAATTCCTATATTTGTGTAAATTACTAACAAAGAATTAAAGGGAAACTGAGATGCATTTCTGACTTATTAGTCGTCATCAGTCAGCCATACCCTTCTGAGATTCGAACCATGGGCTGATTGCATATGAGGCAGTGTTATTTGCCTCTAAGCCACAAGGTCTCTCTCGCTCTGTTAGCTTTTTTTCTACAAGGGAAGATATGTTTCAAATGTTAACTCTTTAGATTACCTTGCTAGGCCCCAAACATGGGGCAAATCTTTATTTCCTGTTTTCAGCCTATCTTGAAGGCTATCGAACAGGCAGTAGTCACACCGGACAATTCCTATATTTGTGTAAATTACTAACAAAGAATTAAAGGGAAACTGAGATGCATTTCTGACTTATTAGTCGTCATCAGTCAGCCATACCCTTCTGAGATTCGAACCATGGGCTGATTGCATATGAGGCAGTGTTATTTGCCTCTAAGCCACAAGGTCTCTCTCGCTCTGTTAGCTTTTTTTCTACAAGGGAAGATATGTTTCAAAGCTAACATAGCGAGAGAGACCTTGTGGCTTAGAGGCAAATAACACTGCCTCATATGCAATCAGCCCATGGTTCGAATCTCAGAAGGGTATGGCTGACTGATGACGACTAATAAGTCAGAAATGCATCTCAGTTTCCCTTTAATTCTTTGTTAGTAATTTACACAAATATAGGAATTGTCCGGTGTGACTACTGCCTGTTCGATAGCCTTCAAGATAGGCTGAAAACAGGAAATAAAGATTTGCCCCATGTTTGGGGCCTAGCAAGGTAATCTAAAGAGTTAACATTTGAAACATATCTTCCCTTGTAGAAAAAAAGCTAACAGAGCGAGAGAGACCTTGTGGCTTAGAGGCAAATAACACTGCCTCATATGCAATCAGCCCATGGTTCGAATCTCAGAAGGGTATGGCTGACTGATGACGACTAATAAGTCAGAAATGCATCTCAGTTTCCCTTTAATTCTTTGTTAGTAATTTACACAAATATAGGAATTGTCCGGTGTGACTACTGCCTGTTCGATAGCCTTCAAGATAGGCTGAAAACAGGAAATAAAGATTTGCCCCATGTTTGGGGCCTAGCAAGGTAATCTAAAGAGTTAACATTTGAAACATATCTTCCCTTGTAGAAAAAAAGCTAACAGAACGAGAGAGACCTTGTGGCTTAGAGGCAAATAACACTGCCTCATATGCAATCAGCCCATGGTTCGAATCTCAGAAGGGTATGGCTGACTGATGACGACTAATAAGTCAGAAATGCATCTCAGTTTCCCTTTAATTCTTTGTTAGTAATTTACACACACACACACACAGATATATATATATATATATATATATATATATATATATATATATATATATATATATATATATATATATATATATATATATGCAAAAAATATTAACAGGAAATGAAAATCTTGAAACTCGGAAAATTCTTACACCTGGGAAAGAAGCAACTATAAGAAAATGGCTCAACGTAAACCTACCTTGATTCTACCTAGTATAAAAGAGTGTTTTCCAGACTTCCAGTTTGCCGCCACAGATGCTGGAAGGTGAACTCCGTCTTCCACATCCGATTTTGCACCACTGGGGGACCCTGGAAAGGGTTGAACCAGCGGACGAAAGAACAGCCATAGAAATATGGCCCGTCAATAGGCTGCAGACAGCTGAAGTCAAACTTACCACCAGGCAGCTATAAAGCAGCATAGGTGAGAATGGGTGAGATTTGAATCTCTGTTCAATCCTATTTTTTCCACCTATATAAGCTGCCCAAAGTATTTTTTTTCCCTGTGGAGACAGGGAAGGGAAATTCTATCCCACCTTCTTAAAGTAGCGGTGATTGACTATCCAGGGGAGTTTAAAACACTGGAAGAATAATCTTATTCTAACTGGATTTTTATCTTTCTAAAATTTGAGGACTAAAAGATTTCTTATTTCTATTGAAGACTTGGGTTTATAATAAAAGAAGTAAAATTGGAAAAAATATTATAAAAATTTTGGACTTAAAACTTAAACCTGATAGTACAACTTGTTATTGCCCAGAAGAGACTTGGCTTGAAGCCCAGACTATAGATAAGACTTTTGCGACCTTGGCAGGTATCAGCTGTGAGAAGCCCAGCTGTGTTCTCAGTGACAAAATTATTTTCATTCTCTTGATTGTAAAGTTTTTAATTTAATACACAGCTAAGAGAATATGGTTGAAGATCAGGTACAGATTCTCTTTATGTTGAAAACAATTTATGAAACTATTCTTACAGCCTCTGATGAAATAAGAAACTACAGAAAAGAACAAGATGTCAGCCTAGATATACAAACCAAAACTTTGATTACAACTAAAGAGTCAACTACACAGAATATAATAGAAGAACTGGAACCATCAAATACTATGATAGAAGATTCAACTGATCAACAAACACAGTTAACAGAAAACCCAGAAAAGGAACTGACAACACTGAAAATGGAAAAGACTTTCTATATAAACCAGAAGAAACCTGAGGATCAAGAAGAACAGACCAAAGGAAAAATAAACATTTTAGGACAACTACGTCGAGATGGAAAAATAGAGAGACGACTTGTTTGTTGTTAGTTGCAAAGTCGTGTCCGACCCATCGCGATCCCATGGACAATTCCTCCAGGCCTTCCTGTCCTCTACCATCTTCTGGAGTCCATTTAAACTCACGTCTACTGCTTCAGTGACTCCATCCAGCCACCTCATTCTGTGTCGTCTCCTTCTCTTGCCCTCAATCTTTCCCAGCATTAGGCTCTTCTCCAATGAGTTCTTCCTTCTCATTAGGTGGCCAACGTATTTGAGTTTCAACTTCATGATCTTTCCTTCTAAACAGCAGTCAGGGTTGATCTCCTCTAGGACTGATTGGTTTGATCGCCTTGCAGTCCAAGGGACTCGCAAGAGTCTTCTCCAGCACCATAGTTCAAAGGCCTTCATTCTTTGGCACTCAGCCTTTCTTATGGTCCAACTTTCACAGTCATACATTGCAACTGGGAAGACCATAGCCCTGACTATATGCACTTTTGTTGGCAGGGTGATGTCTCTGCTTTTTAGTGTGCAGTCTACATTTGCCATGGCTTTCCTCCCCAGGAGAAAATGTCTTTTAATTTCTTGGCTGCAGTCCCCATCTGTGGTGATCTTGGAGCCCAGGAAAATAAAATCTGTCACTACCTCCATTTCTTCCCCATCTATTTACCAGGAGATGAATTGTTAGCCTTTCCAAAAAAATGGTGATGCCTCTTGTATCTCAAATGATATATATAACTACAGAGGGAGATCTATTTGATGACTTAAAAGCATGGGTATGGAAGGCGAGTTGGCAAAGAAAGAAAGCTAGAATAAGGCTGAAGAAAATTAGGGTTTTGCCTAATTAGTGAGGATTAAAATAGAATATACTCAAATAGACAAGATGGTTTGAACATTAGATTTTGTGATGAACTGAGATAAAGAAAACTGGTCATTTAAAACTTGGAAGTATAAATATTAGAAGTTAAATTTGAATATTGATTTGTTTATAAAGGTTGAATGTAAAAGTAATTAAGATATATATAAGCTAAAAATCTTGTTAAATGTAATAAACATGTTTTTACTTAGCTGATATAATAATTGTACTAGCTTAAATATGGGATAGTAGACATTAAGAGAAAAAGAGGAAGTATTTGATGTTGAAACGAGAAATTTTGGTTACTAAATTTAAGACATTTGGAAATGAATAGAAAATAAGAATGTCATACTGTATTATTAATTAAATGATTTAAGATGATAAATAGAATATATTCTTTTTTTAATTATTTTTTTTATAAAAGTTACAATATAAACCCAGCCCACCCCACCCTCCACCCTCCCCCTCCCTCGCTTCCCAGAGTTGAATACAGGGTTACAAATAAAATAAACATAATCTAACTAACATTAACCAACTATGTAAGTAACCAAATTCTTAATGCGCTTTAACTCCCTTTAAACTAAAAATACAAACTAAGTTAGAATATACATAACAATAACATAAACAAATAACATCCTTATTATTAAACTAATCAAAAATTTCACTATAATAAACTACTAATAAAAATAACAATATAAAATCTATTCGTAAGCTAAATGAAACTTTTTAGTCCCATATTTATTCTGAATATAATCTATCCATCTTCTCCAAACCGAAATGTATCTTTCTTGTGAATGATCCTTCAAGTAAGCAGAAATCTTAGCCATTTCTGCTAAATTTGACACTTTAAGCGTACATTCTTCAATAGTAGGCAAACTTTCCTTCTTCCAATATAGCCCTATCAATAAACTTGCAGCTTTTATCAAGTTCAACATCAAATTAGTTTCTTTAGTATCACAATCTATAATAATACCCAATAAGAACAATTGTGGAGAAAATTTTATCTTTCTCTTAAAAATCTTTTGAACATTCCACCAAATTTTGATCCAAAAAGCTTTAACATTTCTACAAGTCCACCATACATGATAATAGGTAGCATCCAAGCTACCACATCTCCAACATTTGGGCTGTAAATTAGGATACATGCAAGTCAATTTTTTAGGATCCAAATGCCATCTATAAAACATTTTATAGAAATTTTCTCTTAAATTCTGAGCCTGGGTAAATTTTACATTTCTAACCCAAATTACCTCCCATGTATCCAATAAGATTGGTTCTTGAATATTTTGAGCCCACTTCACCATACAATCTTTAACTAATTCCATTTCAGAGTCCAATTCTACTAAAGCATTGTATACTCTCTTTATATGTGCTCTATTTTGGTCTTTAATTTGTTTTACCAAATTTCCATCAGTTAATGTAATCCCAATTTTCTGATCTTTCATCCACCTTGTTTGCAATTGAGTATATTGAAACCAAGACTGTATGATATTTTCTTGTTTTAACTCGTCTAATAACTTCAATTGCCAACCATTCCCTATCAGTCTAAGTAATTCCTTATATGAAGTCGTGTCCAAGTTCACACCCATAGATACCCCCTCTATCATGTGTCCAGGAATCCCCCAAATTGGTATTTTATAGTTTTAACTTATAATAATATTTTTCCAGACACGCATTAAAGCACTTCTTAAGATATGAGATTTGAAAGCCTTATCAACTTTTTTATCATAAATTAAATACGCATGCCATCCATATAATAAGTCCCATCCCTCAAGATAAAGTATTCTTTTATTAATTAAATTAAGCCAATCACTAACCAGTGTTAAAACCACTGCATCATAATATAATTTCAAGTTAGGCACCTTGAGTCCTCCTCTTTCCCGTGCATCTTGAAAAATCTTAAGTTTAACTCTTGGTTTTTTCCCCACCCAAATGAATTTATTAATACCCTTCTGCCATTCATCCAAATTAGCATCCTTTTTCAATATAGGTATCATTTGAAACAAAAAAAGAAACTTTGGTAAAACATTCATTTTAACAGCTGCAATTTTTCCCAACAAAGATAATTGTAGTTTTTTCCAATTATTTAAGTCTTTTTGTAGTTTTAACCATAATATCTCATAATTATTCTTATATAATTTCACATTAGAAGCTGTAATATATACTCCCAAATATTTAACCTTTTTAACTATTTCATAACCTGTTAATTTTACTAACATTTCCTTTTCACTCATAGTCATATTTTTAGATAATATCTTGGTCTTATTATTATTTACCTTAAAACCAGAAACTTTCCCATATTGGATTATAATTTCCATCAAATCTATCACCGATTGAGTTGGTTGGGATAATGTCACCACCAAGTCATCCGCAAAGGCTCTTAATCTATAATCATTCTGTTTTACTTAATTTCCCTTTATTGTAGTTGATTCACGAATGTTAATCAATAGAATCTCCAATGTTAAGACAACAACGGTGAAAGGGGGCATCCCTGTCTTGTGCCTTTTTCAATTTTAAATGCCTCTGTTAACCCCCCATTGATTATAATTTGTGCTGATTGCTGTTGATATATAGCCTTGATGGAATGTAAAAATCTGTCCCCAAAATTCATTTTTTCAACCAGTTTCAATAAAAATTGCCAATTCAGTTGATCAAAGGCTTTTTCAGCATCCAAAAATATCAATGCTGCTGGGACTTGGTTGTTCTTATCCAAATACTCAATTAAGTTAATAATTTGTCTTACATTATATTTCATGTATCTTCCAGTTATAAATCCAGACTGATCAGCGTGAATCACTTGTTTCAAAACTTGCATTAATTTATTTGCCAATATTTTTGCGAAAATCTTATAGTCTGTATTCAAAAGCGATATAGGTCTATAATTCTTTGGCTGGGTAAGGTCCTGATCCTCCTTTGGGATCAGAGATATAAATGCCCTTTTCCAAGACGGAGGAACTTCACCTCCAGTCTGAATATTATTAAACAGGTCCTTTAATGGTTCTATCATCTCTGCAAACAATATTTTATAATAAATTGCTGATAATCCATCTGTACCCTGAGCTTTACCCACTTTTAATTGCTTAATTGCTAAAATAATTTCCTCTGAAGTAATTGAACCTTTCATTACCTTCTGTGGGTCATTAGAAAGTCTAGGAAAATGTGCTCCCTGCAAATACTTATCTATATCTGAGGCTTGTATACTTTCACTAGCATATAACTTTAATAATCTAAAAAACTCTTTTAATCAACTTTTGTTGATATACCTCTTTACCTTTATATTCTATTTTCTCTATAATGCGTGATTTCTGTTTCTTCCTTAATTGATAAGCCAACCACCTACCAGGCTTATTTGCATTACAAAACGTATTATGTTTGGCATAACGCAAATTAGTTGCGACCTGATCTGCTATTAACATATTATATTGCTCTTTCAGCAAATTTATAGAGACCCTTAGTCTCTTATCTCATGGGTTCAAAATAAAAGCTTTCTCCTTCAATTTAATCTCTTCTTCAAGCTCTTTACGTTTTTGCAACTGCTTACGCCTATATCCATTATTCATATGAATCAAGACCCCTCTCATATAAGCTTTACTAGCATCCCAAACCATTTCCATAGATGTACCTTTATACATATTCAAAACAAACAAATTCTTTCAACTGTTCTCTACATTTCTGCAAGAGTGATTTATATCTAAATAAATTTTCATTCAGTCTCCAAGATCTTCTCTCTCCATTTTCAACGAACAACTCCAACCATACAGGATGATCCAACAACATTCTAGGAAAAATCTTGACATTCCTGTGGTGATGCAAGCGCCAATGGCAGCTTTCTCTCAGCCGCCCGTCCTGGGATTCTGTTAAAGCCTGCGGAGACAGCAAAAATCAGCTGCCCCGCGGCTTGGAAACCTCCCCCTTGGGAGAAGAGGGGGAGGAGAGCTTCCCTCAGGTAGAGGTAGAGCTCCCCTGCACCCCCCCTAATTAGGTGGGGGTCGGAGGGTGAGAGCTCCTTCGGAGCCTGAGGATTTCTCCGCTTCCAGGACGCCTTTGCCAGGAGTGCAGCAAGATGCCAAATCCACATCTGCTGATTTAAGAGACTTGTGAGTGACTTAAAAGCAGACAGAGGTGACCAGGAGCAGTTAAAATTGCAAGAGTTGGAACTTTAACTCAGTGAAAATTAATCTTCGCAATATGTAAAGTTGATTCAAAAGGGGAAAAAATGGTGCCGGAATGTTGCTTCTTTGTTTGAAAGCATAAGGGAAAGTGAAACTTATAAGAAGTGGATTTTTATGAGTAGGAAAATGGCCTCAAAACGTTTGGGAATTCCTGCTGTCTCTAAAAGCACAATTTCATCTTCTTTAACACAGACTATAGCTCAAGCCAAGCCTAAATCCCCCCTCCCTCTCCCCTCCTCCAGCATTTACTCTTAAAGATATTCAAGATGCTTTAAAACAAGCGACACAAGAAATGAAGGAGGAAATGGCAGATCTTTTTGAGAGTAAAAATAGAGAGATGAGGGAAGATATATTGCTTGCACTTCAAGGGTTGCCTACACATATTGAACGTTTGGATGATCGTGTGGATGAAGTTGTGGAATATACTGGAAAATTAGAAAACAGTTGAAAAAGTTGAAAATAAGATTGATAGAAGAGAGGATGAAATGATCATCTCACAAAAT
Organism: Vipera ursinii; assembly: GCF_947247035.1. Classification (NCBI taxonomy): domain Eukaryota; kingdom Metazoa; phylum Chordata; class Lepidosauria; order Squamata; family Viperidae; genus Vipera; species Vipera ursinii. The sequence continues at coordinate 267,824,187 of NC_139513.1, forward strand.
AGAGATATGGAATTTGCGTATTAGGGGATTAAAGGAGAACCCACGTGAGGATTTGCAACAGGAGGTGGCAGGAGCAATAGCCCCTATTTTGGGATATGAACCTGAGGAGTTAATAAAAGATATGGATCAGATATTCAGGGTTAATTCCTGGATTGCAAGACAGAAGAATTTACCCAGAGATGTGGTGATTTATTTTTCTAAGAGGTCACTCAGAAATGCAATTATTCAGGCTTTTTACCAACAGAAATTTCAAATTGCAGGTCAGAATATTATAATTTTAAAAGAAATACCTCCAAAAATTCTCAGAAAAAGGAAAGATTTTGCATTTTTGTCTGAGGAGCTTAAAAAATGACAAATCCAGTTTAGATGGGAGATACCCATTGGAATAGTGGTGACTCATGTAGGGACACGATACAGACTGAATACAGTTTCAAAGGCAAAAGATTTTTATACTTATGTCCTGAAAGCAGGTTCACCACCATCTCCATGTTCTAAAGGAATAGAAGGAAGGCTGGAAGATAAACAACCAACTGAAGGTGCAACATCATTAGTGGTTGGAGAGTTATTGCAGGAGGAGTCTACTGAGCAGAGTTTGACCTTAAAGGATGATCCAAGGGAACAGGATGACTCGGGCTGCATATAGACGTAAAGAAAAGGAGCAGAAACAGAAGGCTGATTCTGGATCAACGAAACAAGATCTGGTTGTTACAGAGCCTGTGGGAGGGGCACGACCCAAGAGACCAACGGCAGCTCTCCAGGCAGTGTTCCAGAGGCTCCAGGCCACCAAGGATGGCAAAGTTTTTGACATGGAATGTTAATGGCTTAAATTCACCACAAAAAAGAAAGTATTTCATTACCTGAAACAACATAAAAATAACATTGTTTGTCTACAAGAAACTCATATTGCTGCAAAAGATCAAAAGTATTTGATTAACTCTCAGTTGGGGTCACATTTTATAGCTTCAGCCCCAGATAAAAAAGGTGGAGTGGTTATTTACTTAAGAAAAGACTTATCGGCTAGATTAATTGAATCAGATATACAAGGAAGATATGTTATCATCGAATTAGTGTTACAAGGCAAGAAAGTTCTTATTATTGGATTATATGATCCTAATCAACAGCAACAAAAGTTTTATAAATTTATACAATATAAACTTACTCAGCTGGATTATAAATCTGTTATTATGATGGGTGACTGGAATGGTGTTTTGGATTCAAGCAAAGACAAGAAGGGATCTTTTAAAAATTCTCCCAATCATTCTAAATTGCCTAAAGCCTTTTTTGACTTGAAAGAGGACTTGGAATTACGAGATATTTGGCGGGAGCGAAATATGAAAGAAAGAGATTTTACCTTTTTTCGGATAGACATCAATCGTTTTCCAGAATTGACTTTTTTTAATTACTACTGATTTTTTTTCTAGGGTTAAGAATGTCAAGAAATAGAATATATTCAAATAGATAAGACATGTATCCTGAATATTAGATTTTGTTATGAATTGTGATAAAGAGAATTTTGGTTATTTAAAACTTGGACATTATAAATATTAAATGTTAAATTTAAATATTAATGGGAAACTAAAAATTGAGAAAAACTAATTAGGACATTGTCTATAAAGACTGAATACTAAAATAACCAGGATATGTATAAGCTAAAAATTATTGATAAATGTAGGAATGTTACTTTATTGATATAATAAAAATTGTATTAGTTTAAACATGAGACAGTAAATGCTAAGGGGAAAAGAGAGGAAATAAGGGGAAAAGAGGAAATATTTAATGTGATAGTTTGAGACTTGTACTAGAGATACTTGTATGTCATTGAATCATTGATTAACTCAGCCACCACGTTGCTTTTTAAAAATTTAAATGTAAAATTAGAAAATCAATAAAACATTAAGAAAGAGTGTTTTTCAAATCTGGCAAGTTTGAGATGTATAGACTCTCAGAATTCTCCAGCCCTTTGGAAGTCCAATAATCTTAACATTGCTAAATATGAAAAACAGTGGTATAAAAGGAAATAAACAACCTGTTGCAGGCTTTTAAGAGAGTTCCAATAGCCCTTGCCTGACCTGTCTTGAAGGGCTGACAAAACTTACTCTTGGCTCCTCGTTAAGAAAGGATTAGTTCAATCAATGTTCAATCATCTTTTGTGGTAGATCAAATGTTGATTCTCTTCTGGTATTCTATAAATATTTTTTAGCCAACTCTACAATCAAATTTAAAGTTCTTATTATCCTGATAGATTCTAAACATCAGAGGTATAATTAAGAATATATTCCACTGTGATTGATTTATTATGTATATTAAGTCACTCCAGTGACCGCATTGGATAGAATTTCTCCATGATTATCTATCTCTAATCTGTTCTTTCAGGTCTCCCAACAGTGCACTCATTACCCATTATAACTGAGCTCATCCTTTTTTTTGCTAGTCATCCTTTTCTCTTTCCTTCCACCTTTTTCATCTGAATGTCTTTCCCAAGGTCTTCATGGCAGCTCTGTTGAGTGTTAGTCTAGGGCAGGGGTAGGGAACCTTGGCTCTTTTATGACTTGTGGACTTCAATACTCAGAATTCCTGAACTAGTCATGCTGACTCAGGAATTCTGGGAGTTGAAGTCCACAAATCATAAAAGAGCCAAGGGTCCCTACCCCTGTTCTAGGGCATGCTTCTTGACTGCTTGCTCCTTTACTATTGATTATTGATGTTAAAAGGCAGAAACTATCCACCACTTTGTTATCTGCATGGTCAGTTCTTAAGACTGGTTGCTCTACTTGTTATTTTTAGTTTGGTCTTTATATTTAATTTTAGTCCCAATTTTTCTTTGTACTCTTTGCATAATCATCCTTTGCATTTTTGACTGTCAAGTGTTTCTCATCAGCATAGTGCAAGGTATTGCTATTTCTTCCTTCAATTTTAGAACTACACATGTTCTTCCAATCCATCCTCCCTTAATATATATTCAGCATATAGGCTGAATAAATAAAGGAACTATGCAACCATGTTGCACTTCTTTTCCAATCTGGAACTAGCCTGTTCTGCCATGTTCTGTCTGTACTGTAGCTTCTTGGCCTGTATAAAGATTTCACATGAGAACAATGTGATGTTTTGGGATTCCCAAGTTTTCTGAGCACTTTCCATAACTACATGACTGACACAATCAAAGGTATAATGAAGCACATACTGACCTATTTTTTATTTATTTATTTATGTATTCATTCACTTATTCAGAAAATTTATATTACTGCCTATTCGCTCACAGGCGACTCAAAGTGGCTTACAGGAAATAAAAACAGAACATAAAAAATAAAAATAATAAAAAATTAAAATAATAAAATAACTGCTCATCCTTCCCAACCCGGCAACAACACACACTCATACCAGCCGTTCAATGGGCTCCATCCCACTGTGGGTTCCCCAGGCCCACTGTCAGAACCACATCTTCAGGGCCTTCCTAATATACTTAAATAATTTAAGTATACTTAGGCTTTCTCAGTTGCGCAGCATGTATCAACAATAATATCTTGTGTTCCTCAGCCTTTTCTAAAGACAGCTTGAACATGGGGCAACTCTTTTTCCATGTAAGGTTCTAATCGACACTGGATGAACCTAAGCATTATTTTCCTAGCATGTGAAATTAAGGATATTGTACAATGGTAAAATGATGAGTAAAGGGCACCATTTTGTAGAACACTGGTATAGACAGCAGTATCTGGAAGCTGAATGCCCACATCATGTTAAGTCCTAATTTGCTTAATTGTAGTTTACAGCAAAGGTGAACAGGGATCAAATTCACCTTGAATGTTTTGACATTCAGTTATGTTTATTTAGAATATCCACTTTGGTTTCTGCTTGACAAGATCCATCCCAGTATATGCAAAATACAAATGCTTAAAGAATACTTAACCTACAAATTTGTTGTTGACATGAATGGAATAAATCCTCAGGATGTCTTCATATCAACATTATAATTTACAGTGGTCACTCTAGTATTCATTTCACCAATATAATTTAGAATTAAGTAAAACTTAATTAAGTAAAACTTAATTCTTGATGGTTCTATTCATGTAGTTTCCTTTCAGTATTGCAGAAATGCTTTGCCACTGCCTTTTTCTAGGATTTCCCCCCCCTCAACTTCTTTTTTTCCAACTTTCTAAGCTTGTCTACCACATTTATTTATTTGTAAAATCTATTGGCTGCCCATCTTACCATAGGATACCTCTGGGAAGCTTACAATCTTAAAAAATAAAACTTCACAAAAGCAAAAAAAACCCCTGCCATAAATAAAATATTGTGAAGATCCAAATACTTCAATTAAAAGATGGGGAGGGTGGCAGTAGGATGACGGGGCAGGAAGTGGGGGGTCTTGTTAATCTATCAGTCATCCCAGTAAAAGCGCTCCATTGGAGACCCAAGCCAACTGGCAGAGCCAGTTCTTTAAGCTCTTATGAAAGGTCAGGAAGATTCTTAGGTGGTCTTTCATCTGAATATTAATCAGGTCCAATGCTGCTTAGCTTTTGAAAAGACCCAAGAGAGGGCTGCACAAAGCTTAGCTTACAAGATTTTATTTGAAAGCAATTCAGTTCAGTTGTGCCTTTGAATTGTAATTTTGAATTTAATGACTACATCAGTTCCATGTTTCAAATTGAATTAAATGTCTTCAAATCAATTTGGTGGTTCAATGAATTGTCACATTTGTGTACTTACACAATTTATCTAATTCACTATTCAATCCAAACAACTGAATTCAACAATTTAAATAATCCAACTGAATCAACTGTTTAAATCAGTAGCTTGACCAAATTGATTTCTATCCAATGGTAGGTGATGTTTAGCACATCTAATTCTTACCACAGTAAGGACTACAGGTAATCTTCAACTTATGACCACAGATGACCCTAAAATTTCCATTGCTAAGCCAAACAGTTAAGTCAGTTTTGACCCATTTCAAAATCTTTCTTATCACAGTTGTTAAATGAATCACTGCAGGTGTTAACTTAGTAACACCATTGTTAAGTAAATCTGGCTTCCCAATTGACTTTGCTTTCAGAGGGTTCCAAAAAGTGATCACATGACCCTGGGACACTGCAATCATCATAAATATTTGACAAAAGTCTGAATTTTGATCACATGACCATGGATATGCTGCAACAGTCATGATGTGAAAACAATCAAAAGTCACTTTTCTCAGTGCCATTGTAACTTTGAATGGTCATTACATGAATAGTTGTAAGTTGAGCACTACCTGTACCAGAATTTCAGAAGTATGCCAACTGATCCTATGATAAATCATATGTTATATCGCTGAAGTATTACTCAACATATTTTTGTAGGGGGATGACTACTATGAGTATCCCAACTGTATCCCCAAGATATATTACTTCATCTGGCATGTGACAAAGAAAAAACAGAAGTCAGAATACAAGCAGTCATTTAAACAGTAGATATATATTTATTACAGTGACTAACAATGCAAAAATATTTAGCAAGCTTCCTGTTTTAATAGTCTTTGGTAGTTCAATCTTCAGACTTACTCAGATTAAGCATCAAAAGCCAAATTATATGACTCAGCAGCTACTTTGATTCACACTTTGTTATATCCAAGCTCCATATTATCTGTATTTATCTAATACAATGATTTCTATAAGAAGAGCAAGACTAGGATAAACATAATATATTAGGAACAGAATACTCCTCCCAAGCATTGATTGGATGCAATGTCTATTTGGTCATTGGTCAATGATGCAATGAAATCAATTGTAAGTAACCTTTCTAGTAGAAAGTAGTAAAGGATGCAAGGCATTGGAAGAAGAAAGAGTGTACTGACTCTGCATTCCCTAAAAAGTTACTTTTTACTTTGTTAGTATGATTGGGTGTTGCCAGAACTATCTGTGTGGAGTATTGACTAGATTAGTAGCTGACTGGATATGATAATTGTGGGATTAGACCTGTAATGTAGTTTGCATGATTTGGGTTCATATATTGATGAGTTCGTTTATAATCCTATTATTGTTTAATAAACCATGATTCATGGCTTCACAGTTGTACTTCAGTAAAACTGTGGTTTAGCATGATATTTATGTCTTTATATGACTTTATCATATATGTTATTTATATGTATTTTCTGAGTGTTGCTTTTCAATGCAAGATCGTTCAGATAAGGCTTCCCTCATCTGTGATCTAATCATCAATGAGAGGGCCAAATTGGTGTGTATTACCAAGACTTGGCTGGGTCCAGAAGGTGGGGATGACCCATTCTGAGATATGCCCATGTGGGTTCTGAAAATGGCACAGTCAAGACTCCAGGCCACAGGCAGAGGTATGGCAATGATAATTCAGGAATCATTTATGACTTTCAGGGGTGCTGCTCCACAGATCACTGGATGTGAGACCCTGTTTATTGTTGGGCTCTAGAGATCAGCTGCAATTGTTGCTGTTGTGTCAGCCTCCCTGTTGCATGGCAATCTACCTGCCTGAGCTTCTGGAATCTGTTTCTAGATTGGCAGTAGAGTTCCCTAGACTTATGGTCTTGGGGTATGTCAATTTGCCTTTTCTGGGTCGGGCTGTGAGAAAGCTTGGGGGTTCATGGTCACCATAATGGTCATGGAGTTATAACAGATCATGCAGCACCTCACATTAGCCTCACACCTGATCAGATGTTGCTGTTGGAGCAGCGGCTATATAATCTGAAATTGAGGGAGCTGTCAGTATTTTTCTTATCAATGTCAAATCACATTCCGATGAAAACTGGATTCTTTAGCACCATTATTCATTGCAGGGTGGCTGGATATAACAGATTGGCCATCCCCCAGCAACTGATGGACCTAGATGGGTTTTGGAGAGAGTTGGGGGCTGTTTCTGCTGGACTGCTGTTTTTAATCTGAAATCTTGGTAGACACTCAGAATAGGATAGTAACTGTGGCTTTAGATTGGATCATTCCTGTGGGGCCTCTCTCCTCTCATGGATCCCATCACTCTCCGTGATTCATAGAGGAGCTGAGGGAGATAAAAGAAAAGATGGCTAGAGCATCATTGTTACTCAGAGAAGTACAAACTTGATTGAACGTGGATTAGTACTGCTACTAAGGCCTCAGTAATGGCAATAACAGTGATAAAACATCAGAACTTCTCTGCCCTTATTGCATCAATGGACTGCTGTTCTTGCAGCCTTGTTTAGCATGACATTGGCCCTCTTGGGTAGAGGGAGCTCAGAGAACTACTTGCAGGGATGTATGGAAGAATCTGCTCAACATCTAACAAAGAAAGTAGCTTGAACATTTTTGGAATTGGACTCCAGCCTTGTTGCAGGTCCAGATCAGATGTCTTGCCTGGTTATTAGGGATAAATATTAAGAGACTGTGCAGTCCCAAAATGAATAGGGGGGAGGGGCAGAGAGGTTCAGGATAGCCACACCCTAGAATCTCAGAATATATCTAGTAGGTTAGAAGGTTACAGCTTTATTTTGACAAGATTCTGTCCACTAGGAATAAAATAAAGGATTGACTTCGTTGGATTTTGCTGTGTGCCTTGATCCTGCTAATCAATTTGCTGGATCTAATTCAAAGTGCTGATTTTTACCTTTAAAGCCCTTCATGACATGGGGCTTGGTTATTTGAAGTGCCATCTCTCTGGATTATATCTTCTTGTCCCATCAGATCCAAGAAGAGAGAAATGCTACAAGTCCCCTCTCTCAGGAAACTATACTTAGCAGTCCTTCTCTGCCATGGCACCTGTCTTATGGAATATTCTTCCTCCTGAAGTGAGGTCAGTTCCATTTCTCCTTATTTTCCAGAAGTCCCTCAAGACCTCACTTTGTCCTCAGACTTGGGAGTCTTAGGGGGGCGGTGAAATCTTGAGGTGGCTCTGTTGCTGATCAAATCTTTTGTGATGTGTGTTTATGTGCATGTTTAAATATGACTGTGTTTGACATGTTTATTCTTTTTATACTTTCCATTGCTGTTTGCTGCTCAGAGTCACTTCTTGTGAGATGGGTGGCCATATTAATTTGATAAATAAATAAATAGGTATCATAGCTCACCCAACTCAAAAGACTTTGTGGAGGTTATATCAAATTGAAATTACATGCTCAATGAAAATAAATCACATTCATAAAAATGACAAGTTAATCATAAATAATCAATTATTTATTATCTAATGTAAAAAAACAAAAAACAAAACTATAAAATCTAAGGGAAAGCAGCACCTAGTCCATTGTTTTGCAACTTCAGCAATTTTAAGATGTTTGGATATCAACTGGCTGGTTAAATTCTGGGAGTTGAAGTCTACACATAAAGTTGCTGAGATTGAGAAATGCTGATCTAATTCAATTCTCTTCCCAGTAGAATGTCTATGATTGAACAGCTTCTATCATTGGAAAATGTTCCTGGGTCTCCAATTATAACTTACTTATCATATAAATTTGTTTGTTTTCTCTTCTAGAAGTACCCGAGGAATTCAGTCCCACCTTCTTCATGACAGTCTTTCAGGTGACTTTCAAGTATTTGAAAACAGCCACCATACCTCTATGTAGCTTTCATCTTGTTTTTTTTATTGAAAAGTTTTATAAAAAATCCCCAAAACCAACCCCCCTCCCTCCCCCACTTCCCAGAGCTGAGTACAGGGTTACAAATATAATAATCATAATCTAACTAACATTAACCAACTATATAAATAACCAAGTTCATAATGCACTTTAACTCCCCTTTAACATAAATACAAGCAAAATAAAAGTAAACATAATAATAGTAAAAACATAAACAAATTAATATCCAAGTTATTAAACAATACAATATAGAAATAATAATACCATGTAATTAAAACTAATAAGAATTCCACTATAATAAACTATTAATAATAATAACAATCTAAAATTTACTCATAAGCTAAATGGAACTTTTTAGTCCCATATTTATTCTGAATATAGTCTATCCATCTTCTCCAGACCGAAATGTATCTTTCTTGCGAATGATCCTTCAGATAAGCAGAAATCTTAGCCATTTCTGCTAAATTTGACACTTTAAGCGTCCACTCTTCTATAGTAGGCAAGCTATCCTTCTTCCAATATTGCCCTACCAATAACCTTGCAGCTGTTATCAAGTTCAACATCTAGTTAGTTTCTTTAATATCACAATCTGTAATAACACCCAAGCTTTCATCTTGTTAAACATACCTTGTTCCGCCAAACATTCCTCTTTAAATTTTCCTCTGAAGTTTCTTATCATCTTTGTTGCTCTTCTGAACATACCCCAATTTATCAATTTCCATCTTACAATGCCCCACATTCAATTCAATATTCTAGATGCAACCTAACTGAAACAGAATAGAGACAAACAAGTACTTCTTTTGATCTTGATACTATTTATTTTTTTATACAGTAGGTCACACTATTCCAGATAATTAATAAGAACAATATCCACTGTAGGAACAAAAACCCCTTATTTATATTCCTCACCATTCACTGAGCCCATCTATCTCTCTAATCCAAGCCTACAGGTAAAAGTAAATCTTTAAAGACTGCTTAAAGATGGACAACTCTGGTTAGCAGCAGTGAATTTATAGAGGTATAAACACACATGTGAAAAAGGCTTTTCACTTAAACCCGTGCACACAACATGGGAATCAACTCTCCTCTCCTTTTGTTTCATATTATGGAGCTCATGGGAGGAAGCTCACCTAGCTCCACAAGTGAAGACAGCTGAGAAGAAGAGATGACCAGTCTGATATCAGGTGGGAACATATCAATGGAAAATGGACAATCAGTGAGAAGCAAGTTAAGACAAACAGCAGAAAAATTACCATCCTGTTAGCCTCTTTTCTGTTTTTGCATGTATATATATTTAAATCAGCTATCAAATCCCTCAGTCCCTACAAGTTGTTCTTGCACAGTCAGATAGCAGGAACCTGTGATTTGTTATTCAATTGCAATGTCCTTAGATTTAGATTCACAGCCTTGCTGCTGCAAAATTCCACTGGAGTTTTCTTACCACCTAAATCCCAATCAAATATCTCCAAGGAGGTTTGTTTGGATTGGGAACATAGCGTCAGGTGCAAGAAATCAGGAAGCAAAGCTAAGCAAATAAATACAGGTTTATTGCATGCTAATAAGATGATTAGGGGACTGGAGGCTAAAACATATAAGGAACAGCTGCTGGAATTGGGTATGTCTAGTTTAATGAAGAGAAGGACTAGGGGTGACATGATAGCAGTTTTCCAATATCTCAGGGGCTGCCACAAAGAGGAGGGACTCAAGCTATTCTCCAAAGCGCCCAAAGGCAGGACAAGAAGTAACAGATGGAAGCTTTGATTTCAGGTCAAGCTTCAGGGAGTTCCATTCAAAATGGAACTGGACATAGGCTCAGCTACTGTATATACATCATCTCCATAGGAACCTTCCAGCACATTTGGAACCACAGTTTCAGATAAGTCAAACTTCGGCCATCTAATATTCTGCTCACAGACTTCCAAAACTCTCGCATGGCGGTCAAGGGCAAAGCCACACTTTTGGTGAATTTCAAGGGGTTTGCAGGCCTGCTAGATGTTGTCGTGGTGGAAGGCCAACACACGAGCCTCATAGGGCTCCATTGGTTTGATGCATTGGGCATCCAAGTAACTGGCATTCACTGAACACAGGCGGCAAACTTGTCTTCAGTCTGCCAAGAGTTCACGGATATTTTCAGTTCAAGCCTAGGGGAGTACAAGGGTCCTTCAATAGCCTTGAAGCTTGATCCCCTGGTAATGCCAATATGGGTCAACCCTCATCGAGTGCCTTTCGCTTTAAAACCCAAAATCAATGCAGAGCTGGACAAGCTGGTGAGTCGGGGTTTTACAGCCCATAGACAGTGGAGAGTGGGAGACCCCCATATAATGCCACTTAAGGCCAATGGAGAAGTATGCATATGTGCTGACTATAAGTGCACCATTAACCAGGCACTTCAACAGCATGCGTACCCAGTGCCAGTTGTCAGCCATATTTTGGTACCATTGCAAGGTGGCTGCATGTTTGCCAAATTAGATTTGGCACAGGCCTACCAACAGCTGCCAGTGGATGAAGCCACGGCAGCTAACCAAACCACTGTCACCCATCAGGGGGCCTTCAAGGTCAAGCGCCTATAGTTTGGGGTGAGTGTGGCCCCAGGGATTTTCTAGGGAGTCATGGAGTGCATGCTCAAGGGCATTCCGGGGGTCTGCCCCTACTTCAATGATGTACTCATTGCTGGGGAGTCTACAGAACTTCTGGCTGAACAGCTTAGAGCTGTCCTTCAGTGGTTCCGCACAATGGGACTTAAAATTAAAAAAAGAAAAGTGCAGGATTGGGGTATAGTCAACTGAGTTCCTGGGGTTTTGCATCAATGCTGATGGCATTCATCCTGCGGATTCAAAGCTGAAAGCGATTCAGCAGGCACCAAGCCCTAGGTCCAAAGGAGAGCTTCAAGCCTTCTTGGGCCTTCTTAATTTTTACCATGCATTCTTCCCACATAAAGCTGCAGTGGCAGAGCTGCTACACTGTCTCTTAGACAAAAATGCTCAGTGACAGTGGACCAATATCCACGAAAGAAGTTTCCAGGCAGTCAAATCACTGCTGTCTTTGAACTCGGTGCTCACTCATTTTAATGAAAAGCTGCCAGTTTGCATCACATGTGATGCATCTCCATGTGGGGTTGAGGCTGTATTGATCCATTTGTTGGCTGATGGGAAGCAGTCTCCCATCGCTTATTATTCAAGGACTCTGTAATCTGCAGAGCGCAATTACATGCAGATTGACAAGGAGGCCTTGGCCATCATGGCAGGGTTAAAATTTCCATGACTATTTGTATGGCCACCATTTCATGGTCTTTATGGACTACAAGCCACTTCTAGGGTTGTTCACCAAACAGGCAGACACCTCAGATTCTATTTCCTAGAATGCTGAGGTAGTCTATATTCCTTTCAGCCTACAGCTACAGGCTGATTCACAAACTGGGCAAAGAAATGGGCCATGCAGACGGCCTTAGCAGATTGCCCCTGCCACACGTGGAGCCAGATTCGGCTCCGGCTGCACACATCCTAGCCATACAGGATTTGCCAGTGTCTCCTCTCCATGCTGGAGACATAGCTGCTGAAGTGGCAGCTGACAGGACACTTAATCACATGCTTACTTGGGTTCACACAGGATTGGTGGACAAATGCCCAGGGCCAGAATTCCAAAGTTTTTTCAATGGAAAGATGAGCTTTCAGCTCATAAAGGGTGCATTCTGTGGGGAAGTAGAGTCATAGTTCCCAGCTCATTAAGGCACAGAGTTCTTGAGTCTCTGCATGAATAGTCTGGATGAAGGCACTGGCGAGGAGCTACCTTTGGTGGCCAGGGCTAGATAAAGCTATCAAGGCCCAAGTACAAGGTTGCTACACATGTCAACAATCCAGGCCGGAAATGCCACAGGCCCCTGTCCGCCAATGGGAGGACACTCACACACCATGGTCAAGAATCCACATCGACTTTGCCGGCCCCTTTCAGGGACAGTTGTTTTTAATAATGGTTGACAGCCACTCTAAATGGTTGGAGGTTGTACCAATTTCCACTATGACTACTGCTAGGACCATCCAGGTGCTGCCCAGAATATTTGCAACACATGGGCTTCCAGACATCTTAGTCTCAGACAATGGGGCTCAGTTCACCGCTTCAGAATTCCAGAAGTTTCTCATAAGGCATGCCACGTCAGCTCCTTTTCACCCATCATTGAACAGGCAAGTGGAATGCATGGTCCGCACAACCAAGGAATCCCTGAAAAGAATTGTCACGGGATTGGCATCACAGACTGGCCAATTTTCTACTCTGCCAGCACACAACACCCTGCACCACCACGGGCAAGAGCCCAGCCAAGCTTTGCTGGGGCAGGCATTTGATCACCAAACTGGACAGGCTGCACCCCAACAGAGTCACTTCAGACAATGCACAGCCAAAGATGCCAAGAAGTTTTCAAGTGGGTGACCAGGTTTGGACCCAGAATTACGGGCAAGGGGCTTTGTGGGTGGCAGCAGAGGTTGTTAAGGTGTCAGGACCACTTTCCTACGAGGTGGTCCTGGAAGATGGGCAAGTCATTCGCCAGCACATTGATCAGCTGTGTCAGCAACTAGCAGATCAGTCACTGGCTCAGGACTCCCAAGAGGGCAGCACACGGGAACCGCATGTCAGCAGTCCAACAGAGCAGTTTGCATGCTCTGAGAGAACTCTTGGGCATGGTGACAGGGAAATGGCCATAGAAGAGTCCCCTCCTGACTGTGTTCCAGGATCTGGACAGACAAACTGCACTGAGAAGCAGCCCTGCAGACTTCGATGCACAATTGGACTTTGGTTTGGGCCGACCAGGACTGGCCTGCCAAAGCGACTCAAGTCACTCCGACTCCACTGAACCTCAGAGCCCTGGTCTACCCAGCCTGGCAGGCAAGCAGGTAGACCAGGAGATCACTGTAACCCCTAGACGTTGTGAACAGTCAAGAAGGCTGCCTAATTATCTGAAAGATTATGTCAAATAATTGAAAGTTTGTGCTATAGCAGGAAGGGTTGTAATGTATTGGCCATTTTTCTGTATAAAATCACTTGCTTAATGTCTAATGTCTGACCTACTTTTGTCTGTGTTATGTAACGGTTGCTGTACTGAGCCAGACTTGCTGTCTCCAGGCTGATAATGAGGTTTGGGGTGGGAAAATGCTGCTTTAAACCTGTTGGTCGCCACCTAGAGGTCAACTGTATAAATAGCTGTGCAGCTATTTATACAGCTTGTATAAATAGCTTGTTTCTGTTCTATTCTGAGTTAATAAACTTGTTGCTGTTTCAACACATCGTTTTGCTTAATGCCTTCAACCCCAGGGGGAGGGCCTTCTCTGTGGGCGCTCCGGCTTTATGGAACCAGCTGCCGGTCGAGCTCAGGATGGCACCGGACCTTCGCTCCTTCCGACGCGGTCTGAAGACCCATTTATTTGAACAAGCTGGCCTGGCCTGATGGGGGATGTTAGGGTTTTTAATGGGGTTTTTTACATTGTTATTGTCTTTATCTGGGCTATTATTTAATCCTTTTTAATTTTTGTATTCTCTATTTATATGTGCCCTGTTCACCGCCCTGAGTCCTTCGGGAGAAGGGCGGTATATAAATATAATAAAATAAATAAAAAATAAATAAATATAACATTAGTAATTATTCATTAAAGTCTTACCAATGAGAACATGAGATGTTTAGTTGGGCAGCCTAATTGTATAACAATGTGCTCTTGTATAACAATGTGCCATAGTTATTATACAAATGGGAGTATTTTTTACTTAATTGAAAGCATATGAAAACTATATCATGATAAAGCAAAATAGATTTCTTTTTTTATTGAAAAGTTTTACAAAACTTTTAATAATAACCCCCCTCCCCATCAACCCTCCCCCCTTCCCTCCCCCCCCAGACTTCCCAAAGCAGAATACAGGGTATTACATATAGCAATCTTATGCAAACATATGCTAAATATCTATTACAACGTTAACAAACCTTCCACCCTTTAACTCCCTTATAACAAAACTGAAGTAATTACAATAATACTTCTACAATTGTAAAAATTATTCATATGCTATTTGAAACTTTTTAGTCCCATATTTGTTCTGAATATAATCAATCCATCTTTTCCATTCCAAAATATATTTTTCTTGTGACTGTTCTTTCAAATATGCTGAAACTTTTGCCATTTCAGCTACGTCCATTACTTTAAGTATCCATTGTTCTATTGTAGGTAAATCTTCTTTCTTCCAATGTTGCGCCACCAAAAGTCTGGCTGCCATTATTAAGTGTAACATTAATTTAGTTTCTATAACAGTACAATCCGAAATAATCCCCAATAAGAATAGCTGCCGAATAAATCTTATTTTTTTCTTTAAAACTTTCTGAAAAATCCACCATATTTTTATCCAAAAGGCTTTAACATTTTTACATGTCCACCATATATGATAATAAGTTGCCTCTTCACTACCACATCTCCAACACTTAGGTGGTTGATTTGGATACATACATGCTAACTTTTTAGGATCTAAATGCCATCTATAAAACATCTTGTAAAAATTCTCTCTTAGGTTTTGTGCTTGCATAAATTTTACATTTCTAACCCAATTTTTTCCCAAGTATCCATCATTATGGGCTCTTGAATATTCTGAGCCCATTTTATCATACAATCTTTAACTAACTCCGATTCTGAATCAATCTCTATAAGAGCATTATATAACCTTTTTATATGCGATTGACTTTGATCTCTAATTTGCTTTATCAAATTTTCATCAGCTTTTACTATACCAATTTTCTGATCTTCTATCCATCTAGCTTGTAATTGTATAAACTGAAACCAAGTCTGTACTATCTTTTCTTCCTTTAAAACATTTAAAGGTTTCACTTTCAAAATATTCCCTTCCATCCTAAGAAGTTCTTGATAGGTAATCACATCTTGTTTCTGCTCCACATTTATATTTCCTATTGCATGTCTAGGTATTGCCCATATAGGTATTTTATTATTTAATATATATTGGTACTTTTTCCAAACTCAGAGCAAAGCGTTCCTTAAGATATGAGTCTTAAAAATATTATCCACCTTTTTGTCATAAAATAAATACGCATGCCATCCATACAATAAATCATACCCCTCAATATTCAATATTCTTTCATCCGTTAAATTGAACCAATTACTAATTGTTGATAACACAACTGCATCATAATATAATCTCAAATTGGGCATCTTCAAACCCCCTCTCTCACGTGCATCTTGCATTATTTTAAGCTTTACTCTCGGTCTTTTCCCTGCCCAGATAAATTTATTAATACCTTTTTGCCACTCATTTAAATTTGTGTCTTTCTTACGTATTAGTATCATTTGGAACAAAAATAAAAATTTTGGTAAGACATTCATCTTCACGGCTGCTATTCTCCCCAATCAAGACAATTGTAATTTTTTCCAACTATCAATCTCCTTTTGTACTTTTTGCCATAACAATTCATAATTGTTTTTATATAATTTCACATTCGATGCTGTGATATATACCCCCAAGTATTTAACCTTTTTTACTATTTCAAATCCTGTTGATTTTTCTAACGCTTCTCTTTGTTTTACAGTCATATTTTTGTTAATATTTTAGTCTTTTACTTATTAACTTTAAAACCAGAAACTTGTCTATATTGTATTATCACATCCAGTAATTCTAAAACTGATTGAGTAGGTTGACTTAAAGTAACAACCAAGTCATCTGCAAATGCTCTCAATCTATAATCTTGATGCCTAATTTTAATTCCCTTTATTCCTTTAACAAGGCATCCCTGCCTTGTTCCTTTTTCAATTTTACAAATTTCTGTTAAGTTACCATTAACAATTATTTGTGCTGTTTGCTTTTGATATATTGCTTTAATAGCCTGTAAAAAATAATCCCCAAATTCCATCTTTTCTATTACTTTCAATAAAAATTGCCAATTCAATTAATCAAAAGCCTTCTCTGCATCTAAAAATATCAATGCAGCAGAGACTTGGTTGTTTCTTTCCAAATATTCCAATAAGTTAACAATTTGTCTTACATTATACTTCATTTGTCTACCAGTTATAAACCCTGACTGATCATTATGTATCACTTGTTGCATTATATTCATTATTCTATTTGCCAATACTTTAGCAAATATCTTATAATCAGTGTTTAAAAGAGATATTGGTCTATAATTCTTTGGTTGACTAAGATCTTGATCCTTCTTTGGAATCAATGTTATGAAAGCTGTTCTCCATGATGGGGGCACTACTCCCCCAAGTTGAATTGTTCTAAATAAATCCTTCAAAGGCTCCACCATTTTTGACTGCAAATTTTTATAATAACTAGCTGTCAATCCATCTGTCCCTGGTGATTTACTCAATTACAACTGTTTAATTGCTAAAACAATCTCTTCAGAAGTTATTAACTGATTCATTCCATCCCACTGCTCTTGAGTAACCTTAGGAATATTCACCTCTTGTAAATATTTATATCTACTCCCCCAAGTTGAATTGTTCTAAATAAATCCTTCAAAGGCTCCACCATTTCTGACTGCAAATTTTTTATAATAACTAGCTGTCAATCCATCTGTCCCTGGTGATTTACCCAATTTCAACTGTTTAATTGCTAAAACAATCTCTTCAGAAGTTATTAACTGATTGATTCCATCCCGCTGCTCTTGAGTAACCTTAGGAATATTCACCTCTTGTAAATATTTATCTATATCTATACTTTGAATTGTATCACTTGCATATAATTTAGAATAAAATTCTGAACATACCTTTCTGATAATATCTTGTTGATAAACCTTTTTACCTTTATATTCTATTTATCATCCGAGACTTTTCTTTTTTTCTTAACAAGTAAGCTAACCATCTACCTGGCTTATTAGCATTATAAAAAGTATTATGTTTAGTGTATCATATGTTGGTTGCCACCTGGTCTGCCATCAACATATTAAACTGCCCTTTCAATAAGTTAGTTGTTTCTTTCACTTTCTTATCAGCTGGGTTCAAGATAAGTAACCTCTCCTTCATCTTTATTTCCTCTTCTAACTCCTTTCGCTTTTGTTCCTTTTTACGTCTATACTTAGTATTCAAATGTATTAGGACTCCTCTCATATAAGCTTTACTTGCATCCCAAACCATTTCAATCGAGGTGCCCTTATGCATATTCATTACAAAAAATTCTCTCATTTGTTTTCTACATTCATTTACAATTTCCTCATATCTAAACAAATTTTCATTTAATCTCCAAGATCTTCTATCCCTTTTCTCTTGAACCAGATCCATCCACACTGGACTATGATCTGTTAATGTTCTTGGGCATATCTTAATTTTCTTCACCCTAGGAAAAAAATCATTGGTAATTAGTATAAAATCAATCCTTGAAAAAGATTGGTGCCTATCTGAAAAAAATGTAAAATCCCTCTCTTCCATATTTCGCTCTCTCCAAATGTCTCTCAATTCCAGGTCATCCATAAGCTCAAAAAAAGATCTAGGCAGTTTCGCATGGTTTGATATTCCATTAGAAGACCTTCTTTTGTCTCTTCCTGTGTCCAAAACTCCATTCCAATCTCCCATTAAAATACAAGATTTATAATCCCATTGGGTTATTCTATCATGTAAAAGTTTATAAAACTTTTCTTGATGTTGATTTGGTGCGTATATTCCAACCAAAAGTATTATCTTTCCTTCTATTATAAGTTTAATTGCAATATATTGTCCTTGTGCATCTGCCTCAATTAATTTAGCAGTTAAATCTTTCTTTAAGTATATAACTACTCCATTCTTCTTATCCGGGGCAAATGCAACAAAATGTATTCCCAATCTAGAGTTTGTCAAATACTTTTGGTCTACTACTCTAATATGTGTCTCTTGCAAGCAAATAACATCATTTTTATATTGTTTCAAATAATGAAATATTTTTTCCTCTTTTGTGACGAATTTAAGCCATTAACATTCCAAGTTAGAAACTTGGTCGCCATCTTTTGTGACTAGAAGCTTTTGGAACAATTCCTGCAGATTCATATGAACCTGTTGCTTTGGTCTTGCCCCTCCCACTGCTTCCATTTTAGTAACTTCTTGAGTTTTAATTTGATCTTGCTGTTTCTGCTGTTCTTGCACTTTTCGTCTGGCTGCTGCTCGCGTCACTCTTTGGCCTCTAGGTTCCTCTATTGATTTCAAAGGCTGGTCCATATCCACAACTAATTGTAGTTCTTCAACCAACAAATTTGAACCTTCCGCATAAATCTGTTTCTCTTCCATTTGAGCCTGTTTTTTCTCTCCTTCGCTTCTTTTTTTTTTCAGGAAATAGTGGTAAATCTGCTTTCAGCACATTAAAATAAAATTCTTTTGCTTTCCCTATTGTATTAAGACAATATCTAGTACCTAAGTAGTTGACCACTATTCCAACCGGTATATCCCATCTGAACTGATGCTACCTTTTTTTCAATTCATTTACCAGAAAAGCAAACTCTTTCCTTTTTCTTAAATTTTTTGGAGGAATTTCTTTCAATATCAAAACCTCTTGATTTTCTACTTCGAACCTTTTGTTATAAAAAGCTTGAATAATTTCATTTTGAATCACCCTCTTCGAAAAATAAATCACCACATCTCTTGGTAAATTACTCTGCTTCGCAATCCAGGAGTTGACTCTAAAAACTTTTTCAATTTCCCGTATGAAATCCTCAACTTGCCAACCCATTATTGGAGCAAAGGCCTTTGCCAGTATCTCTCTCAGGTTTTCCTGTTTGTTCTCCTTCAGTCCTCTAATTCTTAAAGCAAATTCTATTTCTCTATATTGTAGCATTATTGTTTCATCTTCCATCTTTTCCATTTTATTTTGAGCCTCAGTCATCTTATCTTCCAAAGCAATATTGCCTTGAGTTAATTCTTCCATACGATCATCCATGTTTTGAATATGTTGTGCCAGTCCCTGAAATGCCAATAGAATATCTTCCCTTATTTCTTTATTTTTAATCTGCATAGTTTCTTTAATTTCTCCAATCTCTTCTGACATTAACTCAAATTTATCATTCATTTTTTCATCTATTTTTTCCATCTTATCTTCTATTTTTTCCATCTTATCATTTATTTCTTTAGTTTGAGATTTCAAAGCCTCCTGCAGGTCTTTTAATGTCAAAGTTTGTGGGGGGGCATTAAAGCCTGTAAGTTTGATTGCTGTGCTGGCGAAGTCCCTGCACTTCTGGGGGCTCCAGGTTTTGATGGTTTTAATGACATCTTAAATCAATTTTATTCTCTGTATTCAAAAAGATTAATCCAGTCAAAATGTTTATAGTGTTGCTGTTCTCTTCTTAAAATTCTTTTAGGTTCTTATAATTTTCTTATAGTCTTTACAGTTTTCAATATCCAAACAGTCACTTTCACTTTCAAAGCACTTTCGATTCTCTGTTACAAAGAATCATTCAGGCACCATCTTCCCTTTCTTTTTAAAAGGACAGAAAGAAATTTGAGATTCCAGAGTTAAAGTCTTATACTTGTTTATACTGCTCCCGCATCCGCTCTGCCTGCATTAATTCCTCAAGATAACAAATCAAGTCAAGTCCAGCAGGAGTGGATTCAGCATCTTGCTCTGCTTTGAAGCAGAGAAATCCTCCGATCTGGAGTGTTTCCAGGCTTCGGGGGGGGGCTCTCACCCTCCAAGCCCCAGAATAAACATTCTGGGGCTCTAGGGGGCTCTACCCTTACCTGGAATCTCCCCTTCCCCTCTTCGCCTGAGGGAAAGGGTTTTCAGCCATGGGACAGCTGATTGTCAGCTGCGCCGTGGCTTTAACGGAGTCAGAGGGCTGGTGGTCAATTTCAACTGTCCTCACCGCTGAAGCGCCACCTGGAAGTCCATAAAGCAAAATAGATTTCTAATGTGAATTATGAAGTATACAAAATATGCTTTAATTTGATATATTTAAGAGTTTAATTAACTCAAATTGGTTCTATTCCAAGCTAATGACACTGATCAATTGCAAAAATATTACCTCTGTATCAGCAATTTCCCAACATCAATTCTCAGAACAATTTCCAAAGATGCATGGAGTCCTTGGTGTTCTATCACTTGGTTGATTGCATGCTGATGTTTCATTAGACAACTAGGTAACATCATCCGTGCTAGGTGCCAATCTTCTATTGCTTCCAAAGGTGCTCTTGAAGCACTGACATAGATAATTTGGAAACCACTTACACATCCTGAGAATTGACATAAGGACTTGATTTAGCAACCTAATATAAGTGAACACTGATGTGGACATGAACCCATTTAAAGTAAATATATGTCATGTAGATATTGCAGTTAAGAAAATAATTTGAACTATGATGTAAAAGTAAATTGAAAGCTGATTTTAAGATGAATACTTAATTCTGGCAGAACATGAAGATGCCCTTAGAACTGTGGACAAATGTTCATTAATGCTACTAGTTTCACCAATGTTTTAATTAGTTGAATCAAGTTTCAGCACAACCAATTGTTTTTTTTTAATAAAATAAGGAAATCTTTTGGATGTATCAGAAACCAGAGATCAAAATCTGAAGCTATCAACTTTAAAGCATGAATTTCTGCATGTTTGATATCCTATTTAGATATCCTGTTTGGCACATTTGAGTTTAGAACTTAAGTTCATTACAAATATAATGGTTAAAAATACCAAAATGTAACACTCAACTTAAGAGCAACCATTTATGTATGGGGACATTTGGTAAGTTTATTACAAATGTAAAAATACTGAAAAGTCTGCAATGGTTAAAAAAAGGTTGATGATGACTGGCAACATACAGAAGAACCTAAATTGAGTCCCTGACATTGTCAGTTAAAGAATTATGGGTAGTTTGGGCCATAATTGTCTTTTTAAACTGCCCAATATTGAAAGTTGTTAGAGAAATGGAGTGGATTATTTTTCCATATTTCTTTAGAGGAACAAAAAATTCTTATTAATTTCTCAAAAGCAAAACCTTACTAGTGACAACAGCATTGCTACCAAAAGCCCATAGAAGTTACTTTTTGATGACTTCTTTCAGGATTTAATAGAAAATTGAAAATCCAGGCCAGGGTGCCCCAATCAATTGGAAAGATAATTAGCAAAACATTTTAGATATTTAACAATTTTGCTAAATATCTAAAATTTGCTAAATAAGTGAAATAACACTGTACTCCAACTATGAAACTCTCTAAAATTTTCTTCTGTGAAAAAAAACCTGTCAAGAAAATTATATTTCATTCCACTGAGTGAAAGCTAGTAGGAAAAAAAGTACAGAAGGTAAGTAAATATATATAATATGAGAAAAACACATACCCTATAAAAGTTAACAGTATATAGTTTAAGACAAGAAGAAAAGACCAAGCAATTATCTTGTCTTCATAATGACTAATATTAAAATAATTTAGAGATGCAAAATCCCGTAGGAGCTGGTAGAATGGAAGTGAGGAATGAATAATATTTCTACATTGTTTTCACTTTCTATTTTATCATATTCCTTTCTTTTGAAATCAGTGGTGATATGCAGGTTCTGAGGTTTTGCTGGTAAAAAATACAGGAAACCAGAAGTTGCCTTCAAGCTTTACGTTTTTATTCAGCTAAACATCTGCACATTCACAACTGATATTTGCTATACTGTCCCCTAATTCCGGGTCAACATAATCCCCTCTTTCATACTTAGAACAGTGGGCAAAAGTATGAACACAGGATAGGTTTCTGCAGTATGCAGGCCACATTGTTGAGGACAGGCAGAGGTGAGTAAGGGCAAGCAGTGAATGACACAACAGGATACAAGAACAAGGAATACTACAAAGAGAGTACCAAGAATAATTCCCTAAACCATCCCCATACAGTATCAGTAGAAATCTTCAGATCTTTAGGGTAATTCCTAATTCCTTCCTCCATGAGATGAATGGTATCCTTATGTTGGATAATATGAACAGAGGGAAAGATAATCCCTATGGTACATGTACCAGATCAGTAAGCTGGCAAAGACATATAGGCAAACCGACCACAAAGGAACCACCAGTCCAGGTGTTTAGCAAAATAAATGCCTGGTTTGCCTTCCAACTCCTCAGGCATATAAGCTCTAACACCAGACATATAAGTGATGAGTCCCATTGCTGCAAACAAACTACAAAGAGCAGAGGGGATCTTCTTGTAGTCAAAGCCAAAGGTCTGATGACATCTATGCCAACCATCCCACATGCCAGTACTGACCTTCCATGTAACTGTGCAAGGTGTATAGATCCCTAACTTATCTCTGGAAGAAGAACTTTCCTGCCCCAAACACAGGAAGAGTCCAGCCCCTTGTTACATTGGTCATGCTGAACACGAAGGCTTCCAAGGGTGTAGTTTCCATGTATATCAGTGGGGGATATAAGTGCACAGATTCAGCAATCTGTTACATTCAAAAGCTGAACCCATGCTTGCATATCCAGTATATGGGTGTTGGAGCCCAAAGTCCCAAAAGATGGACTGGGAAATTTTGGGGACCACCTCCCATAATTGGGGACCAATGCCTATAATCTGCC
The DNA here is from genome assembly GCF_947247035.1 of Vipera ursinii. Lineage (NCBI taxonomy): Eukaryota > Metazoa > Chordata > Lepidosauria > Squamata > Viperidae > Vipera > Vipera ursinii. The sequence continues at coordinate 267,847,207 of NC_139513.1, forward strand.
CATAATCCCCCCCCCACAAAAGAGACCATGGTGTAGGGAAAGAAAAGCAAGACAGAATACCAAAAAAGAAAGGATGAAAAACCCAAACAAAACCCAGATGTCAGCCAAGAGAAGTGACACCTGCAGTGTAAGTAAGCAGGAAGCCAGTGAGAGGAAATCGTCCATGTAGAAGCCCGGCAGGCACAGGTATCACAATGACCAAAACGTCCCGGCATACAGATCAGCTTCAGAAGCTTCAGTCCAAGGTCTTTCTCAGCACCAGGGGGCCACAGTCCAAGCAACTTGGTCCTCAGTGTCAGAAGGTGGTGAAGAAGAGTGAAGACGACTGATGAATCCAAGCACAAAGTCCAACAACCTTGACCACCATGTGGGTAATGAGAAGAACAATGAAGGGTCCTTTCCAGCATTCAGCTAAAGGACCAGAATCAGTCCAGGACGTGACAAGGACTCAAACACCAGGAAGGAAAGGATGGAGTGGATGATTCACCCCTGGATGATGGAGGGCCTGGACAACTTGAGAAATGGAAGAAACATCATTAGCAAGAGGATGTATACATCCTCTGAGGGCCTGGTCTCCAACAACAGGGAGGGAAGTGGATAAGGCAAATGAGAAAGAAAGGGCTGACCATACACCATCCCAAAGGGGAACAGGCCTCCCTGTGTGTACTGAACACTGGAGCCTATAGGACAGATGAAACTACCAAAAAACACCCAGGGCCTGAATTTCCTGATGGATAATGGCAGGGAAAGGCCTCATTCCCTCCAGAAAAAGCATCCACAAAAACTTGCAAGTACTTAAAACCCCATGTCCATGGCAACTCAGTAAAATCAATTTCCCCAAAACTAGCAGGATCCTGGCCAGCCCCAAGACTCCCCAAGGGGAACTTAGTAATTTCCACAGGTCATTACATCCACAAATCACACATCGCCTGATCATTGTGAGGGTCCTGTTATAGATCCCAGGACAAATATAGTCCATTATAAGAAACTTAGCCATGGCCTTGTAACCCCAATGAGTACTGGCATGTAAGTTTTGTAAGAAGGCCCATAATGCATGTTTTGGGAGAAGCCACTTCCCATCCTTCTCCAGCCTATGTCCACAATAAACAACAACTAGTTCAGAAGCTCTGTCCCCATCCAGTGCATATATGTTAGAGCCAGCACAGGTAAACGTGGAGGTACAAGTGCACCCATATACCAAGAGGACAGCGGATCTGATGCAGCAGACTTTAAGGTGCGGTTGGCCAAGGCACTTCCTCTTCCATGTACAGTACCAACCCTAACATGGGCCCTCACATGCATGACAGCTACCTTATGTGGAAGCAAAACAGCATCCAATAGCCTTAAAATGTCCCTATTAAATCCAAATTTAATAGGAGCGGTGATTGAACCACACTCCGTCTATAATGCCCCACATGCATGTATAGCACAAACCTTCCCACAAATTTACTGTCTATAAATATATTAATGGCATCGTCTGACTTTTCAAGGCCCTCATCAAGGCAATGAGTTCAGCTTCCTGAGCTGAAGTACTTGCAGGGAGAACTGCTGCTTCCACTATCTGGTCCAATGTGACCACAGCATAGCCAGCTAGCCTTTTTCCCTGTCCCATAAAACTGCTGCCATCTGTATACAGGTCCCTGTCCACTTCCTCCAATGGCGGGTCAGGTAGATCTGGCCGGCCAGAAAATACTTCTGTAATAGTTTATACACAATTATGATCACTATCCAGTTGGGGAAGAAAGGTCGCTTGATTGAACCTGCTACTGCACTCTATATGAACTTGTGTGTTGTCAAGGAGTGCGATCTGATACCGTTCCAGTCAGGAGGCTGTAAGCCAATGCCCCCCCCCCACTTGGATGCTAACAAATACTGGATGGAATGGGGTGATTCCACTGTGATAGGAGCCCCAAAGATTAATTGTTCAGCAGCCCCAAAAGAAGAATGGCACTGCAGCCACCCGAAGGCACGCTGGCCATCCTTGAACAACAGGATCCAATTGTTTGGAAAAATAGGCTACAGGGTGAATCAAGTACCAAGGGTTTGAGTAAGGACCCCAGAAGCCACCACTTTACTTTCAGCCACATACACGGGGAATGGTTAAGTGACATCAGGAATGCCAAGGGCTGGAGCTTTGACTAAAGCCGTTTGAATGTTATCAAATGCCACCTGACAATCCTTGGTCCATGCAAAGGTTCTTTATCTGTGCCTGTAATGGCCTGATATAGGGGCTTAGCTATTAGAGCAAAGATGGTGGCTTGTAACGTAGCAAGCAAATACATCCTAAAAGAGCATAGGGCAGTCTGAAAGGTAAAGAAAGATGAGTAAGGCCAATACCACCCATAAAGCATTCCAAAGGGTTGAGTATTGCAGCTGACACAGAAGGGCCATTGGCCCGAAAGACCTGAAATGTTTGCGAGGAAGGGTCTCCAAGGGGCTTATTTAATACTGAATGTGATGCTCCTGTACCAACCAAAAAGGGTATTGTTCTTCTCTTACTTTGACTTGTATCAGGGGTGAAGAGGAAGAATCATCCATAAGGGAAGGGAGATAAAGGCCCCAGCCACTCACCCTCCACCTTTCTATCCAGAGCATGGTTGAGGAACAGTACCTATAGGACAGTTAAGAAGGGAACATAAAAGACATTCCCTGCTCCAGTGGCCAAATGTCATGCATATACAACACCGGTCCTGTCCCAGGGCAAAAGACTGCAGTGGGTGGTCTGGGGGTGCCTGGAATCTGGGTGACATCATCCCATTTCTCTCTTGAGGGGACCCTACCACTCCTTGCCATCCTCTTCTGCAAGTCCCACTTCCTACCCCTTCCACTAGGGCAGGGCTTGGTGGGCAGGGTACCTTGGCCCTCTTGTGACTTGTGGACCTCGTCTCCCAGAATCCCTGAGCCAGCATGGATGAAAAAGTAGAAAACCTAGCCCCAGAAACCAACTATTACAATACAAAAGGCCACTGCAATGCCCCATTGTCTCAGGAAAATCAAGCCAAAAAATAAAAAGCACCAGGGAAGATTTTTTTTCTCTCTCTCCCCTTTCTCTTCCTCCCCCACCCAGCACAGTTAACAGCCTCAAGCAGACAGCCAAGAAACACGAAGGAAAAGATAAGCATTAACCATGAACAAATCAACAGAAAGCTGACAGGTCTGCCACACACACACACATAAAAACCAACAACAGTATTAACACCAAACACATTAGCACCTATGACAAGATAAAGACAAAGACAAGACAAAAACCACATCAACAAGTTGTTCCCATCCCTGGGTGATAGGAGTAATCAATCCTACTGAAAGGGGGGGGAAAGCAAGCTAGCAAATTAAGAAGAACAAACCCCTCACAAATTTCATCAAAACTTAAAACAGGAAAGAGTATAAAGTGTACCACGCATGTAGGTGATTCTGACCAGCTAGTCCAGAAGTCATCGCCGAATCAGTTCTCTGTCCGGCTTCTTGAATAAAATCCACTTTCTGGCAGCTTGCTTCATTTAGTGTCAACTATTTTTATTCTTATTTATCCTTAGACTACTTTTTCCTCTTAAGTCCAAGTTACTCACTGTTCCTTTGTTCTATATCAATGAAATGCACATTCTCTTTTTTCTTGCTCATATTATTTATCCTACAACTGACATGATGCATAAGAGGTTTGGGGTGTATTCTCAAATATTGTAACTGATATTGTATCCAAAAAGCAGTACAATGGGGGAAAAGGTTGAAAAGCCCCGCACTAGGGCACCTGTTACAGAGCTTAAGCCAGCAAAACAATACTGTGTTTTTTTTCACCCTCTTCAGTCCCCCTGATTATCACTTCTGGTCATGTCATGTAGGCTTTATACGCTCCTTACAACAATTTGTCTATCATCACCTGAAGTCCCCTCCACCTTCTGTAATTCACACTTAACAGCTGGAGTGCTCAAGGAAGTCACTGGGACTTTCAGCTGGCAACTGATGAACATCTTAAATTAGGCCCACATTTCCTGTTTAGGGAGGGCAATCTGCAATGCAGTGACAATAATATCTTGGAAACCTTTAAGTTGCAGATTTTTTTATTTTTTTATTTTAATTCGATTTATATACCGCTCTTTTCCCGAGGGACTCAGGGCAGTTTACAGGGCAGATTAAAACAATACAATATATACAAGTTAAAATAAAAATTAAATTAGATAGCCCCCCAAAATAAAAAATAAAACCTTAAAAACCTTAAAAACCCTCAGTCCAGGACCTTCCTTCCTTTTAATAGCATTGCCTACCAGATGTCCCTTCTCTGTTGTTAAAAAGACATCCAGCATGGCTTGGAGGTCTGCCCATTTAGTGGACAGAACCAATTCAGAATAGTTGTGTGGGGTGTCAGTGTAAGAGGCCAATCAGTCCTCCCATGCATAAAGATCAGATTTGGAGAAGGAAGTTTGAACCAGGACCTCATCAGTGTCCCCCCTCCTAACAGCTACTGCCTTGTGAGGGAGTAGATCCCCTCATGGGGTGGTGGAGCAGAAGCTAAAGCAGGAAAAGGTGGTGCCGTGGAAGGTCACCACAGCCCACAGTCTCTAAGCACCTACTTATTCACATGTAAGGTCCAGAAAAACAAAAACCAAAAGAGCATATGAAGCATGCTGATCATGATTCATGCCTCTTTAAGCACAGTCTCCATGGTTTCAAAAACTCCCAAATTTATGGATTCCCCTGTGGGCCAAACAGTGGGTATGTCCTGGTGACAGAAGGCATTGTATTTAATCAGAGTTTCAATTTCATGTCCCAATGGGTTTTAAGCTTACCAAAGTTCCTTATGACACAGTCAAGGGGTCTGAGGACACAACTCTTCCTTTTATTCATTCTAACTGTCCTTTTATTCAGTCTAACTGGTCTTTCTGGGCTGAGCCCATGTGTTCAAGTCACTCATACCACTTGCACAGCCTGTTGGGCCACAAGAGATCCACTGACCTTCACCTAGGTCTGGTCAACAGAGGGATATATATATATATAAGGAGCAACCACAAACCTCAAACCACACACCACTCACAAACCGTTGAAGCACGGGAGTACAAGATTAACACCCCTTGCTTTCTATTTGCCCCCAGCACCCCCCAAAAGAGGGGGACCTAAGTGCGTCTGGCGTAAACTCTTCCCCCCAGCTCTGGTCAACAGTGGGAAATAATTCAAGGAAACAGATACACATTTACACAAACACACACTCCACCAAGCAAGCCAGTGCAACAAAGTAATGTATATCTGTGTGTCCTACCTTATCTTCAGCCCTCCTGAGTATGCAGGAACCAACTAAAAGGCAACCAAAAAAAAAACTGGTTCCTGTTAAAATCACAATGAAGAGTCAAGAAGGGAGCACCTCCAGGAAATTCTGGAGCACACTTGGTGCCTTTCCCTTTCCTGAGCCTCCCTAGGACCAACCAAGCACCTCTCCTGGAAACCAGGCTCATCAAAAATGATATGCAGTTCTGAGGTTTTGCTGGTAAAAAATACAGGAAATCAGAAGTTGCCTTCAAGCTTTATGTTTTTATTTACCTGAACAAAAAGACGGGCTCCTCTAAATGAGAGCAGCCCCGAAAGACAAGAAATCCTTGTATTTATTCTTTCTGGTTACATAAGCAAGCCATCCAGCAAAGCTGACACACATACGATAAAGATTTCACCCAGTAAGTCTAGCATACTGTAGATAAGAGAGCAGAAGTAACAAACATGTTCCCTTTTGGGTGTTTCCCTAAAGATATCGTATGTTCTTGGGCAAGTTAGGACATTGGGTATTTTCCTTGCTGGCCTTTCATGATCCTGCATCCAGGACTTTGCAAGAGCCCAAAGACAGTAGGGCCATCTGCACATTCACAACTGATATTTCCTATACTGCTTTATTATTCACTGTCCCCTAATTCCGGGTCAACAGTGGGAGGGAATTCAACTTTTCCAGTTTGAGGAATGACAGCAGCAAATCTGGAGAAATGTACAAAGATGGTTTGGATCAAAGCTTCTGCCAGACGTTTCCTTCTGATATTGAAAGCAAACCTCACATGGTATAGGAAAGGATTTCTGAAGTTATGTTCCCCCTCCAGAGTGGAAACTTTCTCCCCATTTTCAGAGGGACATTTTTAGCAATGTTCCTTTATTCCTTTATGTTTCTTTATTCCTCTTGTAAGACTTGTTCATCTCCTGTTTATACATTGATATCTTTGCAGGAGATATTGCTCTGCCTTCTAGAGGCACCTACTCATGAAAGTGCCTTTTTAGTACTGGAATTCAAGCTTTATTATTCACAATTTCTAAATCCCAAGGTCAGAATAAATTCTGCAGGCAAATATTTCAACTGAACAAGGATATCTGGCTGTTGCTTTCTTTTAGGAAGATGTATTTTTCCCAGGGTTTATTGATCTGGATAAATTTATTCAGATCTGACTGTGTATCTTTCATTGAATACATTGTTAGCTGTCTTGATGTCCATGTTCTTGATAGGCAGAAAGTGGGAGAGAAATATAAATAAATAAATAAATAAATAAACAAACAAATTTACAAGAAATAATAAAAGAGGTCTTCTTACAGCATTACTTATTAACTAATTTAACCTCAGAAGAAAATTATCTGTATATCTGTCCAACTCACTGCTTTACACACTATTATTATAGGAAATGATCACTGGATGTACTCTTAAAGCAAGTGCCTTGGTATATAATTTTGTTTGTTTGTTTGTTTGTTTGGTGAAATGCATCTAGAAGATCTTTGAATTTCCATATATTCACACAAAAGTAGAGTCTGCATATTTAAAATCTACTGCGGCTCTCAAGATACATCACTCATTCAGTCTAGAATCTTCCACATATCATCTTCATATACACAGTGAGCAGAGTTCTGATTAGCCTCAGATGGAGATACTTCCACTGACAAGGGCCACACCTCTTCATCATAGTTATAGAATCTACTTCACACATATTTACACATACTCATGGTGGACCCATGAGAAATGTTTCAGAGCTGAGCTAGTCTGATTTTCATGGGGGCTGAGCACTAGCAACAATCTTTTTTACGCATTAAAGCAGAAATCTAAGCTTTATATGGTTTGATCTACCATGAAGTCATAGCATTTAATGCAGGGTGTGACATAATTTGCTCAATAGTTAATAACTTTCTCTTCCCATGATACTAATCTGCTTCTGGTATTAGAATGAGCAAAACATTTAGGCAATTTCTCCAGGCAATTTTAGGAATAGACAGGTGTGCAAAAAACAAAAATTTCTAAATACTAGCTCATGCAAGAGCACCTTGCAGCAACAGAGAGTGGGAGGTGTTAGGAAAGATGTGAGTATCCTTAAGCCATGAGCAAACACGTCCAAACAACTTATCTTTTTTTTCCATTCAAAATGTTAGAATTTTACTATGCAATAAAAATATTAAAAAATGAAAATGATAAGAATTAGAAAAGAATAGAATTTTGACTTCTACCTTTCTATCAGGTAATGGCCATCTTATTCTTTCCCCTCCCTCTTTAACCTTTTCTATTTTACAAATCATCCCTTCTGTTTTTTTCACCTTTAGCAAAAAGTCCATATAAAGTTTCCAGTCTTTTTTTTAAGTCTTAATTGTTTTTTCCCTGTTCAAATTGGTCAGCTTTAGCAGTCATCTTATTTGAGGATTAGATTATAAATTTCATGGAGCTTCATTTCCCCAGACTCCATCAATTTTATAATCCAACCTCCTACTGTGGGTTAGCCTTCCATCTTCCATCTTTCCATCTTTTCTAATGGAAGCCTTCCATTAGGCTTCCATCTTTGTGCAAACAAAAACCTTGCCACAGTTACCATATGCAACATTTATTTCCAAATTTCTTTTCTAATTCAGCATACATAAAGCCAAATAAAAATCATTTTGATTTCATTGTAATATTAATCTATTGTACTTTTTGCATCATTGTATGAATTTGTACCCAAATTCCTTTGCTTTTTCACAAATCCACTGTGCATGGTAAAATTTTCCCTCTTTTCATAATTTGGAGTTGTTGGGAACTTTGTGAGCATCCTTATACCAAGAACAAGCATCTCCAACCACCTATCTTTCTGCCTTTTACTATGCAAAATATTTTGTAGTAGAAAGACAGTGGAAGTTCATGATAGTGTATTTCTTCCTGATGGGTGGACGAGGGTAGTATATAACAGAGGGTGGGAATAATGAGGCTGGCCAAGATGTGGTGCTCTTTTGCCTGGGGGAGGAAGAGTGAGAGATGGAGGTGATGTGTTTTGTAAGTGGGAAGAAGGCAGGCAGAGACATCATGATAATAAACACGGGGTGATATAATAATAATAATAATTTTATTTGTATACCGCCCTTCTCCCAAAGGACTCAGGGCGGTGAACAGGGCAAACATATAAAAATACAAAAATACAAAAGTTAAGAAAGAATTAAACAAAATGCCCAAGTTATAACAATAAGTTAAAATACATTTAAAACAACAATAAAATCCAAACCCATCCCCCATCAGGCCAGGCCGGGCTGTTCGAACAAATAAGTCTTCAGATCGCGTCGGAAGGAGCGAAGGTCGGGTGCCATCTGGAGCTCAACTGGCAAACGATTCCATAAATCCGGGGCGCCCACAGAGAAGGACCTCTGCAAGGAGATGGGGTGAACTGCTCTCAAGGAATGTGGCTTCAACATTTAGAATCAGCCCCAATTCCAGCCTCCTATGCTCCCACTTGAGGCCTACTCATTAGAGCTTCAATGGTCTAATTGTGAATGAGATAGCTGATATGCATTACCAAGATCTGGATGGATGCAGAGAAGAGGTTCCCTTCTTAGAAATATACCAACTGGGTTTGGGGTCTAGCATCAGCCAAGACTCAAGAGTAAGGATATGGATGTGACTATTGACATCTGGGAGACTGTAGAAGCTTCAGGGCACTGCTACACAGAAAATCTGATATGAAATCCTACTTGTAAAGTTGGTTCATAAGCACTTAGTGAAATTATTGCTTGCGTACTAACTCTCCTACTACACAATAGCTTCTCTGCTGGAGCTGTTTAATTCTGTGACTGGCAGTTTCCCCAGATTTATAGTGCTGGGGGACTTCAACTTGTCTTGCTTGACTCAAAGTCAGAGGCAGCTCAGGAATTCAGGCCACCATGGTAAACATGGATCTGATCCAGGTAATTAATGGCCAAACACATGGACAGATCACTCCCTATTAAAACTTGGTTCTTAGGGAAATGGGATCTATTTGATCGGTCTGCTCTAGGCACTTAATAGGATATCGAGTTTTTCCATGTGTATGCTAGTTCCACGTCCCTCCTGGTTGGTCTTGGCTTCCTGTAGGTGATATAGAGATATGTTCAAGTGGTTATAAATGCATCTTAGTAGGATGAGTAGTTCCACCAGCCTAGAAATACTAGAAATACTATCTCCTCTGCTCAAGAGATCATCACTGCACCCAACTGTACTACACAAATTTTGTCCTGTCTCCAATCTTCCATTTAAGGAAGATTGTTGAGAAGCTCGTAGGACTGTCGCTCCAAAAAGTTAAGGAGAAAGTGGTGTATTTGGGTCTGTGGCAGTTGAGTTTTAGACCAGGATGTAGCATTAAGATGTCACTGATCACACTTGTGAATAACATCAAGTGGGATTGGGGTAATATATGCATCTCCATATTTCTCAGAAACTTTAAACTGGACCGGAATTGGAGTTGGGAGTTACTGCTCTTTAATGGTTCTCCTCTGTTCTCCAAATCTGGTTCCAATTGGTATTAGTAGAGAGGCAGAGGGTCAGCTCTGCTCTGTGAAGTGCTATAGCACGTTACTGCCTCCCCATGTGGATGGCATAGGGAGTGAACTTGAAGGATTGGAGGAAGAGTCATTAGAAGGCAACAATCAGATAAGTAGGCCTTGAGCCTGTTCCAAGAAACTAATTTGGGTAAAGGTTTCAGACAGACCCCTCCCTTTTTCACATGAACATAAATTTAGGAAGGAGGAAAGCATGTTCAGACATGCAAGATTCTGTTACAATTAAAGTAGTCGACTTATTTATTTTATTTATTTATTTAGTTGCATTTGTATACCACCCTTTCCCTGAGGACTCAGGGCGGTTTACAGGGAATTAAAAAATCCAATATACAAAAGTTAAAACCATATTAAAAATATTAAATTAACCCTGTACACAATTAAAACCCCAATTAAAAAATTTCTCCTCAGCCTGGGCCCGAGAGCTCAAAGAGCCAGGTCTTCAGGCCCCGGCGGAATGATCGGAGGTCGGGGGCAGTTCTCAGCTCCACCGGCAGCTGGTTCCAGAGGGCAGGCGCTCCCACTGAGAAGGCCCTATCCCTGGGTGTCACCCGCCGGCAATCTCTCACCGGCGGAACCCTGAGCAGACCCTCCCTGTGGGAGCGCACTGGGCGAAGGGCGTTTGATGCCGGCAGCAGGTGTTCCCTCAAATAACCCGGACCCAGGCCATGTAGGGCTTTATAGGTAATAACCAGCACCTTGAATTTCACCCGGAGGGCAACCGGAAGCCAATGCAGCTCGCGGAGTAGAGGTGTTACATGGGAGTATCGGGAAACCCCCATTACAACTCGCGCAGCCGCATTCTGCACCAGTTGAAGCCTCCGAGTGGTCTTCAAGGGCAGCCCCATGTAGAGAGCGTTACAGTAGTCCAAACGGGAGGTCACAAGCGCATGAGTGACTGTGCGTAGGGCGTCTCGGTCCAGATAGGGACGCAACTGGCGCACCAGGCGAACCTGTGCAAAAGCCCCCCTGGTCACGGCTCCTATGTGATCTTCAAAATTGAGCCGTGAATCCAGGAGGACGCCCAAGTTGCGAGCCCTATCAACAGGGGGTAACACCTCACCCCCCATCATTAGAGGTGGAATAACTTGGTTAACCCGAGACGCCGATATGCACAGCCACTCAGTCTTGGCAGGATTGAGACGAAGCCTGTTTCTCCCCATCCAGACCTGAACCGCCTCCAGGCACAGGGACATCACGGAGAGGGCATCACTGGGTTGGTTCGGGGTGGAAAGAAAAAGTTGGGTATCATCAGCGTACTGGTGATACCCCACCCCAAAACCACGAATGATCTCGCCCAGCGGCTTCATATAGATGTTGAACAGGAGAGGCGAGAGAACCGACCCCTGAGGGACTCCACAAATGAGAGACCTCGGGGCGGATCTCTGCCCTCCTGTCAACACCGACTGCGAGCGGCCCTGGAGGTAGGAGGAGAACCACCGTAGCACGGTGCCTCCCACTCCCAACCCCCTGAGACGCCGCAGCAGGATGCCATGGTCGATGGTATCGAAAGCCGCTGAGAGATCTAATAGGACCAGGACAGAGGAGCAACCCCTGTCCCTAGCCCTCCAGAGTTAACCTATATGATATTAGGTCTTAGTCTGGCCTACCTTATAAAGCTGAGATCCTGCTCCCATTTAATAGCTGCATGGAACTGCTGAGAAGAAGTGAAAAAAACCTGATTAGACTGAACCACAGGGTTACACAGGGTTAGTTGAAGAGAGTACCCATGAGAAAAGCCAAGAATAGGTTAAAGCAATTGAGCTTGTTAGGGTCCTGAGCCCAGCAACACATCATACATTATGAAGAGAAGAGCAAAGGAAACACAGACATCTACTTGAAAGAAGTGTGACCCAGCCAATTAAGCTACACAAAAGAGATGGTTGCCACGAACAACATTCTCTTTCCTTATCTTTCTCTGTAAGCTGTGGAATGTTTAGAAAAATAGCAATCTCAGAAGATCTCATTGTCCTTATGTGAAACTTTTATGCAGGTCAAGAAACCACACTTCAGCATCACCAGCCTTAAAATCGATAATGAAGGTATTAAAGTAGTGGATAGCTTCCATGTTTTAGGAGCAACCATCAATCGTAAAGAAACAAACCCCAACTAGCACTTGATAGTGCAACTTGAAAGGCCTTGGAAAAAATATTCAGATACCATGATGTTCCTACACCTACAGATCAGAATACTGCAACTAGTGGCATTCCCTGAGATAATCTATGAAAATAAAAGTTGGACTTTGAAGAAGTGCGAAAGGAAGAGTATTGACACATTTGAACTTCGTTGTTGGAGAAGATTGAGAATACCATGGACAGTCAAGAAAACAAACAAATGGCTCATCAAAAAAATCAATCTTGAGTTCTGTGTCCATTGATCAGTTGAATCTCCTGTCATAATATTTAATTGTTCCACTTTTTCTGTTGTATTCTATGTAGTTGATTTTTTAGTTGTAATCAAAGTTTGAGTTCGTGTATCTGGGCTGACTTCTTGTTCTTTTCATTAGTGGCTGTAAGAATAGTTTGATGAATTGTTTTCAACATAGAGAGAATCTGTTCCTCATCTTCATCTATATTCTCTTAGTAGTGTATTTAGGCTAAAAGCTTTACAATCAGAGAATGCAAAAAAAAATGTCACTGAATATGGAACACAGCTAGGCTTCTCACAGCTGATATCTCAAGGTTACATAAATCTTATCTATTGTCTGGACTACTGGCCACTTTTTAGGAAGTAATCTGATTCCCTCAATCTCTTTCTTTCCTGTATTGTGGTAGTTATTTTCTTTAACAGAATAAGACTGTTTCATCAGGTTTAGCCACAAGGTGTTGCCCTTACCATTTAAAGTTTTCTTTTAAGTCCAAAGTTTTAACAGTCTTTTCAGTTTTGCTTCTTTTTAATAAGTAAAGACCCAGATCTTCAGTAAGAATAGAAAATCTTTTAGTCCACAAACTTTAAAAAATAAAATTCCAATTAGGATCAAGTTATCCTTTCAACATTTTAACTCACCTGGATAGTCGTTGCTATTTCTAGAGGGAGAGATAAAAGCTCCCTTCCCTCTCCACAGGGGAAAAAGTACTTTAAACAACTTATGCAGGTAAAAAAGATAGTTAGGATTTAAGAGAGGTAGATCTCACTCAGTCTCATCCGTGCTGCATTCCAGGGAAAGGTTAGAGAGAAACAAATACAGGTTTAATTCTAACAACCTGAATGGGCTTTGGGTTTGGGAATCAAATGAGAATGAAATTATTCCAATTCTGACTCCAGACAGGGTCCTGCTCTCCTGAGCTGAATTACTATTTTTCAAGATTCTCCCGATTGGACTGCCTAAGCAGATGATAAATACCAGTGCTCCTTCCTTCTCCTCCCTCTCTTCTTGAGCTTCACACAGTAAGGGAATGAAGACAGGGTTGTTGTCTGCATTTGGGAAAAGCAGCTGAAGCTAAGCAGAAATGCTTCCTATCCCCATTGCTCCAAACCTAAGCTATGCTTTTTCTTAAGATGTTATAAAAGTTTATACCCCAGGAAACTTGAGAGAAGATGGGCTCATTCATTGATTCATTGATCCCTCCCTCCCTCCCTCCCTCCCTCCATCCATCCATCCATCCATCCATCCATCCATTTATTCCCTCTCACAGTTTACTCACAAGCAGCCATACCTGCATCCCAGCTGTCTAGTTAATTGAGTCACACCTTGACATTTTTTTAGGAACATGCCATAAGCAGCCTCATTCCACCCAGACTGTTAGCATGGAAAACTGTAGGTGTATAGGAAAGAAGGATAAGAAGACAACAAGCAGATGAGGTGGGAAGCAATATCTGGATTGTGTAACTATTACAGGAAAGCAAGAGGGTGCTTGGCTTAAAGCTTGGCCTGAAGTTTGGTAGCAATCAGAAGAGAACCAATCACACTGAGTCAACACCTAATTACAACAAGTCCAAGAACTTTTGGAGAGAGGCAAAGGCTCAGTGTCACTTTATACGCTTCAAAGTTTTCATTTGCTGTAAGACTAACCATCAGACTTATTTGTGTGGCTACATCAACTTGCAAAACCTAGGAGAGTGGAGTGAACCCAGGGTAATGGCACAGAAGTATAAGAAAAATATAGCCTTAAAATATGTTGAAAGATACAGAATAGAAAGATAAGAGAAAAGCCATTTTACCTCATAAGAGTGACCAACAAGAATTGTGAGAATCTAGCTTTCTTGGTTACCATTAGAGCCTTGACACTACATGCACCAATACTGTGCCAGTGAGAGCTCACTTGCTGAATCAGTCCTGCTTTCCATTATGTTGGCTATTAGTTTGCAAGAACAAAGCAATAGCTTAAAACTAATCCACTTCTGAAACATTCACGTGAAAATATAAGTTGTAGTATGAGCAATAAAATGAATAACCTGACAAGTTAACAAGTTTCAATTACAATGACTATGAATCCACAGGTGCTATATGCTAAGTAGAAGAGTGATCTTGAACAAGCAATCCCCAAGTAAAAATGTAAATAAAAACTATTTATTCATGAAATGTAAGAGCTGGCCCAATATGTTTCAACTCAGGGCAGCTTATAAAATATACAGCAAGAATACAATGAAACCACAAAAAACATTGAAAGCTCATTAAAAAAGCAGTCTTTCAGAAAAGCCAGAATATTACACAAGAAGCCCCACAGACTAGTGCTGCCAAGTGTCTTCTTGAGGAACGCTAGATCCCTCGTCCACAAAATTGATGAACTAGAGCTGCAGATGGCAGCAGGCAGGCTGCTCCGTGAAAGTTGCATGATGATTGTCATAGAGACCTGGTTACACCCAGCTGTACCTGATGCAGCAGTGGAGTTGACAAGCTGAGTCATTTATCGCTCCAATAGGAATGGCGATTCTAGTAAGAGCAAGAAGAAGGACTCTGTATCTATATACACAGTGACTGGTATGTTAACAGAAGAGTAGTTTATATGTATTGCTCCCCAGATGGGGAACTGATGATTGTCATATGTAGGCCATTTTATCTGCCTAGAGAAATCACTGTGATAATTATTATAGTTGTCTATATTCCACCTGATGCCAATGTCAGCACGGCGCTTTCTACGCTATAGGACCATGGTGGTGAACCTATGGCACTGGTGCCACAGGTGGCATGCAGAGTCCCCTCTGTGGGCACATGCTCTGTTGCCCCAGTCCTAGGCCTTCAGCTGGGTTTTATAAAACCTTTTCGCTTTAGGCCTCCGCCGCCTTGTGCAAAAAAAAGAGATTCAATCAATTTCAACTTCTCAAGGGGAAAAGAAGATCTCGCAAAGTTGGAATTGATTGATTGAATTTTTTAGTCCCACCTAGTCTGCCATTACCACCGCAGCCATGCTCATCCAATTGGCCCCGCTCACCCAATTTTTTTTAAAAAAATTTCCATTTATATCCCGCCCTTCTTCGAAGACTCAGGGCGGCTTACAAACTTAGCAGTAGCCTTCATTCTATGTATATGCCTGCTTATTAGGGCTTTCACACACACCCCAAGCGGCATTATTACAAAGTCAGCTTAATTGCCCCCAACAATCTGGGTCCTCATTTTACCTACCTCGGAAGGATGGAAGGCTGAGTCAACCTTGAGCCTGGTGGGATGCGAACCTGCACTAATTGTAGACAGCTGGTGTTACTTAAGGAGGCATTACCCCACTGCTCCACCAAGGCTCTACCAAGGCTCAATTGACCACACCCATCCAATTGGCCACACCCACCCAGCACCCGACAATACATAAGTGGGTTTGGGGTTGCAGTTTAGGCACTTGGTCTCTAAAAAGTTCACCATCACTGCTATAGGACGTCATCTGGAGGCAGCAGCAAACTCACCCAGAGGGTGCTCTTGTCGTGGCTGGGGACTTTAATCAAGTTTGTCTAAAGACAGTTCTCCCTAAGTTTGTGCAGTATGTGCAATTCTCCACCAGAGGGAAGAACACCTTAGACCAGCGTTTCCCAACCTTAGGAACTTGAAGATGCGTGGACTTCAACTCCCAGAATTCCCCAGCCAGCTATGCTGGCTGGGGAATTCTGGGAGTTGAAGTCCACGCATCTTCAAGTTCCTAAGGTTGGGAAACGCTGCCTTAGACTGTGTGTACTCTAACCTGAAACAAGCATACAGAGCAATCCCCTTTCCCCATTTGGGTACATCTGATCATTTGTCACTCCTGTTGTGCCCGAAGTATGTCCCTCTCAGGAAAAGAACCCAGCCAGTCACAAAAATGGTTAAAATCTGGCCAGAGAATGCTCTCAGTCAGCTGCAGGACTGTTTTGAAACCACTGAGTGGAGTGTATTTGAACATCAAGACCTACATGAATACACTGACGCTGTACTCTCTTACATCAAAGTGTGCACTGACAGTGTGAAAACAGAAAAGTTCATCAGAGTCTGTGGGAATTGTAAACCTTGGATGACTGCAGAGGTACGGGCACTTCTGACAGCCCTGGATTCTGCCTTTGAGGCAGGGGACAGAGATACATATAGAGAGGCCAGTGCAAACCTTAGGAGAGGCATTAAGATGGCAAAACAACAATACAAATATAAGGTGGAGAACCACCTAGCAGATAACAACCCGAAGCAAGTGTGGCAGGGACTAGCGCATTAACGTCTGTAGTGATGAAATGCTTTGAAAGACTGATTCTCCAATACCTTAGGACATACCTCCCACCAGACTTCGACAAACATCAGTTTGCCTACAGGGGGAATAGATCGACAGACGACACCATAGCTACTCCCTTACATTCTGTAGTGAGCCATCTGGAGAAACCCGGAAACTATGTCAGGATGCTCTTCATTGACTACAGCTCGGCCTTCAATACTATCCTGCCGAGCATTCTTATTGAAAAGCAGACTGACTTGGATTTTTCCCCTTCCATCTGCGACTGGATCAAAGACTTTCTGAGGGACCAGCCACAAATAGTGAGGGTCGGGTCTGTCACATCCACCTCCCTGAAGCTTTTCACTGGCTTGCCTCAGGGCTGTGTGCTCAGTCCCTACCTGTATTCACTGTACACATATGATTGTGTATTGTCTGACCCATCCACCGCAATCATTAAGTTCGCAGATGAAACCACCATATTGGGTCTTATTACAGGTGGAGATGAAACAGTGTACAGGGGGAGGTTCAAAAACTATCCTCATGGTGCCTAGAAAACAGCCTGCACCTGAACATCAGCAAGACAAAGGAGATGGTGTTAGACTTCTGGAAGAAAAGAGAGGAACCTGCCCCACTTTACATTGAGGGGGGCTGTGTGGAGAGAGTTTCCTCCTTTAAATTTCTGGGAGTCTACCTCAGTGAAGATCTCACCTGGAAAATTAACACAATCCAGGTGGCCAGAAAGGCCCAACAGAGACTCCACTTCCTTAGAGTCTTGTGAAAGAACAAAGTGGAATAACTAATGACCTTTTATCGGTCCACTATAGAAAGCATCCACTCACATTGCATTATGGTGTGGTATGCTGGCTTGACAGCCGCAAATAGAAAGACACTACAGAGGGTGGTGAGCACAACACAAAACATTGTGGGCTGTCCCTGATGCCACTAGAGAGAAAACTAGGATTTAAATAGGTCAGGCTAGAGCCCATATGAATCATGTTCCAGAGGACACTTGCTATTGCAGAGAAGGCTTGCTTCTTAGGACACCAAGGTAACATTGTGCAATCAATGGAACTGGAGCACGACAATTGTGTCAGTGTGAAATATGTAGAAACTATAAGGGAACTACACCTCAATCTCTTCTGAACAGCTTTAGAGATAATTACCAGCACTGCCAACCAAGGTATTGGGTTGAGATTTTGATAGCATCAGTTGGTTGGCTTTCAAGCTAAATGTCTACTTCTATTCGAAAGATTTTTCGTCAATATATTTGTCTTATCTTTATTTACTTGTAGACCAGCCACTTTTCCAAATTCCTCAATCCTTTTTAGTAATTCCGTGCTGGATTCCAGAGGGTTTTCCAAAACGAAGACCATATCATCTGCAAACGCCTGCAGTTTATAAATTTGGTCTCTTATCTGAAGCCCAGTAATCTCCTCATCTTTCCTTATTATTCTCAATAGGGATTCTAAGGTTAGAATAAATAAAAGTGGGGAGAGTGGACAACCCTGCCTAGTGCCCTTACAGATATCAAATTTGTCAGTTAAATTCCCATTTATCAACAATCTTGCTTCCTGCTTAGTATAGATTGCTTCAATCATATTACGGAATTTAGCCCCAAACTCCATATGTTCCAACTGACACATTAGGAAATCCCAATTAACCCTATCGAATGTTAGAGGACATTAAAGGGTTTAAAATCGTGAAGAAGGTGAAATATTTAGGAATCTGGTTGACGGGAAGATGTTCAAGTATTAGGGAGGATAATTATTCTAAATTACTGATACAAACAAAAATGGACTTGGGAAAATGGGGTAGGATACAATTGTCATTATTAGGAAGGGTAGCCACAGTGAAATCTTATGTTTTGCCGAAATGGAATTTTCTTTTCCAGACAGCATCGGTTAAACTTTCGATGAAATTTTTAAAAGAGTTAGAGGGGGTAGTTTCTAGATTTGTATGGCAGGGGAAATGGCCCAGGATTGGGAAAAAAATGATGCAAGAAATTAAGGAAAGAGGGGGCTTTGGCCTACCAAATTGGGAACTTTACTATCAGGCTGCCCTCTTAGTTTGGGGCAAGGAATGGATAAGTTTAAGGAATAATCAATTGTTGAGTTTGGAAGGATTTGATCTGCTGCAGGGATGGCACGCAGCTCTTTGGCGGGAAGGTACTCCTCCAAGCAAACAGTTTACTCGCCATTACATAAGGGATATACTGATTCAGAATTGGGATAAGATAAGGGCCAAGTACTATGCGCAAATTCTGTGTTGGTTATCAACCTTGGAAGCCTTGACCCATCCGACCCTACTCAAGAAGGGAAGAAGACCAACTTACAAAGAACTTTTAGATAACGGGGGAAAACTCAAAATGCGACAAGATCTGGCTCAGCAAGGGTTTCAACTGGAGTGGTGGGCCTACCTGCAGATCCAGTCAAGGTATAAGAAGGATAAGGAAGGAAGGGTTATTTATCTGAATCTGCAGGAATTAGATAAGATTCTGCTGGGTCCGGAGAAAGGGATGATATCTAAGTGCTATAAATTGTTGCTAACTAGGGTAGTAGGGGAGGAGGTGGTAAAAGATGCAATGATTGCCTGGGGGAAGAATTTTGGTTATGCACATCCACTTGAGAAATGGGAAGAGATTTGGTGGATTAATATGAGGCTGGTGGTTTCCACGTCATATAAGAAGAACATATACAAAATGCTTTATATATGGCATCTCCCTCCGGCTAGACTTTCCAAAATGTTCCCCAGATTGTCAGCCGATTGTTGGAAGTGTGGTAAAGGGATTGGCACATATTATCACTTATGGTGGACATGTCCCGAAGTGGTTAGATATTGGATGAGGATCCAAAAATGGATAGAGGAAATCACAGGGTGTTTAGTTGATCTTAAACCAGAGACGTATCTGCTTGGCTCCAGGCCTGGAAATATTAAGAAGGAAATATGGTATTTGGTTTTACATAGCTTAACGGCAGCAAGGATGGGGTATGCTCAATTTTGGAAGGCAAATCATACCCTGCCGGATGAAGTTATAATTAGGAGAATACTTGATTGTGCAGAAGCAGACACATTGACCAAGAAGTTGAAGGGTAAAGAAGAGACACCAGCATTTCTATCATGGAATAAATGGTATATTTGGATGGATAAGAGATTAAAGAAATGAGGGTGGCTTGGAGGTTGGTCAAAAATGAAGTGATATAGTTTTTGTTAATGAATTAGCTTTGGAGTTGGATGGTTATAAGAGACAATGAGTGGAATATAATTGTTAGTTTAGAAGTAGATATAATTTTAAATTTTTGAAATGGTTTTCAATTTTTTTATTTCTTCATTTTCTGTATATTGTAAATTTTTTTTTGTCTTTGTTGGTGTAGGGTGTGTTTTTAACACGAAATGTAAATAAAGATTTATTTTATATATATATAAAAAAGCTGGATGTCAACTTACTTAACCCTTTTATTTAAGATGAATCTGGAAAATGAATATGTCAAAGACTGTATGGTAAAGTGGGCAAAAAAATGTGGACATAATATAATACTGGATAAATGGGAGAATGTATGGACTAATGGTTTTATCATACCGTATTTTCCAGCGTATAAGACGACTTTTTAACCCATGACAATCACCTCAAAAGTTGGGGGGTCGTCTTATACGCCGGAAAAATACCTCTCGGATCTTTTTTCTGCTGGGCGGCGGGATCGCTGGGTGAATGGAGGTAGGCATGGCGACCCGTGGTAAAGCGGCTGACGGCGAACGGCGAATGGGTGATGGAGGGCAAACTCTCGTTAGCTTCTGGGGTGGCTACTGCAGCTGCCACCGTTGCTCTCTCTAGGACTGGCCATGCTAGCACCTCCAAGGCTGGCTGTCAGGTCCCCGATGAGAGGAGGGGCAGGCAGTCCCCAGAGGCGCCCCGCTCGACCATAGGAAGGGAGCACCTTTGCTCCCACTGAGGCACCACCTGACTCGCGCCGACCAGAAGAATTGCTTGCCTGGTCACGGAGTGCGGAACTGAGAGCAGCAGCGTACCAGGCAAGAGAGCTCAGAGAAAAGAAGGCGAGGCGCCCATTTGGTGGGGAAAGAACAAAGCTGGGCAAATCACAGAGCAGGCGGAGCAGAGAAACGTTACAGGGGAAAAGGGGGTGGGGTTTAAAAGGCAAGGCGGGCGGGATGTGTAGACGTTCTGCAGTTAGAAGTAACAAAGGAGCCTCTGGGTGCTTTCTGGATCGGATTGTGCAAACTGAGCGTGCCGCTACAGTCCTCGTGTTTCCCAGGGTTGCCTGTCATGCCAGAGGTATTCCCTGTAGCCCCAGATTCTTTAGCTCCCAACTTTCCTTAATTCAGGCAAATTTTGTGCTCCGTGGAGAAACATTAATACGCAAATGCCGTTTGTTTAACCGCGCAAAACTCGGGGGAAACCTTGGTATTTGGGAACGGAAAGGCTTAAGCCTTTTCATTTCTGTTTTATGCATGGGCTGGGAGGGTCACGAAGTTTACCTCTTTTATTTTAGCAACATCGTGGCACTTATAAAAAAAGGGTACTAACGCTAAACAAGTTGTTAATATGCAGATTGTGTGCCAGGAAGTGAAATATTGAGTTATTAGCCCAAACCCTATAATTTAACATGAAAAGTAGGGGGTCGTCTTATACGCCGGGTTGCCTTATATGCCGGAAAATACGGTATGTTGCAGTCTTGTAAACATGTCAAATCATAATGGATAAGCATAATAATGATAATGCATAAAATATTTAAGATACAAATATTAATCTTATTCTTTTCAGTATTGGTGTGTAATTGGAGACTAGAGTGGTATAGTAACCCCACAACTGGATAGATCAGCTGATAAAGTAATTAAAGAAACACAAGGGAAACTGCCCCAAACTTTTTCTGAGCTGACCAATACTTTAAGTTTGATCAACGTTTGCACTAACAAAAGATTTTACCTTCTTTTCAGAGAGACACAAATCCTTTTCTAGAACTGATATAATTTGTATTACAAAAAATTTGCATCACAAAGCAACTAATGCTATTATTCTTCCAAAAACTTTTTTCTGACCATAATCCAATGTCTTTATATCTTAAATTTGGTTTTCAGTCTTTTAAATAGAAATTAAATGAGTCTGTTTTGCAGAAACCACATATTGTTAAAGAATGTAAATAGGTACTTCAAGATTATTTTAATAATAATTTAGGTAAGAGAACCAATTTGACAACAGTTTGGGATGCTTGTAAGGCTGTGATACAAGGATATTTTATACAATATAATACAGCAATTAAGAGGAAGATGGATGAAAAAAAAATCCAAAATGTGCTACAAGAATTTAGGAGAGGGAACTTCAGAATTCACCAGAAGGTCCTAACATATACTTAACCAACTAAATTATTGCAACAACAAATTTCTTTGTGGACTGTTTCAGATACTGAAAAGAAATTTAAATATTCCAAACAGCACTTTTTTGAACATGCAAATAAACCAGGGAGATAGTTGGCATATAAACTAAGAAAACAGATAGAAAAGGAAATGATAACCAAGCTTCAAGAGGGGTATAAGACCTATATGGATAACAAAAACATTTTTTTGGAATTATTATACCAGTTTATATAAAGAACAAGAAATCTCTTTAGATACTATGGAGCTGTATACTGTATAACAACTAAAAATCTTCCTAAACTATCAGAAAACTACAAGCAAATTTTGAATAGTCTAATAACAACTTTTGAAATAATAGAAGCAATTAAAAGAGCTAAAAGAGGCAAAGCTCCGAGACTAGATGGTCTACCAAGCAGATTCTATAAAATTTTCAAAGATCAACTACTTCTTCCTAAAGGTAAAGGTGCGCTAGTCGTTTCTGACTCTAGGGGCCGGTGCTCATCTCCGTTTCAAAGCGGAAGAGCCAGCGCTTGTCCGAGGACATCTCTGTGGTCATGTGGCTGGCATGACTGGACACCACTGTTACCTTCCCACCATAGTGGTCTCTATTTTTCTACTTGCATTTTATGTGCTTTCGAACTGCTAGGTTGGCAGAAGCTGGGTCGAGTAACAGGCGCTCACTCTGTTACGCGGCACTCGGGATTCGACCTGCCAAACTGCCGACCTTCTGATCGACAAGCTCAGCTTCCTAACCCACTGAGCCACCACGTCCCTTACTTCTTCCTATGAAGGACTTAACAAATTCTATCTTATAAGGCACGGGTCGGCAACCCATGGCTCCGGAGCCGCATGTGGCTCTTTGAGCCATCTCCTGTGGCTCCCAGCTGCCCGGTGCGCACGCACCTCTTCGAACGGGCAGTGGTGCACGTGCACCTCTCCAAATGGAGAGTGGCACCACCTGTTTGGAGAGGTGCGCGCGCACCTCTCCGAATGGGCGGAGGTGTACGCGCACCTCTCAGAATGGGCAGTGGTGCACGTGCACCTCTCCAAATGGAGAGTGGCACCGCCTGTTTGGAGAGGTGCGCGCGCACCTCTCCGAATGGGTGGAGGTGCGCGCGCACCTCTCAGAACGGGCAGTGGCGCCGCCTATCCGGAAAGCTGCTCTCAGCCCGTCCAGAAGAGTAACGAAGAAACACAGCTGGAATGTGAGCTGAGTTTCCAGGAAAAAAGTTTATTGCAAATACTAACGGCAAACAATGATCCGAAAGAAAGCGAAGTCAGCGTTGGCTGCTACCTGCAACCAATGCTGCTATATACCCCCCCACTGCCAACGCCCACCCCACCCGACCACACCCAACCACGCCCACCCCCTTTTACCACCCCACCCTTCCGTGGCAATGTCTCCTGCCCCACCCCTGCCTCCCAACGCCGTCTGGCCGCCAGGTAAGCTCCCTTGTGCTTCGGGACCACCCCCATGTGGCCCATCACTCCCCCTTCCCATGCCCATCACCCACCCGTGTATAGCCCCCTCCCACCACCGGTTCACGGCCCCCTTTTCTTCCTCCACAGTTGCTGCTGCCACGTTTCCAGCCAGGCTAGTAGGTAGAAGGGGCGGGGCCCCCAGCGCCGCATTGTCAAGTCGTTGCCTGTTGCTGCATCCAGGCGTGTTCCAGCCCGGGCGGCCCTGGCCCCGGGCATGGACATCGCGGGGCCTGCTTGCATCGGCCAGGTCCCGGCGGAGGCGTCCTGCGCATGCGCGCGCTGGCCAGCTGCCAGGCAGTCTTCCTGGTGGCGTCGGTCAATCGGAGGATGCAGCCGGCGTGCGGAGGGCAGGCCCCCAAGATGAGGTGGGCCTGCGCTAGTGGTGTGCGAGGATAGCGGGGGTGGCTCCCGTGGTGAGGAGGACGCGTCCGTGGGGGGTGAGGGCCTCGCACCATGCTGCAAAGAGGGGCCCTGCCGAATGTCACGCCCATAGGCCACAACAGCTGCCGCGGCCCGCCTGCAGAGCTGCCGCCTTCGGCAGCCTGCAAACGTGCCGTGGCAGCTCCCCCAAAGAGCGGCGCTGCTGCCCATTCACGCAGAGGTGCGCGTGCACCTCTCCAAAGGTTTGGAGAGGTGCACGCACATCTCTCAGAATGGGCAGTGGCGCCGCTCGTTAGGAAAGCCGCCGCGGCCCTCCTCTCTTTGGGAGAGCTGCCACAGCACGTTTGCAGGCTGCCGAAGGCGGCGGCGCCACTGCCACTGGGAACTGGTTCCATCACGCACACAGGAAGGTGGCAACCGCGGGCGTCCATGTATGCACAAGAAAAAAACCGTTTTGCACATGCGCAAGTCATTTTTTGCGCATACACGTGCATGGACGCACGCACGCAGCTCCCACTTTTTGTGTGTGTGATGGAACCGGTTCCCAGTGGCTCTTTTCCTTTTTCAGGTTGCCGACCCCTGTTATAAGGGAACCCTATACCAGATTCTTGGAAGGATACCTACATTTCTTTAATACCCAAAAATGGACTGGATTTAACTTCTGTGAAGAACTACAGGCCAATTTCTCTCCTTAATAATGACTACAAACATTTTACATCTATTTTAGCTGAAAGACTTAATTTCTTTTACAGGATTATATACCTGAAGGCCAGTAGGGTTTCTTACCTAAAAGACAACTAAAAGTTAATGTAAGAGTAATTTTAAATATAATTGAGTATTTACAACAACGTAGTGACAAACAGGTTGCATTAGTCTTTCTGGATGCAGAAAAACCTTTTGACAACTTGAACTGAGCCTTTATGTTTAAAGAAGTAGAAAATATGGATTTTGGACTGGGTTTTATACAGGGTCTCAAGTCAATCTATGCACTCCGGAAAGCCTGAATCATGTTGAATGGAGGCTTTATGAAACCATATGGAATCCAGAAACGAACAAGACAGGGGTGTCCTTTATCCCAGAGGTCCCCAACGTTTTGGGCACCAGGGACAGGTTCCGTGGAAAGAGGTTTTTCCATGGAGCGGAAGGTGCATGGTTTTGTGTGCTGCCTGCATGCCGTGGATGGGGCTTTGCTTGTTTGGGTGGACCAGCATGCCGCAGGCTGGTATTGGTCCACAGACCAGGAGTTGGAGACCCCTGCTTTATCCCCTTTATTATTTATTTTAGTGTTGGAACTGTTAAATAGAGATATTAGATAGGATAACAGAGCAAAAGGACTATAAATTAAAACATAATTATAAATTAAGTGCATTTGACAATTGGTATTGATTGTACAAGACCCACTAGAGAACATTAAACATGTTATGAGGAAGATTAAAATATATGGAGAGATGGCAGGTTTAAGAATAAATAAATCAAAGATGACAATACTAAGAACATAAAGGTGAGAGATCAGAAGAAATTGGCTTTTAAAACTGGTTTTAAAGTAGTGAAAAATGTACATTACTTGAGGGTGACTCTCACTGAGGAAAATTCTAAGCTTTACAAAAATAATTATGGTAAAATGTGGAAGGAGATAAAGTGGAATTTAAATAGATGGCAAAAATTAGATTTGTCATTAATGGGAAGAATTTCAGTAATTAAAATGAATGTACTACTTAGAATGTTACCGTATTTTTATTTCAGACTATACCGATATTGATTAGAGATTCCACTTTCAAACAGTGGCAGAAAGATATATCTAAATTTATTTGGCAAGATAAAAAACCAAGAATTAAATAGAAGTTGCTACAAGATTCTAAAGATAGAGGAGGTTTGGATTTACTGGATCTTAGATTATATTATGACGCTTGTTGTGTGGTATGGCTAAAAGATTGGATAACTTAAAAAAAGAAATCAAGGCTATTAGACCCCCTGATTTGAGATTTGGATTGCATGCTTATCTGTGGTGTGACAAAGTAACCCTGGTTTTAAAATTCATGGTATTAGGCAATTGATTGCAGTATAAAAGATTAGCTGATAAAGTGCCACTTTGGATATCACTCATGAAGCGCTACATAGAACAAAGAGGATTTTTTTCTTGTTTTTTTGTACACAAGATTTTTTCTTCTTTTTCTGTTTTGAATTTTATTCTTATTGATAAAAAAAATAAATTAATAAAAAAGAAATAGTAAATAGTTCTTGTATTTGATACCAGCTCTTGGAATTATTTTAATGGCTTCTTTAAATTCTCTACAATACATCTATTTATTAGCAGGTCTTGTTGAATGAGTAATGGTTTATCTGTAATCAGTCCAACTTCTGAGAGATAACTTATCAAATGCATTGCATATATCTCTTAGTAAGTGGATGGCATTCAATAAGTAGTTAGCTTGCAGAGTAATTGCTAGATGATACATCTTAGCTTGCCAATGATAATGTGAACATGCTTGGATGGAATAGGGTTTGATTAAACTTGTGCCAAACTAACCAAAATGAGCAGAAATTTGTGTCCTTACCATTTGCAGGGGATGCTGCTTGTGGCACAGCATTCTTCGAAAGCCTCAATTGACCAAAAACCTGATGGTGAAAGTCCCTGTGTAAGAGCCCTTATAGTGATTTAGGGTGAAGATGCAATTAGTGAATAGTAATAGGACCACTTCAAAGATTTGAGAGCAGGAAGGATAATGACACAAATGTAACCAATGGTTTCAATGCTGATAGGCAAGAAAAAATGTTTATAAGAAAGTCATGTTCAGCCACTTTGACTGGAGCAGACTTTGAAGGGTCCAGTTTAATATATATTCTGAGAGTGTGTGTGTGTGTGTGTTCACGCGTGCACACACATGCATGCATGCACCTGCACATGTGTGTGTGTGTGTGTATGTTTGTGTGTGGGTATGGTTGTAAAGGCTGTATGTGTATTTAATGACTGGATAAAAGATTGTTTCCCTACATATCAGGAAAATGAACACAAACATTAAATGGGGATTAGTTTGTTACCTATGTTTGAAAAGGTGTTAGGCAGAACCCTGATGCTGGGCGGAACAAGATTTTGCATATTGACATGTCATTATGAAATATATTGATGTTAAAAAATGTATACTTTAAATCCACAGAAGTGCAAGATAAAGTAAATAGGCTTGAACTATGGAATGTGGAGCTGAAGCTTAGTTGCTATCTGTAATTATGAGAGAAATGTGGAAGTAAGCTGTGAGAATAAATGAATGGCTTGATATTAATTAGGGAATAAAACAAGGCCTTGCGATGTCTCCTACATTGTTTAATGTACTGTCTTGAGAGATTACATATATAAGAAATGCTTATGATGACATTACAGAGGTTTTGGTTAGGAATGTGAATATACTGTGTTTGGCATAACTTCTTCTTTGGGACAATACTTGGTCCTTACAATTAAAGAGGAAGTGTACAAAGCTCATTGTTTAAGCAAACATAGTCTTGTCCTTAAGGTAGATGTTGATTGGGATAGCCATATCCTGTCTGAAACTACACGTACTTCATGTAATTTTCTTCTGTAAACTGTCTTCTGATAAGATTGTGCACGATGTAACCATATAAGGAACAATGTATAACAATGTACCCCTTCATGGATTACTGCCTTGTCGTGGCGAAGGGGCTTGCGTAATTCAGTGAAGCTATGAGCTATGCCGTGCAGGGCCACCCAAGATGGACAGGTCATAGCAGAGTGTTCTGACAAAACTGGAGAAGGAAATAGGCAACCCACTCCAGTATCTTTGCCATGAAAACCCTATGGACAGTTCCAAAAGGCAAAACGATATGACGCTGGAAGATGAGCCCCTCAGGTCGGAAGGCGTCCAATATGCTACTGGGGAAGAGCAGAGGGCTAGT
Organism: Vipera ursinii; assembly: GCF_947247035.1. Lineage (NCBI taxonomy): Eukaryota > Metazoa > Chordata > Lepidosauria > Squamata > Viperidae > Vipera > Vipera ursinii. The sequence continues at coordinate 267,874,716 of NC_139513.1, forward strand.
ACTAGTAGCGCCAGAAAGAATGAAGCGACTGGGCCAAAGCTGAAAGGACACTCAGCTATGGATGTGTCTGGTGGTGAAAGGAAAGTCCGATGCTGTAAAGATTTTTTCTCCATAGGAACCTGGAATGTAAGATCCATGAATCAAGGAAAGCTGGACGTGGTCAAACAAGAGATGACAAGACTAAACATCGACATCTTAGGTATCAGCGAACTAAAATGGACAGGAATGGGTGAATTTAATTCAGATGACCATCAGGTATACTACTGCGGGCAAGAATCCCTCAGAAGAAATGGAGTAGCCTTCATAGTCAATAAAAGAGTAGGAAAAGCAATACTGGGATACAATCCTCAAAATGACAGAATGATCTCAGTTTGAATCCAAGGCAAACCATTCAATATCACAGTAGTCCAAGTCTATGCCCCAACCACCGGTGCTGAAGAGGATGAAATTAACCGGTTCTATGAAGCCCTACAGCACCTCATAAACTAACACCAAAAAATGATGTCCTTATCATCATGGGGGATTGGAATGCTAAAGTAGGAAGCCAAAAGATAACTGGAATAACAGGCAAGTTTGGCATTGAAGTACAAAATGAAGCAGGGCACAGGCTGATAGAATTTTGTCAAGAGAATACGATGGTCATAGCAAACACTCTTTTCCAACAACCCAAGAGACGGCTTTACACATGGACATCACCAGACGGTCAACACAGAAATCAGATTGACTATATGCTCTGCAGCCAAAGATGGAGAAGCTCTATACAGTCAGTAAAAACAAGACCAAGAGCTGACTGTGGCTCAGACCAGGAGCTTCTTGTTGCAAAGTTTAGGCTTAAATTAAAGAAAGTAGGTAAAAGCGCTAGGCCAGTCAGGTATGAATTAAATCATATCCCTGTTGAATATACAGTAGAGGTGACAAATTGATTTAAGGAATTAGATCTGATAGACAGAGTGCCTGAAGAACTATGGACAGAGGTTCGCAACATTGTACAACAGGTAGCAACCAAAACCATCCCAAAGAAAAAGAAATGCAAGAAAGCAAAATGGCTGTCTGAGGAAGCTTTGCAAATATCTGAGGAAAGGAGGGAAGCGAAAGGCAAGGGAGAAAAAGAAAGATATGCCCAATTAAATGCAGAATTCCAAAGAATAGCTAGAAGAGATAAGAATGCCTTCTTAAATGAAAAATGCAAAGAAATAGAAGAAAACAATAGAATAGGGAGGACCAGTGATCTTTTCAAGAAAATTGGAGAGATGAAAGGAACGTTTCATGCAAAAATGGGCATGATAAAGGACCAAAATGGCAGGGACCTAACAGAGGCAGAAGAGATTAAGAAGAGGTGGCAAAATTACACAGAAGAACTATACAAGAATGAGCTTAACATCCCTGATAATCACAATGAGGTGGTCACTGACCTCAAGCCAGACATCCTAGAATGTGAAGTGAAGTGGGCCTTAGAAAAGCTGAGCAACAACAAAGCTAGTGGAGGTGACAGTATTCCAGCTGAGCTATTCAAAATCTTAAAAGACGATGCAGTAAAAGTGCTACACTCAATTTGCCAGCAAATTTGGAAAACTCAACAGTGGCCACAGGATTGGAAAAGATCAGTTTACATTCCAATTCCAAAGAAAGGCAGTGCCAAAGAATGTTCAAACTATCGCACCATTGCATTCATTTCTCACGCTAGTAAAGTTATGCTTAAAATCCTACAAGCTAGACTTCAGCAGTATGTGGATTGAGAACTACCAGAAGTACATGCAGGATTTCGAAGAGGCAGAGGAACTAGAGATCAAATTGCTAACATACGCTGGATCATGGAGAAAGCTAGAGAGTTCCAGAAAAACCTCTACTTTTGCTTCATTGACTATGCTAAAGCCTTTGATTGTGTGGATCATAACAAACTCTGGCAAGTCCTTAAAGAGATTGGCGTACCAGACCATCTTATTTGTCTCTTGAGAAACCTATATGCGAGCCAAGAAGCAACAGTGAGAACTGGACACGGAACCACTGATTGGTTCAAAACTGGGAAAGGAGTCCGGCAAGGCTGTATACTGTCGCCTTGCCTATTTAACTTATATTCAAACCACATCATGAGAAAGGCAGGGCTAGATGAATCAAAAGTTGGAATTAAGATTGCCGGAAGAAACTTCAACAACCTAAGATATGCAGATGATACTAAAGAGCCTCGTTGCGAGTGAAGAAGGAGAGTGCAAAACCTGGGTTGAAACTAAACATTAAGAAAAGCAAGATCATGGCATCTGGCCCTCTCAATTCCTGGCAAATAGATGGGGAAGAAATGGAGGTAGTGACAGATTTTATTTTCCTGGGCTCCAAGATCACTGCAGATGGGGACTGTAGCCAAAAAATTAAAAGACGCTTGCTCCTGGGGAGGAAAGCCATGGCAAATCTAGATAGCACACTGAAAAGCAGAAACATCACCCTGTCAAAAAAGGTTCATATAGTCAAGGCTATGGTCTTCCCAGTTGCAATGTATGGCAGTGAAAGTTGGACCATAAGAAAGGCTGAGCACCAAAGAATTGAAGCCCTTGAACTATGGTGCTGGAGAAGACTCCTGCGAGTCCCTTGGACTGCAAGGCGATCAAACCGGTCAGTCCTAGAGGAGATCAACCTTGACTGCTCTTTAGAAGACCAGATCCTGAAGCTAAAACTCAAATACTTTGGCCACCTAATGAGAAGGAAAGACTCACTGGAGAAGAGCCTAATGCTGGGAAAGATTGAGGGCAATAGAAGAAGGGGATGACAAAGAATGAATCCAGGTGGCTGGATGGAGTCACTGAAGCAGTAGGCGTGAGCTTAAATGGACTCCAGAAGATGGTAGAGGACAGGAAGGCTTGGAGGAACATTGTCCATAGGGTCACGATGGGTCGGACATGACTTCGCAACTAACAACAACATAACAATGTATAAATTAGAGGTGTTTAAATATGTCTGTTCATGAGCTCTTTGGGGTTTAGACCCTTTGCTTTGTTTAAGCCTTCTGAACCTGCGCAATAAACCTTTCCTTTCCTGAAGAGCTTGCGTGAGTCTCTTCTTTCTACAACAGTTTCATGGCGACCACGAAGGGACTCCATAGCAAGGCGATGTTTCACTGAGGGCAGCCCGACCTCTCGGACCCGATGAGAGGCCACTCCTGAATCATTCTCCAGGCGCCACGGGGGAAAGCATCTCCAGGAGACAGCAGTGACACCTCTGTGGGGCTTACAGTGGTGATGGCTAGTCCAAGATCCCTTGAGGGAAGGAAAGGAGGTCTGAACGCAAATCCTAGCCAGGATGGGGAGAGGACGAAGTGTGAAGATGCCTCAGGCAAGTATGTGTTAAAGGGGAAAAGTACCTATCTCATTTGAAGATAGAAGAGGGGGGCTGATCACCCTCCTGGACTTGGGACGGCGATCCTATAGTAATCCTTGTTAAGCTGTGTATGTGTTAATGTTGTAAAGTACCTATCTCACCTGAAGATAGGAGAGGGGGACTGATCACCCATCCTGGACTCTGGACGGCGATCCTAAAGTAGTCTGTGTTAGACTGTGTGGGAGGTTAAGCCATTGCAGTTCCTATCGGTGACCGTTGGAACGTCTGGCACCATAGGTCAGTGGCAGTGTTCTTAGAATGGGAGGGGGGAGAAGCAGTGTTCCCAGCACACCACTGGAATGCATGTTGAAAGGTTTTGATGATTATTTTAATCATACGCAGTATAAAGTCCCTTATCCTAAGGTGACAAAAGAGAAACTGAGGTTTCTATGTGAAAAGCAGTGGTCACATATGGGGGTTGGGTGGCCACAAAAGGGTACATTCAAAAACCAGCTCATCAACGACCTCAGGGCCATGATAGCAGCAAATGAGGAAAAGTACCCCAATCAATATCAGTATATAGATCAGTGGTGTAGTGCAGTAGAAGAGAAAGCAGAGGACCTATTACAATGTCAGGCTGAAATGGTTCGCCTCTGTGTTGCTAGACCTAAAGGAAAGAAGCTAAATGTTGTGTCAAAAAGATTTAAGGATGTGAAAATATTCGAAACCAAGGTGTCAGATGCTAAGAAAGAGGTGCTGGTTGAGGAAGAGGAAATGACCTTTAGATCCCCTCCGTATGTGCTCCATCTGCAACCACAAGCGGCAGCAGCTGCTGCAGTGCCAAGTAAAGCACAGTTAGCAGTAAGAAAGAAGCAAAGAAGAAAGGAGCCCATGGCTCCTAAGAATGAAGGAGAAGGGTGCATACAGCCCCCAAGGATGAGGGGGGTTCTCTGTGAGTGAGAGTGGTGAGATAGGTGAAGGTAGTAGTGTGGCAAGCACTTCGTTGGAGCACATGTTTAAGGGATTTGATACATATTTCAATCATGCCCAATACAGGGTCCCTTATCCAAAAGCCACCAAATGGCAATATAGTTGAATAATCAAGACATGGTTAGGGGCCAGTTCTTAGTGAACCCTCTGGTTTGAGTCCAGGGGGCGGGAGGAGGCAGAAGAGAGGAGGAAGATGAAGAAACCGGGGTGGTGTCCCCGGTAGCCATATAAACAAGGGGAGCAGAATAGAAAAGGGGGGAACTAAGACAAGTTGATCAGAGAGTCGTTGATGCCACGGGACAAGCGAACGTGTAACCTGTTTGCTAGTATGTCCCCTTCACCGCAACTGATTTGTTCAATTGGAAACAATGTTATGGATCTGTCAGGGAAGTCCAAAGAGTTAACCGAACTAACACAAGTAGAAAGCTGCGGTTAGAAAGTGTGTTATATACAGGTACCCTAACACGCAGAATATACAGGCAGAGTTACAGACAAGGGCACCAGAGCAGGATCCAGATTGGAATGTTAGGGCTTCAAAAACCCCTGTGAATATGTCTAAGCCGTCTTTGGTAACGCAGGGAGCAGATGAAAGCCCAGAGAGTTTTTTGCAATGGCTGATAGAGGCTTATGAGCTGTATACGCAGATAGATCTGAGACACGCAGACAATGTACGAATGTTGAATGAGAGATTCATAGCACAAAGTTATGGTCATATAAGGAAGACGTTACAGAGGTTGGAAGGAGCTCTGGGAAAGAATACCAGTGAATTGTTGGAGGTGGCAAGGAAAGTATATGTTAATAGAGAGAAAGAGAGAGGGAAGCACGAATGCAGAGAAAAACGGAATTGTTGGTGGTAGCTACTTGGGTCAGACCAGTGTGTGTATTGTAGTGAAGAAGGTCATTGGCATAGGAAATGTCCGAAAAGAGGGACGAGGCTGGAGAAGAAGGACAGGTTTTGGAAGAGGAAGGTCTATAGGCAAGGTACAGACTGGATTTCCCTTGAGAGGTAGAGGATCCTGAGGGAACCGAGGAGGTAGAGGAAGAATGGAGGGTGAACGTGAGATAGAGGGGATTGGATTGGCAGGGACAAGTTGGACGGATTGACAGAGACCGGGCTTAGAGGAGCCCCCCCCCGAGCCTTTGGTAAATATGAATATAGGGGGCCATAGAATGATGTTTTTTGGGAGATACAGGAGCGGGAAGGTCAGTCGTAAATAGCCGGGCACTGTGGCGCGAGCCTGTAATCCAGCTATTCCGGAGGCTGAGGCTGGTGGATCGCTTGAGCTCAGGAGTTCTTGGCTGCAGTGGGCTATGCCAATTGGGTGTCCAAAAAGAAAGCACAGTTGGTACAGCAGAAAGTAAGATATTTGGGATATGATATTGAGCATGGTCAGAGAGCCCTAGGACAGGAAAGGAAGCAAACAATTCTAGCCATTGCTGAACCAGCAAACAGAAGGTAGCTGCAAGGCTTTTGGGGGTTAGCTAGTTTTTGCAGAATTTGGATACCTAATTTTGCACTGTTGGCAGCTCCATTTTATACAGCTACAAAGTGGGGAGACTTTGAACATTTTCAGTAGGGAGGAGAACAAAGAAGGGCTTTCAAGGATATTAAGCTTGCTCTTACAGCAGCACTAGCTTTAGTCGTACCCAATTTGAAGAAGGCTTTCAATCTATACGTAGATACAATGTTGCATTGGGAGAGTTGACGCAGCAGGCAGGGGCTAAGGTAGAATGAATGAACCACACTTTAAAGGAGAAAATTACTAAAATGTGTGCTGAGAGCCATTTGAAGTGGCCTGATGCTTTGCCCTTAGCACTATATTCTGTGAGGTGTTCGCTGCCAAGACAGTACAGATTATCCCCGTTTGAATTGATGTTTGGTCGTTCTTCCACTCTTTTATGATGAAACCTGACGGGATGGCCAGATTTGGGACATAAGGGGGGAGTGTGGAACATGGAGATGGTACAAGAACTAAATAGGTTGAAAAGCTTTGAGGTTATGTGTTAGAGCAAACCCCTCCTAGAATAGTAACAAAGTGTCACCCCTTCAAACCTGGAGATAGAGTCTGGGTGAAACATTGGAAGCGGGAACAGCTAGAAGGCAGATGGAAAGGACCGTATGTTGTTATTATGTCCTCTCCTCTTGCTGTCAAGATTGCAGAATCCAAATCATGGATCCACTGGACAAGAGTCAAAGCAACAGCTGAATCTGAATGGGTGGTGTCTAAAGATCCAGTGGTTCCCACAAAGTTAATGTTTAAACAAAAGTGATATATGATTTGTTAGTGTAGCTGGACTTATTTAAAAAGCTTTAGTATATTCTCTGAAAGGCTACTCTGCTGGAACCTTACCGGCAATAGGTTCCTCTACGCACAGTAGTGAAGACCCCTGCTAAGTCACTTTGGAAGCTGACTTTCTACGGACAGGAGAAGAATGGAGAAAAGTTTACTGTTGCTATGGGTGTATTGTATTGCTGCCACATGTAACAATGTTTCAAAGGAAGTTAGGGGTAACCAAAGAAATGGGACCAAAACTGATGCCTCTGATGCCTGTATAACCAAGGCAAGGCATGGGACCCATATAATTAATACTTTGGTATATCATACCCAAAAACCTATCTGCTGTAAACCAGAAGGGATTACATGTCTACATAACAAGACTATGTATTCCCTATGTTCACAAGAGGGGAAAAATATATCTTACAACCCTGAGACCCCAATTAGGCTTAACTTCTCAATCTATGCTGGTTTGTTTTATGAGGCTACAGTGGGGTCAAGCAACTACCTTAATTCAACCCTGGTATTACAAACTGGAAACCAGAGAGCTGAGATCACTATTGATTTCTGCCAAGCTATGGATCGGAGTCCTTCAGGAAAAAGGGCCATAAAATGTGGAGACGACAGTTGGAGAAAGGCATATTGGTCCAATAATAAGTATTTGTGTGACACAAAGGGCTCATGGATCACAGAGGGACATACATATCTCCCCTGTGCAGGATATGGTGGAAAACAGCCTGCTCATGGTGGGAATGTGTTTGTGAATGTACCGAGGGAGGATATCAGGGGTGCAAGTACTTGACTAATGTCCACCGAATGGCTCAAAGTAATCAAGTGGTACTGGAAGTCAGCCGAGAGATGCCTAGTCGATATGTGTATGCCATAGGAATTGTTGGGACAGGGGAGTATCCAAAGACCTATATCACAATTGTAAAACAGGTATTCTATGATGGAGAACAAAAATCTCTAGGATGGTCAGTATATGACACTTTAGCCCGAATGGAGAAATCAAAAGACCAATCTATTTCTGTCATTAGCAGAGGAAATAGCAAAAGGTCTGACTGTAAAGAATTGTTTTGTATGTGGAGGAACGAATCTGGGGGAACAGTGGCCATGGGAGGCGATGGAAGCTAACCCAGAAATATATAACAATATGACAAGGGCAGGTAATATCACCCAAAGAATGCATGTATATGGCACAGTGTGGACTCTCACAACAAATCTGGTTGGCTGAAACTGTTTTACACGCAGAGGGAATTGGCCAGTGGGAGATCTTATCTGTTTGGGGGATTGGGATGAACAGTATAAGGTATGGACATCTTTGAGAAATGCCTCTGAACCTTTAAAGTTTGATATGACTATCATGCCTTATCTGAACTCCAACAAGGAATGGGTAGCCCCCAGTGACATGTACTGGATTTGTGGCACCTTTGCTTATGAGGTGTTACCTAAGAATTGGTCAGGATCATGTGTATTGGGCTGGATAAAGCCCTCATTCTTTTGCCAATATGGACACGACAGGTGCTTGGTGTGCCAGTCTATGATCAAATGGGAAATTGAAGAAAAAGAAAGGTTGACACAGCCTTCTCTAATTTCCCTTGTAGAGAATCCGATTATTATGAGAAAATGGGGGATTTGTGGAATTCAGAGAGGATAGTTTGTGTGTATGGCCAAGCAACCTGGGCAGAGGATGGCACCTATGGTTACAGAATACCAATCTATATGATAAACTGTATAATTAGGCTGCAGGCTGTTGTGGATCTGGCAGGGCAATGCCTAAATAAAGCCTTGAACTTGTTAGCTGTAACTACTGATAAACTCCGGACAGCAGTCTATTAAAACCGATTGGCTTTAGATTACCTATTGGCAAAAGAAGGTGGAGTGTGTGGAAAATTCAATCCTTCAAATTGTTGTCTTCAAATTGATGAAACTGGACAGGTAATCAAAAAATTAACCACTGAAATGAGGCAATTGACACACAATGCTGATCAAACCTGGAAGGGTTTTAATTTCCAAGGGATTTTCAGTGGATGGTTTCCCAAACTTCCAGGGTTACAAGCAATCATGGCTCTCATAGGATTGATAGCTGCAGGATGTGTGTTGATTCCTTGTATCTTGCCTATTTTTATAAGACCTATATCCAATAGCTTAGCTTTACTTGCTGAAAGAAAAGCTTCTGCACATGTAATGGCAATGTGGGAATATGAAAGGTTACAAACCAAAGAAGACCTCTGTTGAGACTCATCGTTGCAAGTTGAGATAAGTCTCAAAAGGGGGGAATAAAGAGGAAGTGTACAAAGGTCATTGTTTAAGCAAACATAGTCTTGTCCTTAAGGTAGATGTTGATTGGGATAGCCATATCCTGTCTGTGAAACTACACGTACTTCATGTAATTTTCTTCTGTAAACTGTCTTCTGATAAGAATGAGCAGGATGTAACCATATAAGGAACAATGTATAACAATGTATAACTAGGAATTAGAGGTGTATAAATATGTCTGTTTATGTGCCCTTCGGGGTTCAGACCCTTTGCTTTGTTTAAGCCTTCTGAACCTGCATAATAAACCTTTCCTTTTCTGAAGAGCTTGCGTGAGTCTCTTCTTTCTACAACACAATAACATCAGGTCAGTTTTGGTTTCTTGCACAATCTAGTCTAGATGCTGATGTTGGATTACTTTGGCAGAATAGATAGCCATCATGAACTATTGCCTTAATTTAAATGGACTCCACCTGGATTGACTAATCTCATTTTGGTAACTGCCAATCCAGCTGTAAGAATGCTTTTAGAAAATAATAAACTGTATATTATTCTCAGATAACCTATGTACACTAAATAAGTACCAAGCAATACAATTGGTTGCACAATACTTCCTGAAATTAGAACTGCAGTTCAACGTAAAGTTCAGCTACCCAGTTTCAGTAGAATCCCAACTTTATTTGACTTCCAATCAGGGATCTTACACCTTACACCAAATTTATTTATTTATTTATTTGTTTGTTTGTTTGTTTGTTTGTTTGTTTGTTTGTTTATTTCGACTTATATACCACCCTTTTCCCGAGGGACTCAGGGCGGTTTACAGGGCAAATTAAAACAGTACAATATATACAGGTTAAAATAAAATTAAATTAGATAGCCCCAAAATAATTAAAAATTAAAACCTTAACCCAAAACCCTCAGTCCAGGCCAGCAAGCTCGAATAGCCAAGTTTTTAGGTCCCAGCGAAATGAGTGAAGGTCGGGGGCCATCCAGAGTTCCACAGGCAGCTGATTCCAAAGGGCAGGTGCACCCACCGAGAACGCTCTCCCCCTGGGGGCCGCCAGCCGGCACTCCTTGACTGGCAGCACCCAGAGGAGGCCCTCCCTGTAGGAGTGCACAGGACGATGGGAAGTTGATGTTGGCAGCAGGTGCTCCCGAAGATACTCCGGACCCATGCCATTTAGGGATCTATAGGTCATCACCAGCATGTTGAATCTCACCCAGAGGGCAACTGGAAGCCAATGCAGCTAGCGGAGAAGAGGCGTTACATGGGAGTATCGGGAAACCCCCATCACAACTCACGCAGCCGCATTCTGCACCAGCTGAAGCCTCCGAGTGGTCCTCAAGGGCAGCCCCATGTAGAGAGCATTGCAGTAGTCTATCCGAGAGGTCACAAGCGCATGAGTGACTGTATGTAGGGTGTCTTGGTCCAGATAGGGCCGCAACTGGCGCACCAGGCGAACCTAGGCAAAAGCCCCCCTGGCCAAGGCTCCTATATGATCTTCATTGATAAGTGTCATTTTAGCATCCTTCTGTCTGTAGGTATTACAAAACTATAACTTGTAGTGTACACCTTTGTATTATGGAAGAAATCTAAAGAATTCCACATGTGTTTTCAACTGTATATTTTGCCTTATTATTTTCTCCTTTTTTAGCAATAATACATGGTAAGATGATAGTCATGTAGCCTTTCTATTGGCCAACAAGAACTTTCAGATTACTTACAAAGTTAGAAATTTCTATTACCTAGCTTTAAAAAGATCAACAGATTATCCTCCCTGAAGATTATATTTCTCCTAGTTTTCTTCTTTATGTGTCTTTTTTGTATTTGTTTGCTTGTTTGTTTGTTGTTTTGTTGACCTTTGATAATAATAAAGTTTTTGACCCGATGCTTTACAAACCATAATTACAGGGTGGACACAATATAAGGTTGTTTGAGTTGATTAGGGCTTAGTATAATATGTGAACATAGTGTAAATCCAGATTATAGTTTACATCACTTCTTGTAGGTGATTCTTTCTAAACCTACAATTATTTCAGCAACACTTTCCATTCAAAACAGTAATGAGATAATTCCAATCATGCCTTTGGTTCTTTGTACTATCCAACATTCTTCATTCTTCTATTTGAATCTGTCCTTTTATTATTAAAATGTTACCTAGTTTATGAGCACAAGTACACTAGCTTAATAACACCACCAGATTTTAATGTAAATTGCATTTGTTGAATTTCCTGCAATCCAAAGATGTTTTTCAATTTTTTTGTGATATGACTATGATACAAAGTTTCCTTGAGCTAAGCTGGTTTATTTGCAATGGCATAAAGGTAGTTTGACATTGCCTTCTTCCAATATATATACAGTATATATATTTGTTATAAAGTTTTTTATTGTTTTTTTAACCTCTACATACATATGTTAGTTTTTCAAACAGCGTGCAGTCTGGATTCGTAAAACGCTAATACATAATCAAGCCCTATTCTTTGGTTCTCTCTTCTAACCATTTGTAGAATAAATTCCAGCTTTGGTAATATTCTGTTTCTTCTTTATCTTTCAGCCTCATAGTTAGTCTGTCCATCTCTGCGCATTCCAGTATATCTTTTTTATTACCTCTTCTTCTGAAGGTATTTGTTCATTTTTCCAACATTGCGCATAGCTTATTCTTGCTGCGGTTACAATATGTAAAACCAAGTATAAATTTTGCTTATTAATCTTTTCTGGTACTAAACCTAATAAAAAAATTCAGGATTAAATACTACATATTCTCCTAATATTTTTTCTTGACAAGCATGTATTTTTTTTCCAATAGGCCTTTACCTTGTCACATGTCCACCAGATATGATAATATGTACCTAAGTTATGTTTACATTTCCAACATTTACCTGATACATTTTTAAACATTTTTGCTAGTCTTGCTGGAGGTAAGTGCCATTTATAAAACATTTTATACAAATTTTCTTTATACACAGTTGACATTGTCAATTTATGATTTCTCTCCCACAATTTTTGCCATTTTTCTAATTCTATATTATAACCAAAGTTTTCCGCCCACCTTATCATTGTCCCTTTAATTTGTTCCCTTTCCATCTCTAAAGTTAACAAAAAATTATACATTTTCTTAATTAATTTCTCATCAGAAGTTAATAATATCTTATCAAATACATTTTGTTCTTTATAAAATCCATACAATTTCATATTTTTTTTCATATCTATTTTGTATTTGTAAGCATACCCACCATGACATGTTGATGCCCTGATGTTCCAGCTCTTGTTTCGATTTTAATGTCCCGTCAATATTTAAAATATCTCTATATGTCCAAGTTTTTTCAAAATCTAACAAATTTGTGTGTGAAAAAGCTTCAATTGTTGATAACCACCCTGGAATTTTTACACATATTTTCATTTTAATTTTGTCCCATAGTGTTATCAAAGCATTTCTAATACAGTGATTTTGAAAATATCTATGGATTTTGTTTTTTCCCATACCACAAAAAAGTGTGCCACCCCAACTGTAAGTCATGTCCCTTCAAATATAACAACCTTTTATTCCTAAGCATTATCCATTCTTTCACCCATGTTAATACAGATGCTTAATAATACAATAATAATACTCAGGTAGGCCAAAGCCTCCATTTTCCTTAGTATCTTGCAAGGTTTTCATCTTTATTCTAGCTTTCTTTCCTTGCCATACAAACTTCAAAACTAATGAATTCAACTCTTGAAAAACATTTTCCCCAAGTTTTATCGGAATTGTCTGAAACAGAAATAAAATCTTAGGCAATATATTCATTTTAACTGTAGCTATTCTTCCTAATAATGTTAGTTTTAAGTTCTTCCACTTTTCCAGGTCTAGCTTTATTTGTTTCAATAACCTTGTGTAGTTATCATCTTTTAATGTTGAACACTTAGCTGATAAATATATACCCAAATATATGTTAGTAATGACCTACAAAGCCCTACATGGCATGGGTCCGGAATACCTCGGGGACCACCTGCTGCCGGCGTCAACTCCCCTCCGCCCCGTGCGTTCCCACAGAGAGGGCCTCCTCAGGGTGCCTCCAGTCAGAGAATGTCGGCTGGTGGCCCCCAGGGGGAGGGCCTTCTCTGTGGGCGCTCCGGCTTTGTGGAACCAGCTGCCGGTTGAGCTCCGGATGGCACCGGATCTCCGCTCCTTCCGTCGCGGGTTAAAGACCCATTTATTTGAACAAGCTGGCCTGGCCTGATGGGGAATCACTTAGGGTTTTAATATTTATATATATTTTTATTGTGGGCAATAATTTAATTCTTTTTTTAATTTTTGTATTTTTGTAGTTTTAAGAAATGCCCTGTTCACCGCCCTGAGTCCTTCGGGAGAAGGGCGGCATAAAAATTTAATAAATAAATAAATAAATAAATAAATGTATGCAGAAAGATGTCATGCAGAGATTGTGTCAACTTTTGTTCACTTAGGAATTTAAACATACGCTTTGATCAAAGTTCTGCACGCAACTGCCCTTCGGGAGATAGGGCAGGATATAAATCCCATTAATAAATAAATGAATAAATAAACTGTACACTCATATACCTCATATCATTCTTAAAATGGCTCTAGAGTGATTTGCAAACCATCAGTGAGAATAAAAGTCACTGCCCATTCACTTACAATAAAAAATTGAAAAAGGAAAAAAGAATGAGAAGATGAAAAAAGTAGTAAGTTTAATAACAAGTCTTATAGTTAAACAGCATGATAAGTATCTGAAATGGAATCCTTTGACTCCCTGTAAGTTTGGAAACTGGCTTTAAATTTAGATTTCTGCAAAACAGAAATAGCAAACACTTCAGGTATGAGCAACAGTGAAAATCTTATGAATATCTTGGTTAAAAGGCAACATAGGTTTTGAAATAGTGAAGAAGGTTAAATATTTAGGAGTATATATTGCAGCCTCAAATGTAAAATTGTATAAGAATAATTATGAAACACTATGGTTGAAGGTACAAAGGGACTTAAATAATTGGAAAAAAATACAATTATCATTGCTGGGAAGAATTGCAGTTGTTAAAATGAATGTTCTACCAAAGTTTCTCTTTTTGTTTCAAATGATACCTATATTGAAATAGGATGCCAACCTTGATCAATGGCAGAATGGTATTAACAAATTTATTTGGGCGGGGAAAAAACCAAGAGTTAAATTTAAGATATTACAAGATGACAGGGAAAGAGGGGGACTCAAGGCGCTGAATTTGAAATTGTATTATGATGCGGTTACCTTGACGTGGGTTAGTGATTGGCTTAATTTAACTAACAAGAGAATACTTCATCTTGAGGGATGGGATTTGGTATACGGATGGCACGCATACTTGCTCTACAATAAGAAGGTGGACAGGGCTTTTAAATCCCATATTCTTAGAAGTGCTTTATTGCGTGTCTGGAAAAAATATTATTATAAGTTAAATTATAAAATACCGATTTGGGGAATTCCTGGACACGCGATAGAGGGCGTATCTATGGGAGTGAGTATGGATATGGTTTCTTATAAGGAACTACTTAGATTGCGAGGGAATGATTGGCAACTTAAATCATTAGAGGAGTTAAGACAAGAAAACATAAGTTACTCTTGGTTTCAATATACCCAATTGAAAGCTAGGTGGAAGTCAGATCAAAAGGTTGGCATCACAATTACAGATCAAAATTTAGTAAAACAAATTAGAGATTTAAATTGTGCACATATAAAGAGGATATATAATGCTTTAATTGAATTGGATTCGGAAACGGAACTGGTTAAAGACTGTATGATAAAGTGGGCACAAAATATTCAGGAATCAATTTTGTTGGACACCTGGGAGATAATTTGGGTCAGAAATGTTAAATTTACTCAGGCTCAAAATTTAAGAGAAAATTTTTATAAAATGTTTTATAGATGGCATCTGGATCCCAAGAAGTTGTCCAGCATGTATCCTAATTTACAGTCTAAATGTTGGAGATGTGGTAGTTTAGAAGCTACCTATTTTCACATGTGGTGGACTTGTAGAAATATAAAAGCTTTTTGGATCAAAATTTGGTGGAACATTCAAAAGATTTTTAAGAGAAAGATAAAGTTTTCTCCGCAATTGTTTTTATTGGGTATTGTTGTAGATTGTGATGTTAAAGAAACTAACTTGATGTTGAACATGATAACAGCAGCACGGTTACTGGTGGGACAATATTGGAAGAAGGATAGTTTGTCCACTATAGAAGAATGGGTGTTTAAAGTTTCGAATCTTGCAGAAATGTCTAAGATTTCTGCTTATTTGAAAGATCATTCACAGGAAAGATATATTTCAGTTTGGAGGAGATGGATAAATTATATTCAGAACAAATATGGGACTAAAAAGTTCCATTTAGCTTATGAGTAGATTTTAGTGGGATATTGTTATTGGTACGTTGTTTGTAGTTATGTTAAAGGGGAGTTTAAAGCACATTATGAATTTGGTTAATTGTATATTATGCATAATTTTTATTTAGAATATGATTATTGTAACTATAATCCTGTATTTAGCTCTGGGAAGTGGGGGGGGAAGTGGGCGGGTTTGGGGTGGGAGGGATTTGGGGATATATTGTAAAATTTTGTTTTTGTAAAACTCTTTAATAAAAAAAGGCAACATAGTTTTAAATAGATCAGCCTCTGCATGTCATGTTATGTTTAAATATACAATGGCAGACGTTCATACATTGTGCTAAATTATGATTTCTTTGAATAATTGTCGTCAGATCAGTGTTGACTCTTACTGATCATAAAAATAGAATTTCTTCAGCTTGAGTTTTTAGTCTTTCAAGAGTAAATTCACTTCTACTGTAGCTGAATCCATTCACTTTGCTATTGACCATCTTCTTCAATTTCTCCTTGTACAAGGGACTTCTCAAAGGAGGTAAATCTTTGCATGATTTGTCAAAAACATACTAGTTTGAGCCTTTCAATTGTACCTCGTGAACATTCTGAATCTATTTTTACTTTGATAATTTGTGTGCTTTCCTGACTGTACATGGTATCCTCAAAGAGTCCAGCATCAAAGTTCTAAAATACCAATATTCTTTTGAATTTGCTGCAACATTTTACTTTCTATCTTGAGCACAAGGTCCAGAGCAGTTTCCAAGTAGAAACAAAGCTGGATATGTTCTTTTCTCTAATTAAAGCCATCAATATTGCCATTCCTACCGTATTAGCTCCATCATTTTTTCCATCAAATCTTCTGTTGTGGTGATTGATATACCATTCCAGTTCTGTGCATATCGAATTCTCGCTGCAGTCAACATATACAATAACAAAATTCCAAATCATTTTTCTAACTTCTTATCTGCTAATCTTAAAAAAAAACCCCTTTAGGTTTCAATTTTATATTACTTCTGAAAATCTTCTGTATCATGACATGAATCTGAGCCCAATATTTCTTTCCACCAAAGAAGTTAAAAAAGTACCTTCTTTAGAATTATGTTTCCAACATACAGTACACATTTGAAAGACCTTTATACATTTTTGACAATTTCCACAATACATTATTTTGTAAAAGTAAAAAAAGTAAAAAGTCGAGGCTATAAATGATATTTTGTACTTTTTTGCACTGAAAAACATTGGAAGTCAATGCTTTTTGTCTTTCTGTCCTTATCCTATACAGGTAGTCCTCGGCTTATGACAATTGAGCCCAAAATTTTTGTTGTTAAGTGAGACATTTGTTAAGTGAGTTTTGCTCCATTTTACAACCTTTCTTGCCACAGTTGTTAAGTGAATCAGGCAGTTGTTATTAATAGGGTTGTTGTGAAACTGGCTCCCCCATTGACTTTGCTTGTCAGAAAGTCACAAAAGGTGATCACATGATCCCGCTCACTGCAACCGTCATAAACATGAACCAGTTGCCAAGCATCTGAATTTTGAGCATATGACCGTGGGGATGCTACAATGGTCATAAGTGTGAAAAATGGTCATGTCACTTTTTTAAGTGCTGTTGTAACTTTGAATTATCACTAAGTGAACTGCAGTAAGTCGAGAACTACCTGTACTCCTTCCACTTTCTTACCCTTTCCCATTTCCCTATTATTTTTACTTTCATTTGTATTTTACATATTATATTTTCAATAAAATCAATGAAATAAAAATTGCTTTTTCAAAGAACATTTTTTATTTTCATAAAGTATCAGAAGAAAAACCATTGTCTGAATTATTCTAATTTTGTAGATATAGACACATAATAGTATCTGAACATCTTTTCCAAGGCCTTTATTGTAGCCTTAATCAGGGGTGGGGAACTATGGCCCTTTTATGACTTGAGGACCTTAACTCCCAGAATTCTGAGAATTGAAGTCCACAAGTCATAAAAGGTCCATAGTTACTCATCCCTGCCTTAAGTGCTAGTCTATAGGAGATTTCTTGACTACTGGATGCTTTATTGTAAGCTATTAGTAGCTAATTATCACTTCTGAGACTGATTGTTTTATATACTGCAATTAGTTTAGTCTTCTTTACATTTAACAATGGTATCAATTTTCAGTTATATTCCTTGAATTATATTACTAAAGTTTGCAGATCATTTGCAGATGTAACACTTGATCTTAGTCAAAAGGTGATCATTTGCTTCACTGTCAGATAGTGTTATTGGCAACAATCTGGTAACTGATCTTTCTTCCTCCAGTTTTAAATCTATGTTCCTCTTCCAAACCAGCTTCCCTTGGTACAATATTTAGCATTGGGATATATGATTATTAGTGGCTTGGCCTGGCTGCAGTTCTGTTGGCACCAGTTCGCATATGGAGTGACAAAAAGGGAGAAACACTTCAGTTCTGGCCTTGAAGACCAGCTGTGCTGTCATGAGGGCTGACAAGCTGACCTGGTTGTTAGGTTTAGAGATAATGTTCCCATTGGTCCAGGCTGGTATATAGGTGTTGGGGACTTGAGCCTGGAGGACAAAAGCATTCTCAGTTGCTGGTGGATGTGCTGCTTGTCTCACTCAAAATTAGAGAGGAGAGGAAAAAGACTGCAAAATGGAGTGGCTGGAGAGAAAAGTTGGAGAGTGAAATTATATGAAAGTGCAAAGCAGTTGGTAGTTCCTGGTTGGAGGGAGAGAAGAAAAATCCATGGGTGGCTTTCCTGAAGAAGGGAAATGGAAACCCAGAGAGAGGATATCTTCACCCAAGCGGAAGGAAGGGGAAGGGGCTCATCAGTTTTTGGCAAAACCCTAGTCTCTAGGGAAGGACTGGGCAGAAGACCCTGAGAAAAGTTCCATGGAGAATCGGTAGGTACAGGTAGTCCTCAATTTATGACTGCAATTGAGCCCAAAATTTCTATTGATGAGTGAGTCATTTGTTAAGTGAGTTCTCCCCTGCATTTTATGACCCTTTTTGGCACAGTTGTTAAGTGAATCAATGCAGTTGTTAAGTTAGTAACATGGTTGTTCGGTGAATCTGGCTTCTCCGTGGATTCTGACTGTCAGATGGTTGCAAAAGATGATCACATGACCCTGATATATTGTAACTGTCATAAGTCAGTTGTCAAGTGTCTGAATTTGGATCACGTGACCATGAGGATGTCGCAATGGTTGTAAGTATGAAAAATAGTCATAAGTCACTTTTTTTCAGTGCTGTTGTAACTTTTATGACCACTACATCAACCGTTGTAAGTTGAGGACTACCTGTATTCAGCTGAGCAAATCCAGGAGAAAGTCATGCTGCGCTGATCATGCTAGAGTAAACCCAGCTAGTTCCTTTCTTTTCCCTCTCTCCTAATGAGCCCTTAAAGGAGGGAGAGAAGTAGAAAGAAAAAGGGAGGAAGCAGGAGAGCTAAAAAGGGATAGTGTTTAGGAGAGAGACTTAGAAAATCTTATACTGGGCAAACAGTATTTTTTTTTTAATCCCATTTATATCCCGACCTTCTCCGAAGACTCAGGGCAGCTTACAATTTAAGCACAAACCAATGTGCTTAGCAGTAGCCTTCATTCTATGTATATGCCTGCTTATTAGGGGTTTCGCCCCCCCCCCCCAGTGGCATTATTACAAAGTCAGCTTATTGCCCCCAACAATCTGGGTCCTCATTTTACCTACCTCGGAAGGATGGAAGGCTGAGTCAACCTTGAGCCTGGTGGGACTCGAACCTCCACTAATTGCAGGCAGCTGGTGTTACTTAAGGAGGCATTAGCCCACTGCTCCACCAAGGCGGAGTATATAACAGTATATAAACACCAGCTGTAAATAAGTTTACAGTAAAAAGCATAAAAGCTTCTACTGTCTTTCTGTGTCAATTACTACTCTTGCAAAGCAAAAATACACCTTGACTGAATAGATAAAAAGGTATTCACTGTTGCTCTTTCCTTTGCCAACCTGGAGTCCATCTCATTCACCATCTTCTGTCCACACACTAGCTTTCTTTGCTTGTCTACAGGATTTATGAGAGAACAATGGCTGCTGTAGGGCTCTCATTCCAAGCTTAACATGACTGATTCTAGAAAAATCTTTGTCACTCACACCAATTTAGCATTCTTTGGCATTTTCTATTATTAAGCATGAATCAGCAATAAACTTTCTTGTTTATTCTCTTTTTCTGAAACCAGTTTAAAGGTTTTGCATTTCATTTTCCATTTAGGGTCCAAATATACTTTCGGTGACTGTAAGCAATAAAATAATTTATTTATTTATTTTATTAAATTTATATGCCGCCCTTCTCCCTAAGGACTCAGGGCGGCGCACAACAATAAAAATTAAAAACATAAAATAGAAAATTTAAAAAAGAATTAAACAATAAATGCAATAATTATATGACAATTTAAAAACCAGTAAAAAGCTAATTAAAACCGTAGTCAGTCCAGGCCCGCTTGTTGGAACAACCACGTCTTCAGGTCACGGCGGAAGGACCGAAGGTCAGGGGTCATCTGCAGCTCCAGGGGCAATTCATTCCAGAGGGTCGGCACGCCCACAGAGAAGGCTCTCCCCCTGGGGCTCATCAGCTGGCATTGCCTGGCCGATGGCACCCTGAGGAGGCCGACTCTGTGGGAGCAAACCGGGCAATGGGAGGTTGACAATGGCAGCAAGTGGTCTCACAAGTACCCTGGGCCTAAGCCATGTAGGGCTTTAAAGGAGACAGGACGGTAGTTATTCAACGAGGCAGGGTCCAGGGCAGGCTTCTTGAGGAGGGGCCTCACCACCGCCTCTTTCAAGGCAGAGGGGAAGACACCCTCTGTCAAAGAAGCGTTGACCACTGCCTGGAGCCAGCCCCCTGTCACCTTCCAGGCGGCCGAAACCAGCCAGGAGGGACATGGGTCCAATAAACAAGTGGTAGTGCTCAGTTAACGCATGATCCTGTCCACATCATCCAGAGTCACAGGGTCAAACTCACCCCAAATGGTATAAGCAAGGCCTGCCCTCTCCACTCCGCCGGACTCTGCCCAGTCAGAGTCCAAGCCAGTTCGGATCTGAGCAATTTTGTCCTGCTGATACTGCACAAATTCCTCAGCCCTACCCTGCAAGGGGTCATCCCTTGGTCCCTGGTTAAACAGGGAGCGGGTCACTCTAAACAGGGCAGCTGGGCGCTTATCTGTGGATGCAATGAGAGTGGAAAAGTAAACATGCTTTGCCGCTTCCATCGCCACTAGGTAAGACTTAAGGTAAGTTCTTAGCTGTGTTCAATCAGATTTGGATCCGCTGGACTTCCAACAGCTCTCTAGGCATCTTTTCTGGCGCTTCATCTCTCAGAGCCCCTCGGTAAACCAGGGGGCCACCCAGGGTCTGCGCCGGGTCAGAGGCCGCAAAGGCACAACTCGATCCAAGGCCCCAGCAGCTGCCCTCTCCCAGGCTTCTACTAGGGCCTCGGCAGAGTTGTGGGCAAGGGAAGCAGGAAATGTCCTAAGCTCCGTCTGGAACCTCTCAGGGTCCATCAGGCACCTGGGGTGGAACCACCTGGTCGGTTCCACCTCCCAGCGGCGGGGGGTGGTGAACTGAAAGTCTAGCCAAAGAAGAAAATGATCAGACCATGACAGGGGTTGGACAGTTAAATCCCCCCTACCCAGATCATTAATCCACTGCCCAGAGATAAAAACCAGGTCGAGTGTGTGACCTCCATTATGGGTCGGGCCCTGAATTATTTGAGTCAGGTCCATGGCCGACATGGAAGCCATGAACTCCTGGGCCAACTCAGATGCCTCACCCACGGAAGGTAGATTGAAGTCCCCCAGAACTATAAGAAGACCCTTCTTCCTCGGAGCTGCATCCCCCTCCAACTCTGTACTCCCCCCACCATGATCATCCGATGGTCTGGACTGCTGTCCAGGTCAAACTCCCCCAAGTTCACTCTGGATCCCTTGAGCCTCCCCCCCGGATCCCCTTAAAATTTTATTTAAAAATCTTAATAAAAAACCCCTCAAACTCCTCTTTGCGGCATAACAACTCTCGGGGTCCCCAACGCATCATCAAGGGAGATCTTCCATAAAAAAGATGGTCGCTCCTGCGAGAGGGGGGAATCTCGCAGGGAGTAAAGTTCTGCTGCAGTATACGCACGCATACAAAAAGGGAAATGATAACATCAAACAATGAAGGGTGCCAGCAGTTGGAAGCAGTAAGAAAGTTCAGTCAGCCAGTGGCAGATCCCAAAGCCACAGTCATGATAACGATGGTATGGTCGACAGCGAACAGCAGAAGCCATAATAAGAGTGGCGATGACAGCTCCAAAAAAGGGGCACAGCCCCAATGACAGAAACGACGACCCATCACGGGGAACCAAAAACCCAAAACAACGGGTTCAACCACAATGGCAGGAACAGCTGCAGCCTCCGCAGAGGCAAGAGTGAAGGGGGAGCGCTACAGCAGGCACCATAGCCACAGCAATAGGGCCACCAGGTCCACCGCAAATGTAGAGCCAGGCTCGCTGAGTGGCAGAGGGGGGGAGGAGCCACGATAACACGATAACAAAAGCCCCTTTCCACACACACCCCCGCCACAACCCAAAAATACATAACAAAACACACAGGCAGCGTTTGGCTCTGGTTCCAATCCACTCAACTCAGCTCCATTCGACTCAGCTCAGAAAAAGAACAGTCGAGTTGGTCGGCCCCGCCCAGCTGCCAGCGTCCTCTCACCAGTATGTTTGAGTGTCCGGCTTCTCCTCCTCCATCCTCTGCCATTTCCAGGCATATCCCGACAGGGGAGGGCACTAACACTCCACTGATAGTTCAGCTGACTGAATGGGGACCAGACAATGATAAAAAAGGTCCCATGGCCACCTAACAAAGCCGAAATCCGTTTCCTCCCAAGACGCTCAGAAACAGCAGACAGCCATCATGGTCATGCACAGAAGGTTAATAATAACTGACTACTCATTCAGGTTTGAGCAATAGTGTAAATCTTGTACAAATCAGAAATTAAGTCAAAGGGCCACACAGGAGTTGTTTTAATGGTGGAGCTCATTAATCAACAGTTAGGTTTTAGTGTATCATATTAAGTGTAAATATACAATGGCAGAAGTTCACATATTGTGCTAAACCATAATAATCTCTGCTCTGATTTAGCATGCTGTGTAAACCTTAACATAAAGTATGGTTTATGTTTTATTTTGTTTTATTTTAATCAATTTATGATAAAACAAGCCATAATTTATGCAATATATTAACCAAGTTTAATAAATCACAGTTGGCTGGATTCATATAAAATGCTTCAAATCATGATTTGCAAGGCACATTTTAGCTCAGCAGAACATGTGAACTTCAGCAGAGCTATGTAGAGAGCACCAGCAAAGTGCTGGAGTTAGGTGTTTATGACATACAGAAAGAAAGATATGTAACAATTGATCCTTTTATTTTGCAAGTCCTGAAGAGCAGGATTCATCTACTTCTTCTGCCAACCCTGTGGGAGGACAACCTAAACATTTTGATTTAACATTTAATCTCTAATTTTGAGATTAAGAGTAACTCTGAATAAGAGTTAAAGCAAACAGGAAGTATCACATAGCGTAGGACTAAATAGCTATTTGGTGTGCTTGAGGCAGTCATCATTTTCCTTGATAATATGCGTCAGATTGTCTTGTGGAGGTCTGGAGATATGTCATTTCCTTCAGGTTGCCTTGTCACCTCAATCAGCATGTCTAATGGAAAAGGTCCAGAAATAAGACCAAACAAAGCATCGTGCATACTTTGCTTCTAGAAGGCAGGCGGCCACATTACGAACCATTAACAAGGCAACTCCACAAAGCTTCATGTGGGCAAAAAACAATTCTAAATCTAGGACTGTTCTCATCCAACATAGGAAACTATAATTTATAACCATGGTTTAATGAATGGGTTTACAATTAATTACACTATCAGTCACATCATATCATTAACAAATGATAGCTGGATTTGCAATATACAATACTGTATGCTGTGAAACAACAAAAGGAAGCAGATTCCGTTCTTTAAAACTGATTTTGTTAAATGATATGAACCTTGGGGTCATCTAACAGAATGATTAAAATTCCTAAGAGTTTTTTTGTCCTGAATCATTGCCATAGTACCTTCCTCCTTGTTACTTTTTACCCTACCTTGTGCTTATACATAAGTACTCCTACCTGGAGAGTAACACATTAAAGGAAATGGTGATACTCCATAACTAGAAGTTACAAAAATGAGGTTCATTTTCAATATTGATTTCTCTGACTAGACTATACAGTTGGAGTCATACAAATCCAGGCTAAAATGTGTTGACTCTAGTGGGCTGTACAGGTAGCCCTCAACTTATGACTGCAATGGAGCCTGCCCATCACAGTTGTAAATCATGACAGTCATAAAGCAGATCACCCATTTGACCGGCTCAATTTTATGAACTTTTTTTGCAGTGGTCATTAAGTGAATGGCACAATCATTAACGTAAATGTCAGTTTTAGGCAAAAATGTGGTAAAACACAGTCATGTGATTGTGGGATGCATTAAATGGCTTTAAATGTAAACCCCTAGTTGCTGAGCATCTGAAATGCAGTCATGTGCAGTGGGGTGGGGGGCGGGAGGCAACAATCAAAACTGGATTGTAAGTACCCTCAGGGGAAGTCTGTTGTGATTTTCAATGGTTGCTAAGCTACCAGTCATACGTCTATGACTACCCGTATTCTTCCCTAAAAGCAATACTTCAAATGAATCTTATGTCAACTACAACATGGTCTTCAGACAGGTTTTATTTGATCCATTCATTACATGTGTTTTAAAATCAACTCTCATTTGACTAGAATTGATCAGAAGCAATAAGGGAGGCACTGCTACATGAAACAACTGGGAATGATTGTCAGGGCCTGTGGAAGTGGGTGTCATTACAGTGAGGAACCTTCTCCTCTCCAAACCCATCAGATGTACTGGGCAGTGTGGTTGCTCCTCCCTGGCCCAGGCTACAGATTGTACGAGGTACAAGAGATCAAAACTGAGTCCAGACAACTTGTCATTGGGAGACATCTCATCCATTTCCCAGAACAGGACAGTTTTGTTTTGTAGATCCGTTTTGTTTGGGAATCTCCTGTACAGTCCCCGAGTTCAAAGGTAAAGAGTCCCTATG
This sequence comes from Vipera ursinii, assembly GCF_947247035.1. NCBI lineage: Eukaryota > Metazoa > Chordata > Lepidosauria > Squamata > Viperidae > Vipera > Vipera ursinii. Next base: position 267,899,044 of record NC_139513.1, read on the forward strand.
TCCTTTACACATAATTTCCCAGTTGTCAGGATTTTAGCTACCACAATCCATGTGTTAGTTATTTCTGGTTTAATTTTATTTATTTTTCACATTTTTGAACTGCCCATTTCCCTCAGAGAGGGATGGGGGGGGATGTACAATAAAAATCCTGCTATATGGTCTATATGGGGATGCGCCATGAATTAGATTTGGAAGTTACTCATATCCTGCTGGAAATATATCACATCTGTTATAGCTTAGCTCATTGATTTCCAACAGATTTCAGAGTTAAATTCAAAGTGCCTGAATAACATAAGAGCACCCTGAGTGGCTCTTGGGCATTTACTTTGGAGAGAAGGTTTTCTCCATATATACCCATAGTAGTTTAGGAACTGGAAGCTGTGTTCATTGGACAAAGAGACCTGTTAAGTGAGCCACCCTGTGGTTTGATCTGAATTTTCTAGAGCCTGGGACTTTTCAGTGGCAGCATCAATATTATGGAATTTTCTCCCACCCTCCATTCCATTAACTTGTGGATTGGTTGGATTTTAAATATTTTAAATAATTTTTTAAAAAAACTGCCTTTTGGTCATTCCACCAAATGTGGCAGTCATTCTGTTTAACCTGCCAAAGGGTTTTTTTTTCTCCTGTCTTTATGCTGCATATTTATTATATATTATTGATAGTTTTTTTTACAAAATTCGCATTTCTTCACGAGGTACGCTACACGATGGTTCGGAGTAGACCGCAACTTATTTTGGCAGCCGCGTGAATAGCGGAGGGAGGAAAAATACAACGTATCGAAACAATCGCTTAAAAAACTTCGGCGCCCAAAGCTTCCCCTTCTGCCACCTGCCCGAGAGGCCTGAGGCGAGGCTGCTGGTTGCTTGACGTCCAAGAAACACGTGCGGAGGCGACTGAGGTAAAGTAAGCAGAAGGAAAAAAAAAAGAGTCACAACTCACTCCGGCCAAGCCCAATGGGCGGATTCTGCGAGGCAGCGAAAGGCTGGGCTGCGCCAGAGCGGGAAGCACCTCTCCCTCTCTCAGTTGCTGGTTGCCTTCTGGTGCGCCGGGCGCGGGAAGGAGACGTCCGTCTCCTCCAGGGCGGCTAAGTGAGTACAGCGCCTCAATGTTTCAGATCCAGCGTAAACCTTTCGGAACTTGGTGGCAGGTGTCCTTTTCAAGGAGAGCGGGGCGCTGCTAGATTAATTCTTCTCGTTACTTAGGGCGAGACGAGGCAGGCTGTAAAGCGCCGAGTTTCAGGCTGTTCTTCCGAATGCCCAGCTGTTTTTCAGCGTCGGGAGCGCATCGGTGGGACGGTCCTTGTACAAATAAATCAATAAATCAGCCAGCCAGTAGGATGCTGGATCTATGGAGCAGGTGGCAAAAGCCTGGGAGAAGTGAGAGCACAAGGGGTGGGTTCGTTGAATTAGGTTTGGCTCAGTCAGGCACAACTAACTGGATTCTCTTAATAGGCGAAGCCTTAAGTCAACAATCCGCTCTCAAACGAAGGTGATGGCTTAACCTGGTGTGCGGGCTACGTCCCTGACTTGGGGACGCGGGGAGGGGAGACGGAGCTGCTGTGGGATTGAGGGACGTCAGGAAATAGGGATGTGCGCGCTGCCCTGTCCCGGAACCGCTTTCGCGGTACCGTTAGCAAAGCTTTCCTGGCGCTGGTGTCTCCAGGTGTTGCTTTTGCTTCCAGGCTGTTGTTAAAACTGGAGGATGCTAAGAGAAAGACTGGCCCTTACGAGTAACTTAGCGGGTAGAAAAGACACCCTTTTGGGGGGGGGAGAAATTCAGGTTCCAGTGGAGTATTGGGTCTGGCCTCGTTGGTACTGTTGACATGTAAATGATGGAGTCCGGTTGGCCCGGTATGAGCCCTCATTCCTCTCCGCAGGAGAGTGACATTTTGCCTGGATTTACACGGCACGCTAGACTAGGCTATAATGGATAGTTTGTGTTTAAAGGGGTTGCGGCAACCAGGCCTCTTCGTCAGGCAGTAACTTGGTTTAGTGGGGCACAGCGCTCAATCTGCACGCGACAAGTGTGTTTGTTAATCCGTATTTAGTAATTTGCGTGAACTATTGGAAAAAGAATTCGCTGCCTCAAGGCTTCCTGGCGCTGGGCATTATAATCCCAAAGGGACTCCTTTGGAGAGGTTTTTTTTTCCTTTTTTTTTCTCCTTTGGCTCGTGAAATCGCTCGTGCCTTAGGTCAGCGTTTCCCAACCTTAGGAACTTGAAGATGCGTGGACTTCAACTCCCAGAATTCCCCAGCCAGCTATGCTGGCTGGGGAATTCTGGGAGTTGAAGTCCACGCATCTTCAAGTTCCTAAGGTTGGGAAACGCTGCCTTAGGTGCTTTAAATAGTTGTGTGGCCGTTGCTTGGGACCAGCTACTCACACACGACTTGCCCTGACCGGATCAAGAACGTGGCGGCTGCGCTCCCGGGGAAGGGACGCCGCGAGTTCCCCAACCGAGCCGAGCGCTTCGCCGTTATTCCTGCCTGCTAAGGATTGTTCGCCTGTCCGGGAAAGGCGACGAGAGAAACGGGCAGAATTTGCTTGCTTGCTTGCTAGTGGGAGAGCCCCGTTTACGAACGGCGTCCTTTCCTCCTCCAGTTCCTCCAGCCTTGTTTCTTCTGGATCCGTGAGTACCTGGGCTTGTTTTGCGGGAGCCCCGTGCGCCGTGTGAAGGATGACTTTAAAGACGCGCCTCTGCTATCCTAGACTTCCCCGGTGAAGCTTTTGGCCGCGGTCTGCTTCACCTTTTTCTGTACTGGCGTCTCCGGGTTTTAGGTTTTGTCATCTCCCGCTAGGGCGGGAAAAACATCTTTCTGAAACGTTGCTTAGTAAGTGCTGTGTTGGATGACTCAAAGATATGATTCAGTCAAAAGCAGTTTCCTTTCTTTCCTCCTCTTCTTGTCGTGGAGGATGAACCGGTGATGGGGTATTATTTTCTGCATTGCACAAAGATTTCAATGCATGTGATGTTATCTGGTGAGAATTGGGTGGCTCGTTTCACTCCATATCTGTGAAGCATGTCACCTGGGATTTTTGTTGCACTTAGCCAATCAGATACGAGCCAGATGTCACACTAAGGTTGAACTTTAATTAAAAATAATGAAATCTTCTGGAATATTAAAAGGTAATGTGTTTCACTTATTTTTATTGCTGCAGTCTAAAACAACTTTCAGGAAACTAACTTTATTGCCTTTGTGCATACTCTCGTGGTCAGCTCTTCTGTTAGTTCTAAGATTTGCTCAGAAAACTACTAAGGGTTAATTTTTTGTGCCTTCACGAGATTCCACCCATTGTAAATGAAAGTGTGTACTGTATGGGGAGGGGTGAAAACTCTGGCCTGACTAGTTGAGTTACAAGAGAGGAAAATTTTTTAATGAAACAGGTTTGACAAATTCCCCTAGAATTTGTCCTGCTAATGGACAGTTTGAAAAACTCTGCACCTAGCTGAAAGTCTAATTACAAAATTAAAAGAATAATAAAATTGACCAACAAATGTAGTTTGTTCATCTGCTGCTCTTTGTCTTCAGATATTCAGATAAACACTCAGAATTATGCTGGCTGTTAATTCTGGGAGTTGCAATCCCAAGACATCAGGTTTCCCATTTCCCACCCCCCCCACCCCAAATTGTTTCTAATCTAATCTTTGCATCTGCTTTTTTATTATCTACAAAATGCTAGTATGATCTGTTGTTTTGTAACACTTGGTTTTAATTAACTAAGTTAGCCGTGAACTTATCTCATGGTAGGCAAGTCCTCTAATTCCTTCTCACAATGTTTAATAGAAGATATGATTTGATCATGTGGTGTAACTCTTTAGCTAAAGGTTAATGAACAAATTCAAGCTCTTTGAGTAAAACCTGCGCATGTTTTTAAAGACAGGTTCATTATGTGCAATTTATAATTAGAGCAAAAAGTGAGACAATGCCTTCAGTGTACGTCACAAGCCACAGGGGATGATGATTTTTCATTTGGGAGGCAAGCAAGGCAAAGTGGATGCATTGTTTTCCTTGTCACTATTTATATTAAATTCATAATTGAGGGAATGACGAAGTAAATAGAGTGACACAACCTCTGGATTATTGCTACAAGGCTGGAAGTGATACATAGAAAGGCCAAAGGATCACATATTTCAGCAACATTCCTTGTGGCAACTTGCAGTCACAATTGGGACTAGAATCTTGGTCTTTGATGAGAGATGGGAGTTCCAGGTAAAAACTGTGAGGTGCTTGGGGGGAAGGACCTGGAAAGCTCCGGGTGGTGGTGGTGGATCTTTCATTGGGCTGCAGGAACAGGGCTAAAACCCCTGTCCTCTTGGGGGAAATCCTTTGTTGGGTAGCAGGAATGTTTATAAATATTTTGTGTTTTGACACATAATTTCAGTATAGCATACAGATAGTCCGTTCACTTTTTTTTTAAAAGACAAAAGTAGTGATGGGGATGGTTCCTGTTGAAACTCTGCCTACAATGTTGATTCAAAGCCATTTTTGACATTTTATTTCTAGTGGTCTGAACCTTATGAATCATTTTGTCAGGAAAGAAGGGCTGATATTTTTCCCATCAAAGGTTTTTTTTCCACCATATGCAAGCTCTGTCAGAATGGTATAAAGAGCTCACCTTCTCTTAAAGTCTCAGAATGGAATGATGCAGATGTTATATTATGTCATGCCCTCATGTACAATTTTACATGACCATCAAACTCTGCAAGGGGGGGGATTTCTCTATTTTTATATATCCAGTGGTGTTCCCACTTAAGTGACCACCAGGAGGCACCACATAACTAGATTCATCCTTATTGGGAATCTAAAGACAGAGGTAGCCAGATGTTATTCTGTGGGGTTCAAGCCCCTAACGGGAATTGAATTCACAGAGCTTTGAACTTTAGATGGCTATATGCAGTGCAATAGCTTTATCTCAGAGAAAAACTGGGCAAAATATGAAATATTTGGAGGAAGGTTTTTGAAGTTTCATAAAATCAGTCAGATTTACCCCTCTGCTTGTCTCTACCAGGCTGATGTTTCTGCCTTAGTTTCTTAACTGTGAGAGGAATTCCACAATGGAATTAGTGCATATACTTTCCTTCACTGTACCATCTTTCAAACAGAAACTGGAAAACCATTGGTTAGAGATGGTCTATTTCTGGTTTTCTGCATCAAGTCTGGGAATCAACTAAAAGGCCTATATAAGATCTGATCTGATCTTCTGTTAATGGTCCTGATGTACCAGGACTTAGAATTAGTAATCTTATTTGTATTGTTTTCCTAGGGAGAAGAAAATTCAGCTGAAATATCGGTGGGTGTGGAAATCTTGGCCTTATCTTGCTTATCACACAGCCATGTGGGAAGTCTTTTCTTACCATATTATTTTTCCTGTAATCTCAGCCTGTCTGGGTTTCTGTGATTTAAATTAGGGAGCAAATTCTTGAACGTTTGGGAGAACTTCCACCTCTTGAATTTCTGGATGCCCATAGAAGATTTTCTGTGTCATAATGTCAGCAGAAAGGATGAAAAAGTTCAGACTATTCTTCTTTCAGAGACAGACAAGCAGACAAATTGCCCCCATTCATTCTTCAAAGCTCTAAAATGCCCTGGTGGCCCAAATAATGACAACTGAGGACTGTTTTTCTGTTGGTTAGAAGTGGAGTTTTAATCCTAAAGAAGTGCTGAAAAATTGCAGGGCTGAGATTCAGTGACAAAGAATGCTGGGATATTCCATGGGTTGTTCTCTCAAATTAATCCTAGTGGAACCCAACATATGGGAGCTATTTTGAATTAAGGCTTTTTCAAATGAGACAAGTATCCAAAATAACAGCAGCAGCAGTAGCAGCAACAACAACAACATCAAAAACCATAGGAGCATCAGTAATAAAGCTAAAATGTTCCTACAAATATGATTTTACCTTTGAGTATTTTGGATTGTCCAGGATTAATTTCAGCTCAGATCCAAATTGGCTGTTAGTCTAGGATTAGATGTGATGAGTGGGACATAATTAGATTAGGTAATCTTACAACAAGATGGTGCTACATATTACAGTTAAGGTCCGCCAGCTTGATGATAACCTTGATTAAAATTCCAATTCAGTGTCAAGGGACTAAGGGGAAAACATGTCTCCAAAAGAGCCTTGGTGGAGCAGTGGGCTAATGCCTCCTTAAATAACACCAGCTGCCTGCAATTAGTGCAGGTTCGAGTCCCACCAGGCTCAAGGTTGACTCAGCCTTCCATCCTTCCGAGGTAGGTAAAATGAGAACCCAGATTGTTGGGAGCAATAAGCTGACTTTGTAAAAATGCCGCTGGGGGGGGGGCGCGAAAGGCCTAATAAGCAGGCATATACATAGAATGAAGGCTATTGCTAAGCACATTGATTTGTGCTTCTTAGATTGTAAGCTGCCCTGAGTCTTCGGAGAAGGGCAGGATATAAATGGGGTTAAAAAAACAAAGGGACAGAGATTTAGTCTTTTGTAAAAAAAAAAAAAAAAGAGTCCCCTCCCCTCCTTAGGCTTATACAACCCATTCATGTCCTCATGAAAACTTACAGTTGTGTGGAACCAGTTTGAAGAAAACCACCCTAGACTGCAATGCCCAGAACTGGACACACCATTTCAAGCAAGACCTGACTATTAAACAGAATGGCATAATTATATTCAACTTGCTAAGCACATTGGTTTGTGCTTAAATTGTAAGCCGCCCTGAGTCTTCGGAGAAGGGCGGGATATAAATGGGATTAAAACAAAAAACAAAAAACTTGGGGGATAGTAGAACATGGCCGATATTTTTTCCTTCCACAGAAACTAGTACCAAGTTGGATCTCCCCACATCCTGTATTTATGCTTTTTATTTATTTTCCTCAGCTGAAAACCTTTATGTTACTCACTTTAAATCTTTATTTCAACTGGCTATTTAAGCCTGAAGAACTTTTTGAATCTTCTTTTTCTCTTCTAGCTACTACTTTGTGTAATTTGTGAAAGTAGTAAACATTTCTTCGTCCTTTTCATGAATAAGGTTGCCCCATAGCTAAGCAATAATCTACTCAATACTACTCTCCTACCTCCAGTTGTGTAGATCCACTTCTGAGTACTCTCTGGGTACAGTTATTTAGCCAGTTACACATGTATATAATAATCATCCGTCCCTAATAATGTTATTTTTATGGTCCTTGGAGTCTGTTTTAGAGACAATGTGAGGAGGTTAGCACAGTTTTCTTGGTAATATTTTCAAAGATGATTTGCCAGAAATGCCTTCTGAGATGTCACCTGACTTTCCTGTTTTAGGATTGAGAGACCATGGCTGGCCCAAAGTCACCAAGCTGACTTTCATTCCTAGGATAGAATCAGAATTTGGGTTTTCCTGCTCTAACTCAGCACCTTTAATCACAAGACCAAGTTGGGTTTTTCCTATATCAGATTATTTTCTTAATAAACATATCATGAAGTACTTTGTCAGAACCTTTGCTAAGGTCAAGGTACGTTATTTATTTATTTATTTTGTATACTGCCCTTCTCCCGAAGGACTCAGGGCGGTGAACAGGGCAATACATAATAAAAAACAAGATACAAAAATTAAAAAAAAAATTAAACAGCAATGCCTGTAATAAATTAGTACAGATTAAAAAGTTAAGACCGATTCATAAAACCAACCCCATCCCATCAGGCCAGGCCAGCATGTTCAAAAAGGTAGGTTTTAAGATCGCTCCGGAAGGAGCGGAGATCAGGCGCCATCCGGAGCTCGACCGGAAGATGGTTCCATAAATCCGGCGCGCCCACAGAGAACGCCCTCCCCCTGGGGGCCACCAGTCGGCATTCTTTGACCGGTGGCACCCTGAGGAGGCCCTCTCTGTGGGAGCGTACTGGGCGGAGGGAAGTTGACGCCGGCCGCAGGTGCTCCCCAAGGTATTCCGGACCCATGCCATGTAGGGCTTTGTAGGTCATTACTAACACCTTGAATCTCACCCGGAAGACAACTGGTAGCCAATGCAGCTCGCGGAGCAGAGGTGTGACATGGGAGTGTTGGGAAACTCCCAACACAACTCTCGCAGCTGCATTCTGTACCAGTTGGAGCCTCCGAGTGGTCTTCAAGGGTAGCCCCATGTAGAGAGCATTGCAGTAGTCCAGACGAGAGGTCACGAGCGCGTGAGTGACCGTACGTAAGGCATCCTGGTCTAGATAGGGCCGCAACTGGCGCACCAGGCAAACCTGGGCAAAGGCCCCCCTAGTCACAGCTACTATATGGTCTTCTAGGGAAAGCTGTGAATCTAGGAGGACTCCCAAGTTGCGAGCCCTATCTACGGGGGGTAATAACTCAACCCCCATAGAGAGTGGTGGAATATCCTGAATATCCCGAGATGCCGGTACGCACAGCCACTCAGTCTTGTCAGGGTTGAGTCGAAGCCTGTTCCTCCCCATCCAGACCCGAACCGCCTCCAGGCAACGGGACATCACGTCGAGGGCATCACTGGGGTGGTTTGGGGTCGAAATGAAAACCTGGGTATCATCAGCATACTGATGATACCCAACTCCAAAACCACGAATGATCTCACCCAGCGGTTTCATGTAGATGTTGAACAGGAGAGGCGAGAGGACCGACCCCTGAGGGACTCCACAAACGAGAGGCCTCGCGGTCGACCTCTGCCCCCCTGCCAACACCGACTGCGAGCGTCCCAGGAGATAGGAGGAGAACCACTGAAGGACCGTACCTCCCACTCCCAATCCCCTGAGGTGCCACAGCAGGATACCATGGTCGATGGTATTGAAAGCCGCTGAGAGGTCTAATAGAACTAGGACAGAGGAATCTCCCCTGTCCCGAGCCCTCCAGAGATCATTCACCAGCACGACCAATGCTGTCTTTGTGCTGTACCCGGGCCTGACGCCCGATTGGTACGGGTCTAGATAATCCGCTTCATCCAGAACTAGAGGGAGCTGATGCGCCACCACACTCTCAACAACCTTCGCAAGAAAGCGAAGGTTGGAGACCGGACGAAAGTTATTTAACACAGCTGGGTCCAAGGCAGGCTTCTTGAGGAGAGGTCTCATCACCGCCTCTTTAAAGGCGGCAGGGAAACTACCCTCACTCAAAGAGGCAGATATAACCGCCTGGAACCAGCCTCGTGTCCCCTCCCGGGCTGCATAAACCAGCCAGGAAGGGCACGGGTCCAATAAACATGTGGTGGAGCTCAGCCTCCCCATAATCCTGTCCACTTCCTCCGGAGTTACAGGATCGAACTCCTCCCAGATAACATTGACAAGACCGCCCGTGTCCTGATCATCCAACTCTGCCCAGTCGGAGTCCAAACCGGTTCAAATCCGAGCAATTTTGTCCAACAGATGTTGACTAAACTCCTCGGCATGCCCCTGCAAGGGTTCCTCACTCACCTCCTGATTAAGGAGGGAGCGGGTCACCCTAAATAGGGCGGCCGGGCGATTATCTGCGGACGCAATGAGGGTAGTGAAGTAATTAGACCTCGCCACCCTCATCGCTGCGAGATAAGACCTAATATGGGTTCTTAGTCGTTATGTCTGCATTATATCCCCAATTTGTGAAGCTAGTAATTCAATCAGAAAACTGAGAAAAGATTAATCTGGCATGACCTGTTTGAGATAAACCTAGGCTGGCCCCTGTTAATTGTTGCATTCCCATCCAAGTGCTCACAAATCTATTTAATAATCAGGTTTAGGTGCCAAGATAACAGACTTGTAATTTCATGGGTTGCCTTCTTTCCCCCTTTTAAAGATAGGAACAACATTTGCTCTCCTCCAGTCTTCTGGAGCTTTATCCTTTCTCCAGTCAGCAGCACTTCTGTCACCTCTGCTAGTTTCTTCAGTAACCTAGCACAGGGGTTCTCAACCTTTTCTTCACCATGGGCCACCTTTAAATACCTTTAGTGGCCATGGACCACCCAGACTTAACTCAAGATTTAAATCTTAACATTGCTTCAAGCCTTTGCAGAACCCCTCTGACTAAATCATGCCCCCCACCAAAGGTCCGCAGACCACAAGTTGAGAACCACTGAACTAGCATATAATTCATCTGGCACCGGAGACCTGAACTCATTAAAATAAGTTGAGTGTTTGTTAGTGTTTTATTCTTCTCCTCATCTGTCCTGAAATACAACTCTTCTTCTCCATTAATAACACAGTTATCGCCAGGTAAGGTTTCACATTCTTTTTAAAATAAGACAACTCCAAAATAAGAGTTAAGATGACCTGCCTCTCCACCCTTCCCATTACCAAATTACCAAGCAACCAAGGGCCACTAAGGGCAGCACAGTAATATAATAACATTAACTGATGTGGCAAGAGTAAAATTTGAGGAAGGGGCATTTAGCCATAATGGGTTCTGACAAAACAACATATGGAACAAAGTTACTGTCAGCAGTAATCATGTTCATAGCCCCTCCTTTCATGATTCAAAGGATTTCTTAACTCATTCTGAGTTTGAGCAAATATCACCTAAAGGTAAAGTAAAGGTAAAGGTTCCCCCACACATGCGTGCTAGTCGTTTCCAACTCTAGGGGCCGGTGCTCATCTTCGTTTCAAAGCCGAAGAGCCAGCGCTTGTCCGAGGACGTCTCCGTGGTCATGTGGCCGGCATGACTAGACGCCAAAGGCGCACGGAACGCTGTTACCTTCCCACCGGAGTGGTCCCTATTTTTCTACTTGCATTTTTACGTGCTTTCAAACTGCTAGGTTGGCAGAAGCTGGGACGAGTAACAGGAGCTCACTCTGTTATGCGGCACTCGGGATTCGACCCACCAAACTGCCGACCTTCTGATCAACAAGCTCAGCGTCCTAACCCACTGAGCCACCGCATCCCTCTGAAATATCACCTAGTAACTGTTAAAAAGACAATAAAACTGAGAAGGTAATATAGAAAGAAACCAAGGGAAAAACCTATTTCTCTTCACATCTGTAGCCTCTTTATCTTTGCCAAAAAAAAGCATTTGTTCTGGTTTCTGTTATAATCTGTATTTTCTGATGACTACTTTATATCTCTTTCTGATTATACTGCCCTGCTTTAATATAAGTGTGAAGAAAGAAAACACCCCCTTTTCTTTTCATTGTTTTGAGAAAGCTCTTTGTGTATCTTCCAAAGACAGGAGATATTTTTCCTTCTAGAATAGATTGTTTGCAGGTGTGCCATCTATATCTTGGATTGCAGGATAGTCATCCTTCCCTAACTTGTTTTTCTCCTTCAGGATTTCTCACCCTTGGATCATGCCTCTGTGTAGGCTTATCAAAATCTGATCTTCTTACATCCAGTATATCCAGTCTATTCTTTTTGACTTTGATAATCTGGTAATTTTCTTTATGTTGTAAAGTATTAGTGCAATAATAGCAGATCTCCACGTTCCTTGTTCTGCCTTTTGACAATTGGCATTGTTAGTAAGAGAAGACAAGAATTTGTTGGACCTTTTGGCACAGCAAGATTTCCACCACATGTCAGGCCAGCTAAATTCTTTCTGTTGTCATATATATCAGTGGGTTAGGACACTGAGCTTGTCGATCAGAAGGTCGGCAGTTTGGCGGATCGAATCCCGAGTGCCGCGTAGCAGAGTGAGCGCCTGTTACTCGTCCCAGCTTCTGCCAACCTAGCAGTTCTAAAGCACGTAAAAATGCAAGTAGAAAAATAGGGACCACTCCGGTGGGAAGGTAACAGCGTTCCGTGCGCCTTTGGCATCTAGTCATGCCGGCCACATGACCATGGAGACGTCCTCGGACAAACGCTGGCTCTTCGGCTTTGAAACAGAGATGAGCACCGGCCCCTAGAGTCGGAAAACGACTAGCACGCGTGTGCGGGGGAACCTTTACCTTTTTATGTATTTCTTTGAAAGCTATATTACTTGATGTGGAAAGACCTAATCCCCAACTTTTGTCTGCCTAGGTGACTTAGAACTTTTGTTTTGCTGTCCTTTTAGTCTTATTCAAACACTATCAACAGGATTTCCATGTTCAGTTGTGTGATTTGTATTAAGCATATATTTTCTTAACATACAGCACAATACTCCCCCCACACACCTTTTTTTGAATCTATTAAATTCTGGCCTTCCAGGACTATGTTCCAATCATGAGTGTCATGTCTATGGCTCTTTGCCCAATCCTTTGATTAAAGCATCTTTTAGACTATGTGGGTTGTTTTCCTTTATTCCCATCCAGTTTTGTCAATCTGCCGTCTTTACCCTTCTTTGTGCCTCTTGCTGTTTTTCTTCTTGTTAATGTAAATAATGTGTAAATCGTGAAGCATCAGTTTATTGATGTTGAGAATAAGGGATTAAAAATACCAAGACTTGAGTTAATGTGACTTGCCTATGGCAGATTACAAATTTTGTAAATAAATTATACTGTTAATTCAACATCTACATATAAAGGGCAATACTTATGTCTCATTTCACAATAATGTTAGCAAGGTCCAATAATGTTAAATCTGAGAAGAGAAAAAGAAAGTGGGGCATACATCACATACAGCAGGACTATGTGTCTAAATTTAAAACAGTAATTCTCTTCTCCCAGATAAAATGGTTAAGAAAAGATTGCCAAGAGTCACTCTATGAGGGTGAACAAACAAACAAACGAATAAGCAAACAAACAGTTTAAAATCCCTAAACTGAATGACTCAAATGTCTATCTTGATGCATTGTGTAACTTTTATTTTACTTCAGTTTGGGGGATTTGGAGGCTTTGAGTATTCTAGTTTTATTTTAAAAAAAATAATGTATCTGTCCATGTGAGGAGTAGGCCATCCTCTGTTTCTTTTAACTTTATGAATACATATTAATACATTAAACTTTATTAAATAAAATGTACACATATAAATTTAAATATTTCTCTTATAATTAAAAATTAACAAAATAGTAGCATCCTAAACTATATATGACTTCCATTCGTATTATTTTTACTTTATATATTTTTATTCTTTTCAGTAGCCATGGTCAGGTCATCAATAGAAGGCAGAGATATAGGTAAGATTTAGATCATACAAAGTTATACAAATTCATTGAGTAAATCTGGATGTGAGACCAATATTAGCTATTTCTTTCAGAGTCATTAGTTCACATAAGCAGACTTTCTCATTATGAAATTAAAAATGAGCTTGCAGGAAAAAGATTGATGCTTAGTACACTTGATTATTTATTGTTGTTCAATCACTAAGTCATGTCCAACTCTTCCTGACCCCATGGTCCATAACACGCTAAACCTCTTGTCCTCCCAGAGTTTACCAAAATTCATGCTTATTGCATCCATGACACCATCTAACCATCCTCTGTTGTCCCCTTTTTCTTTTGCCCTTAATTTTTCTAGGGTCTTTTCTAATGAGTCCTTCTTGCTAATTAAGACACTTGATTATACTGAGGAAGAATATACAGTTCATCTTTAAATTAATTCACAATTCAGATGTTGGGGAATTTATTTCTTAGTAGTTTTAATTTTAGCAATAGTAACTTCAATACTTGGCGATCTAGGAAATGTATTACTTACCTAGCCAATCAGTTCAACATAGGTTAACAAAATAATCATGTTTTAATAATCATGGGTCTTTGATTCCTTTTTAAAAGTTGATTTCTGACTTTTCATAGCTATTTGCACTGACATAAAGCTCAGCATCCTGGAAAACTCTTCTGAGACTTTTGTACCTGGGATTCAGAAGATTGTAAATATACATATGTATCCAGATTTACTCATATAACACAGTCTTACTATTTTAAAAAAATGTGAGAATGTAACTGAATATGAGAAGTGATAGCCTCCATTCTAACTGCATATTCTGTTCATAAAGGTGCACCTTGAAACTGGGTTAGAAATCCAAGTTTCTTGAATTGCTGTAAATGTTATTCTGTGCAGTACTTGTATGGGTAAAACCAGGGCTTTTTTTCTCATAGAACGCTCAGAATGGAGTTCCGGCACCTTTTTTGGATGGAACCTTGTAGGGTAGGCAAGGTGGGTTGTATGACGTGTGAGTTCCAGCACCTTTTTGTTTTACAAAAAAAGCACTGGGTAAAACTAATTCTTGGAGACAATAGCTTATTCCCCTTTCTGTTGCTTGATGATTGACAAATAGAAACTAGAAGTTCTACCATACTTCTTAGGGCCAGTTAGTCTTTATCAGAAACTTAACCTTTCAGCAAGCAGAGAAAGAGATAAGATGTTGCACAACCACTTGGTAGTAAGAGAAAACCATTTCTGTTTAAACAGTCTTATATGCTTTGCATATGCTCTTCGCATTTGCTCTCACACAGATTTGAGTACCTAAATAGTTTCCTGTATTTTATGTGCACAAAGGAAGAGCAAATTGCATCCAAGGTTTGTATTCTGGACAGATTATTCTGAAAAATATCAAGATTCCTCAGAATATATATATAGCTTAATCTTGATAAATCTTGCTAGTTTATTAATTATTTGGGGTTTGCATTTGGTAGTACTGTTTTTAATTATTTGGGGTTTGCATTTGGTACTACTGTTTTTCCATAGATGCATGTGTATACAGGTGTTTGGAAGCTATTTCGCTTGGCTGCAGTAGTGTAGTATGTAGTTAGACTTATTCCCAAGCATATAATCTGCATAATGAATTTGTGGACACTGAATTTGCACTAAATACAAACTAAAAATCCAAGGTTATTACAAATTAGCTTAACATAATTGAACTTATATTTGATGCATATAACTTATACATACTTGCTTTATTACTTCCTATTAAATTGTTGTTGTTGTTAGTTGCGAAGTCGTGTCCAACCCATCGTGACCCCATGGACAATGTTCCTCCAGGCCTTCCTGTCCTCTACCATATTATGGAGTCTATTTAGGCTCATGCCTAATGCTTCAGTGACTCCATCCAGTCACCTCATTCTCTGTCGTCCCTTTCTTCTCTTGCCCTCAACCTTTCCCAGCATTAGGCTCTTCTCCAGTGAGTCCTTACTTCTCATAAGGTGGCCAAAGTATTTGAGTTTCAACTTCAGGATCTGGTCTTCTAAAGAGCAGTCAGGGTTGATCTCCTCTAGGACTGACCGGTTTGATCGCCTTGCAGTCCAAGGGACTCACAGGAGTCTTCTCCAGCACCATAGTTCAAAGGCTTCAATTCTTTGGCGCTCAGCCTTTCTTATGGTCCAACTTTCACAGCCATACATTGCAACTGGGAAGACCATAGCCTTGACTATATGCACTTTTCTTGGCAAGGTGATGTCTTTGCTTTTTGGTGTGCTGTCTAGGTTTGCCATGGCTTTCCTCCCAAGGAGCAAGCGTCTTTTAATTTCTTGGCTACATTCTCCATCTGCAGTGATCTTGGAGCCCAGGAAAATAAAATCTGTCACTACCTCCATTTCTTCCCCATCTATTTGCCAGGATTTGAGAGGGCCAGATGCCATGATCTTGGTTTTCTTAATGTTCAGTTTCAACCCAACCTTTGCACTCTCCTTTTTCACTCGCAACAAGAGGCTCTTTAGTTCCTCTTCACTTTCTACCATTAGAGTGGTATCATCTGCATATCTTAGGTTGTTGATATTTCTCCCGGCAATCTTAATTCCAACTTTTGATTCACCTAGCCCTGCCTTTCTCATGATGTCCTCTGCATATAAGTTAAACAGGCAGGGCGACAGTATACAGCCTTGCCGGACTCCTTTCCCAGTTTTGAACCAATCAGTGGTTCTGTGTCCAGTTCTCACTGTTGCTTCTTGACCCGCATATAGGTTTCTCAAGAGACAAATAAGATGGTCTGGTACACCCATCTCTTTAAGAACTTGCCACAGTTTGTTATGATCCACACAATCAAAGGCTTTAGCATAGTCAATGAAGCAGAAATAGATGTTTTTCTGGAACTCTCTAGCTTTCTCCATGATCCAGCGTATGTTGGCAATTGGATCTCTAGTTCCTCTGCCTCTTCGAAATCCTGCCTGTACTTCTGGTAGTTCTTGATCCACATACTGCTGGAGTCTAGCTTGTAGGATTTTAAGCATGAGTTTACTAGCATGAGAAATGAGTGCAATGGTGCGATAGTTTGAACATTCTTTGGCACTGCCTTTCTTTGGAATTGGAATGTAAACTGATCTTTTCCAATCCTGTGGCCACTGTTGAGTTTGGCAAACTGAGTGTAGCACTTTTACTGCATTGTCTTTTAAGATTTTGAATAGCTCAGCTGGAATAGTGTCAGCTCCACTAGCTTTGTTATTGCTCAGCTTTCCTAAGGCCCACTTCACTTCACTTTCTAGGATGTCTGGCTCAAGGTCAATGACCACCTTATCATGGTTATCAGGGATATTAAGCTCATTCTTGTATAGTTCTTCTGTGTAATTTTTCCACCTCTTCTTAATCTCTTCTGCCTCTGTTAAGTCCCTGCCATTTTGGTCCTTTTTCATGCCTATTTTTGCATGAAACGTTCCCTTCATCTCTCCAATTTTCTTGAAAAGATCGCTGGTCCTGCCTATTCTATTGTTTTCTTCTATTTCTTTGCACTGTTCATTTAAGAAGGCATTCTTATCTCTTCTAGCTATTCTCTGGAATTCTGCATTCAATTGGGTTTATCTTTCTTTTTCTCCCTTGCCTTTTGCTTCCCTCCTGTCCTCAGCTATTTGCAAAGCTTCCTCAGCCAGCCATTTTGCTTTCTTGCATTTCTTTTTCTTTGGGATGGTTTTAGTTGCTTACTTGTGCAATGTTGCGAACTTCTGTCCATAGTTCTTCAGACACTCTGTCTATCAGATCTAATTCCTTAAATCTATTTGTCACCTCTACTGTGGATTCGTCAGGGATATGATTTAGTTCATACCTGAGTGGCCACTTGTTAACTGATTCACGTTTATAACAGTTGCAGTGTCCCGGGATCATGTGATCACCTTTTGTGACTTTCTGACAAGCAAAGTCAATGGGGGAGCCCTATTAATAACAATTGCCTGATTCACTTAACAACTGTGGCAAGAAGGTCGTAAAATGGAGCAAAACTCACTTAACAAATGTCTCACTTAGCAATATAAATTCTGGGCTCATTCGTGGTTATAAGTCAAGGACTACCTATACATAAAACATGCTTCCTCTAATATCATCTGACCATGCCTAAAATCTACCTAGAGAGGACCAGCTTCTTGTTTCATCTATAACAGCAGTGTTGTGTGGGGATACTACCCATGTGTTGCAAAAATCTAGACAACTATTAGAGATGGAGAAAATTCTTGTTCCTGGTAACATTATGAAACTCAGATACAAATTATAAATAACTTGGCAGGCCATACCTTGTTCCACATCAAGGTATGTATGTATGTATGTATGTATTTTTACAAAATTGTCAGTCGTTGATCTTTCGGCCTAGAGTATGCAGCAAGTTTCAAGGAATCTTTAAAGGGCCTGTTTAAAAACAATAGCTGGTTGACTTCATTTCTTTTGTTGACAGTTTAAATATTTGCTTGCTCCTTCCCCTTGGAAATTTGTCTATTACTTTCACATTTGAAAGTTGCTAGGTTATTGCCTGTTTTATCTGGGCTACTATTTTTTTTTAAAAAAAAATGGCATTATGTCAAGTGGATGGGCCCAGGCCGAGCAATGGCTTCCTTCTGGCCATCCTGGGGCCATCTCCACCCGTGCTGATGGGGCACCGTGGCCAGTTCGCCGTTATGCAGGACATCCAGCAGGCTGTGGCTGCTGATGGACACTGTCGGCCCCCATGTGCTCGCTGGCCTCTGTGTGTGGGGGCCTGTGGTGTCAGGCAGCAGATCCAGAAGTGAAGCAGTGCTGCCCATCCTCGTGTTGGTGAGGGCGGTGGCAGGGGTAGGCAGGATCTGGCGTGCACCCACCCTTTGCTGCTGCTGCCCCACATTGTCCTGCATGCACCTTTGGGATGTGCATGTGGGACAATGTGGGATGGCAGCAGGGAGGGGTGGGTGCGCGCCGTAGCTCACCTTCCCCTGCCACTGCCCCCACCAGCACGAGGATAGGCGGCAGAGCTTTACTTTCAGATCTGCTGCTGGCCAGGCTTGGCAATGCAGAGATCACTGCTGCCGCCTCCTGCTTCCCTATGTGTTTGGCCGGTCAAAGGGCTCGGAGCAGTAGGAGGAGAAGCAGCCACCACCTCCGTCAGAGCCACCGTGTAGAAAGGGCCCACACCAGGTGATGGCTCCTTTCCGGCTGTCCCGGGGTCATCTCTGCCCATGCCAATGGGGCTGCACTGAGGAAAGAAGATGGCGGCTCTGATTCCCCCCTGATGGCCACCCCCAGCCCCCTGCCTGGTGCCCCTTCTATGCAATCCTATGTGACTGTAGTGTGGATGAGAGGCTCGGCTGGTGGGGGGGCAGTTTTCCTCCATGGAGGCATCCTGGCCCTCCTGCTCCCCCTAGCCAGACTCCCTCATCTTCCCCCAGCCAGAACCTGATGACCCCCACCCTCCTGCCCCCATCCCAGCTGACCCCCAAGCAGCCCAGCCTGACCAAGACGGAGGGAAGGCGAGGAAGAGAACTGATTGTTAAATGATTTGAAACCTACCACTGGTTGCTTCCAAAGGCCGCTCACTCATTCTCCTGCCAAAAACTGCTCATTTTATAGGTTCCCTCACCCTGCCCAGCTCTTGCAGCTGTTCCTGGACTCTGTATGCATGGAAAGGGGGAGGGGAGGAGCCCGGCCCTGCGTCCCTCTGTCTGTGGCAATGGTGTGCGTGCCCACAGGGATGGCTCTGCGTGCCACCTGTGGCACGCGTGCCACAGGTTCGTCACCATGGGCTTAAACAATTGTTCCAACTTCACAAAGAGTTGTTCCAGCTCTAGTGGAAATGGGCCAATGCTATTGGAACAACTCCACATATGGTTTAAGTTAAGAATTCTTCTAGAATGATTAGAACATTTCCAGTAACATTGAAATAGCTGTTTTGAATTTAGAACAGAATATTTCAAAACTTGAAATGTTTCAAACTCAAAACATTGTGTACATCTCAGCATGGAAATATAAAAATGCAAGGTGAAACCAATAAGACCATCAGCAAATCAGTAGCAACACATCCTAAAAAAGAATTAAATGTCTAGATAAGAACGTGAAACCTGGGTATCATCCTTATCCCTTCCTAGCCAGCCATATAATGTTAGTACAGGGTTTTAACTCCAGAATGCAATTGCTCAATAAATTTCTTACATTTGCTTACACAGTGATCAAGGATAAAGACAAACACCACATCTTGCAGTCTTATTCTCCTGGGTTTGGTGTTAAGCATCCAAAGTATTTTTTTAAAGGAATGTTCCATTCTGGAACTTGCTAGTGGGGTTTTGTTAGATAAGAATAAACATAAGAAACAATTTAAAAGAGGCATTTTTCCATAACAGCATTAGATGTTACCTATCTTGTGAGCTATTTTATGTTTTCCACAGGAGCATGAGAATATATTAATATGTCACATTTCTTTGTCTCTTTAGTTATTATATGCAAAGTATAATATTTTCTGCAAAGGTTTTCATTTTCTGTGTGCTTTATGAAAAAATACATTTTTACTAAAATATATGCTCTCACTTATTTAGGAAAATAATAAGGAAGGGAAACACCACCAAATTGTGCTGCTGTCTCAGCAGTCCTATGGAATTTTTGAAGCCTATGATTTGGAGACAATACAAAATGTATATTAATAACTGAATTAGTTTCTTGGGAAGAATAGTTTAAATGTTTGGTTTTTCTATTTCAACATAATGAAAAGTTCTATAGCACCTGTTGAAACCCATTTTCATTACTTGTTCAACTAAATTATCTCAAGTTGTTGAGAGAATGAAATTGGGGAAGTGCAGGTAAGTTAAAAACCATACATATCACTGTAACTTTCTTGAAAATTGTTTTCTAACAAAGAGAAGAAGCCATTTCTGAAGATTATAGGATTGTACTCCAAAACTGTGTTTGAATAAGTGCATAACACTGCATTATTGCAATCTTTCAATGTATACAGTCTTATATCTTTAAACCCATAGCTGGTTTAAAAACTCAAGCAGAGTATTATGAGCTTATGAAAATACATTTCTAGTGAGAATCCAATAGAAGACTCATTCAGCTAATGAACAAACCTCTGAGCATTTTGTTATAATCATTTGTCTATGTAAACAGTTGTTCCCTGAAAGATCACAGTGCTCTTTTTGAGCATTATAGCCCTGTCCATTCCCTGTATACCTTAAACTGCCTAAGGGTATAGTGCAACCTAAACAAGAAGAACTGCCTA
Organism: Vipera ursinii; assembly: GCF_947247035.1. NCBI lineage: Eukaryota > Metazoa > Chordata > Lepidosauria > Squamata > Viperidae > Vipera > Vipera ursinii. The sequence goes on from NC_139513.1 coordinate 267,919,188, forward strand.
TTTAATTCCTCTTAAAATTCCACATGATTCTTAAGCAAAGCAAAACTTTCTGACTTGAACAACAAGTTTCTAACTTGAACAAAATACTTTACACATTCTGAAGTGTTGTATATATGTTACTAATAATAACATACTGCTTGCAGTAAGCAATGCTATTCTGTAAAGAATCATTTGCTCCCCATTTTTGGAGTTTGGTAACTTCTTTATGTGCCCTCATTAAGATTCAAATATATTCACCAACATACTTTCTGAAAGTAAAGTAGATAAACATCAAGATGCTGACTAGGCAGTCTAAAGATTTTGTCCTGAAATTATGTCTGAAACCTAGCCTAATGTTGACAAGGATGCTTCTGTGAATTGATAGGATTCACCTACACTTGGTAAGAATGGTTCTTATATAAACTGATGATAAAATTAAATGACAATAAAATGGAAAGATTTTGCTAAATTGTAATCTGTGCATGATTATCTGTATGCAGAGCACTACTGTACAAAGTTACTGTGATAGTAATCTGTACTGGACAAACTGCCTAGACAAACTCCTGCAATTTTCTTTCTCAAGAAAGATTTCTCAAACATGATTTGCCAATTGCCACTCCTAGGCCTAAGAAAAAGACAATGATTCAAAGTCACCCAGCAGGCTTCATATCTAAGCCAGGTCTAGAACTCACAGTCTCCAGTTTCTAGTCTAATGCCTTAGCTGCTATACCAAATAGGCTCACAGAGACTACTACTGGATTTAAATTCTTATTTATCAATGAGTAGTAGACAAATCTCCTAGAAGAAGCTAGGATTGGTCACAGCTCATGGAAATGAAGATTTCCACCATGTTTATATTAATCTCAAACCTGCCTGGCATAGGTATATAAGTACATTTATACGCTAAATGTAAGATGTTAAATATTAAAGTTGTCTGGACACAGGTGTTCATCGAGAGAGCTCTGCCAGTTAAGTGACTTGAGGTGATAAAGTCATAATGGTCAGTAGAGTGCTTTTGAGAGAGTGCCATGCAAGATTTGGTCCATCACTGTTGTCCCAACACCTTATTAATATTGCAGAAGAACGTCCCATTGAAGATGAGATCTTTGGAGGGCTTGCCTTGATGACTCCCACAATAAAGTGGTGAGTGTTGGTGTGGATTGGACACCTTCCAAACTGCATTAACTTCACTTGGATCAAGGAGTTAGAAAGCAGAAACCAGATTTGTATGTATTCCTGGGCATACAGACACAGTAGAGGTTTGTGGAAAATTACTGAGGATTTGAAAATTATTGGAGTGCACAAGAATGAAGGTTGTATTTTGGACCAGGCTATAGAGCAGAGGTCTTCAAACTTGGCCCTTTTATGACTTGTGGACTTCAACTCCCAGAATTCCTCAGCCAGGCACACTGGCTGAGGAATTCTGGGAGTTGAAGTCCACAAGTCATAAAAGGGCCAAGTTTGAAGACCCCTGCTATAGAGCATATAATCAGTGGTGTGTCAAGGAGCCTGGCTTTTAAAGGCCTTGAGACAGGGTAACTAAGTTAAGGGAATCTGGTGACCTCAGGCAGGTCTATCATTACAATAACTCCAATTGTGAATGGAACCATAATAGTTGTCTTGGATGAGACAGAAAAATTTATTCATTTTAGGCATAGCCCAACTCCAAACTGATTCTGGGCAGCACACAGTCAGGACAGCAGAATAAAAATAGAATATAGTAATTATTACAAAAACAAAGAAGAACCAGCTAGCCACACCCACATACAATATGACAGGGAATTCAAAGCTGGGGGAGAATCACTAATGAGGGAACTGTAGCTGCATAGACTAGTGACTAGTTAATATGATTATTGGGTGGATTGGGAGTTTGTGGAGGTTGAAAAGTACTTAGTGATATTTGATTGAGTTGGGACGTCACATTTAGTTGTCATCACTAAATTGCTGGTTTCCAGTGGGGCTGGATGTGGCCCTACAATAATAGCCAGAAGAACTGTCAGGTTTAGAGTGTTGGATCATCTTTATTACTATAATAAAATTTAATATTTTACACTTACACTTCTTCTTATTGGCTTCCAGTGCTGCTTTTAACCCATACAGCCTAATACGATTTAACACTCAGGTAGCTGCAAGGCCATTTTCTCCAGTTAGAATCAGTCCAATTTGAGTATCCCAGATACTCCATGGTTTCTGTGTGGTGACACATGCTGAGGTTTGCAACAATTGTCTTGTTATGGATGCACCTTTCTTATGGAAAAGATTCCTTCTAAAAATTAATCTTGTCCCTGTTTCCCCCCCCCCTGCAAATTATGAAAAACAACTATTTGGGAGAGCTTATAATAAATAAGCATGTGCCAGCTGGGTTGGGAGTTTTAATTATTTGTTACAGCAGTGCTGATTTTAGTTTATCATTGATGTTTTAGTGAGCATTATGTTATTGTTGCATTTTGTTGTTGTTGTTAACCACTGAAAGGCCAGATGATTGCAATAGAATTTACAGTGAATGAAATGAGACGAAATACATACACTACCTTACTAGGAGAGCATGTACAGTGAATGGAAATTGTATAGCAACTTATGTGGACTGAGACAGTAGGGCAACTTGCTGGCAAATAGTGCAAAATCTTTAGTTCTCAGAGAATTGTTTTCCCAATAGTGGTAGTTTAAGTAAAAGTATAAAGTATGATACTTCAAAAGGTTTACGAATGAAAGGAGCAAGCTTCTTGTTCCTTATCAAAGCAATATGAAAACTTAGCATTTGCTAAATTGCAAGTGTGCATAAATATGACTAAAGTGTTAGTTTGGCCACATTTTTATGTATTGTGTGATTTTAATACATATTAATACTATAATATTTAATATTGTTTTAATATAATATATTGTAGACTGTGAAGTTAAGTAGCATTGAGATAGTCTATCAATTTCATCCTGTCAATAAACATACTACAGGAGCTTTCAATTTTAATCGCAGTTATGTTTCTGAGCATACTGTTTTACGTTTCGGTTTAATGTAAAAAAAATCAAATATAAGAAAAATGTTTAAATTTTTATAACCTCATTTTCCAACTTCTTTATAACTTCAGAGAAAATAGGAAAGTCAAATTTGATAAACATAGAAACTGCCTTCAGTGCATTGCAGCTGTAGAATTCTAGAATAGAATCAGAACAGAGGAGAACAGAACAGAATAACAGAGTTGGATGGGACGTTGGAGGTCTTCTGGTCCAAGCCCCTGCTCAGGCAGGAAACCCTATACCATTTCGGACAAATGGCTGTCCAGTCTCTTCTTAAAAACTTCCAGTGTTGGAGCACACACCACTTCTGGAGGCAGGTTGTTCCATTGGTTAATTGTTCTAACTGTCAGAAAATTTCTCCTTAGTTCTAGGTTGCTTCTCTCCTTCATTAGTATTAAGTCATGGGCTCTGATGAGCAGGAACGAGAACATGAATGAATGAAGGCTACTGCTAAGCTTGTAAGCTGCCCTGAGTCTTCGGAGAAGGGCGGGATATAAATGGAATTTAAAAAAAAAACATGCAGTGGAGTACAGACAAACACATACTTTATTTAAGCAGAAACTGTACTGAGAGATTGGAGTCACCCTGCCTCAATATATAGCCAGGCCCTATGGTATTAACTAATTGGATTGAAGCTATACTTGCCGCCCAAAGTTGCCCAATAGCAGGACTGGAGACGTCCTGTCTGAGTTACAGGAGAACCATTAGTTCTTCAGCAAAGCACATGGTGATATTCCAAAAGCCCAGTACATAACAATTAGTGTCCATTCATTCCTTCTTGCCCTGCCCTCAGGTGCTTCTAAGTAGCACTACTGGTAATAGTATTATCTGAATATTCAAATTGATCTTTGCTTTAGTTACAGTCTAGGTGCATAAGGACAGAACATAATGTGACTACATTACTTACATGGGGAATGTACTGTTTAAAGCAGAAAACAGTATTATGCAAATATTGTAAATCTGGTTTTCTAAATTCTGAAGACTACCACTCCTTTTTTTCTTACAGATTTCATAACATAAAGTATCCTATTTGCCTTCAGGAAGAATCCTACGTACTTCTGTGAAAATGGCATTTAACAATTTGACTTCGAAGGCTGCACTGATTTATGATGAATGGATTAAAGATGCTGGTATGCTCTTCTTGATAATGTTCCCTTAATTGTGTAATGTATTTCATTATAATTTAAACACTTGCCCATAGCAACGTATGCATAAATAATGCTTGAAGATATTTTTATGGAAACATGTAGACTGAGAGTAGTTGATAGACATTACTAAACTTGGGTCTTCACAAATTTCTTCATTCTTAATATAGTCTATTTTCATATAGTGTAATTTTTTTGAAGATGCTATTTTAGCATATACTTTTAACATTGCTTTTGAGAAAAGGGAGATGGAAATCATACATCTTTAAAAGATCTAGTTACTATAAGAATTGGCTTGTGCATTAAGAGGAACATGTAAGAATGATTAATGTAAGGATGATACAATGATCTAGCTGTCATGTTATAGCAATAGCAATAGAACTTAGATTTATATACGACCCCATAGTCCTTTATAGCAGGGCTTTTCAACCGGTGGTACGTGTACCACAAGTGGTACTTTGGCACGTGGCAGGTGGTATGCGACCCTCCTAGACAAGTGTAATGGAGGAGGGGAATGTGAGCTGAAGTGACCCAAGCCTGAGGGAGAGGCAGCTGGAGCTTCAGAACTGTCTGGGCTCGGCAGAAGACCCAGGAGCGCTGCAGGGCTCCAGCTGATTCCGTAGCTGGAGGTGAATTGAAGAGAAAAGGAGGGGGGAGGAGAGGATATAAAAGGAGATGGTTTGGGTGGGAAAGGGGACGGAGAAGGAACTGTGGAAGGAGAGCTCAGCAGGCAAGGAGGAAAAAGAGACCGGGAAGAAGAAGCTGCTGCTGGAAGAAAAGGTCCCGTGGTTAGTTTTCTCCAGCCAGCAGAATGCAATCAGCACTGATGAAATGAAATGAGCATGTCAGAAAGGAGGTGGGTTTATTTAGTTCTGGATCAGCTGGCAGCTTTATTGGGTCACCATAAGGATTTTTGTGCAGTTTTTACAGCATTTTGCAATTCAGAGGCTCAGTTTGTGTGCTTTGGTTATTGGAATATTTTAGTCTGTTTCAGAAAGGCTAGTAATGAGTCCAAAGTGTTGGCTTCCATAGGTTTAATCCCTTTAAACAAATGTAATGAGTTTTACCCCCTTATCTTGAGTCTGTCTATGGCTTTTAGCAAGATTTTTTTTTTGTAGGTAAGCAGGCTTAATTTAAGGTTATCGCTTTTTGCAATTGCCGCAGTCTTTCAGGTTCGGGTTGCAACATTGTGACACACCTGAGGCAGATTAAAGAACACCACCCACCCCCCTCGTATTTCAGTGTTTCTTTATTTTGTGAGGCTTTTGTGAGCCTTTCTTGCTTTGTGCTTGATTCCTGTGTCTTTAAGGGTACAGTGAAGGGACTGGGTGTGTCTGTGTGCATTCTTACTACACTGTGGAAGGAGAGGAGAGAGAGAGAGAGGAAGAAGGGCTGACCAGCCAGCTGCTAGTGGTTCATATTAATAAATACGGATAAATTCATCATACATTTGTCAGTGCAAAGGGAAAGTGATTCAGCAAAGGAACTGCCACCGAAGAAATTAAAACTGGTACTTTTTTTCCTTTTTTTCTACAGTTTGTAATGTTTTATTAGATTACAGAATAAAATGCAAAAATACAAAAGCAAATAGTAGGACACAGTGGGGAGGGAAAAGGGGGAAAAGTGTGGGGGAGAAGGGAAAAAGAAAAGAAAAGGCATTGACTTCCAACTTCCTTTGTTGCCCTAGAACAGGGGTCGGCAACCTCGGCTCTTTTATGACTCGTGGACTTCAACTCCCAGAATTCCTGAGCCAGCATAGCATAGCTGGCTCAGGAATTCTGGGAGTTGAAGTCCACGAGTCATAAAAGAGCCGAGGTTGCCGACCCCTGCCCTAGAAGGAAGCATTAACACTGAACCTCAATTTTTTCTTTTCCATAATATTATAAACTAGCCATTTCTATAAAAACAAATCAATCTAACCAGTAAAACCCCAAATCCTCTCCCCCCACTTTTTTTTAGTCATCAGGTTTTTGACACCTTGCTAAGCACTGGTGGTAGTCAAATACTGTCATGTCCTAAAAGTGGTACAATCTGTGAAAAGGTTGAAAAGCCCTGCTTTTATAGCACTTTCTGGGCAGTTTACAGAGTCAGCAATCCGGGTCCTTATTTTACCAGCCTCAGAAGGATGGAAGGCTGAGTCAACCTGGAGCCAATCAGGATCGACCTCCTGGATATGGACAGAATTAGCCTGCAATTCTGCATTCTAACCACTGTGCCATCAGGGCTCCCACTGTTATTCCAAGTGAATAAGATAAGGCAGTGTAATATTTGTCCTGTTTACTGTAAAGATAGCTAATGTCCAACAATCTTAAAGTGTTGACTTCTTTCTCATTTCTCACTAGATACCAATAGTATCCTTTAAAGAGCCACATCAAGATGCTGAATCTAATCTGGCATTTTCCAATAGTCTCCACTCATACCCCTCCACTAAACATTCATTCAGAAAATGAGAAAGATGACACAATGGAACAGGGAATTTTTATAACCAAAATATATGGTTTTGTGTTTGGAAGCATGGGGGTTCACATGTTTTAGCAAATAAAATAATGATTATGAATTCTGATATTCCTTGCTATTGTTTTTAAAAGCATCTATCAACTAAATATTGCAATGCTACTGTTGTAATACTTATGCATTATCATATTCTTTCACGAATCAGCCACTGAGTTGATGATTGTTGGTGCATTTGGGAAGGTGGGGATTGAAGTAACAGGTGACCCTCAGTAACTTATCAAAGTTTGTGAAAGAACTGAAAATAGAGAAGCTAATTACATATTGAGGACACATGGCAATTTTTCCCCCTGAACTAGTTTCAAGTCACAATGCAGAACTAAATGTTCCTGCTCATCAAAGGCTTTCTGTCATCGACACATAAAACTTCAAAGAGTAAAGTATTCTAATCTAATAAGCTTTATGGAAGAAACATTGTATATAGGAAAATGTGGTGGCGAACCTATGGCATGGATGCCAGAGGCGGCACTAAGAGCCCTCTCTGTGGGCACCCGCGCCATGCCCCAGAGGTGGCAACTGTCTTTCTTCAACCAGCCGCCTGCTAACTTGCCGAGGTCCCATGTGGCTGAATACATCCCTGCATGGCTGGTTTCCCTCCCCCCCATCCCGTCCCTCCTGGCCTTGCACGCTCTCCTTTTCCCAGGCACGACCCACTGCATTGCCTCCTCAGCTGTTGCTCAACCATCCATCTTGGAGGCAGCTTCTTTGAACTGCTGGCAACGGGCTGCGGAGCCCCAGAGTGCGCCGGTCGAGGGGCCGGCAGGCTGTGGCTACTGACGGACACTGTTGGCCCCCATGCTCTCACTGGCTTCTGAGTGCAGGGGCCAATGGTGTCAGGCAGCAGCTGCTCCAGCCCTTGTCTTGCCCCATGGCAATGGCACCCCCACCCTGCCTCGCCTCACCCCACAGGGTGAGTCTCCTGCCTACTGCCCCACCTGCCAGAGACCTCCTGGATCTCCCCCAACCCTGCCCACCCCCCACAGGTGTCCATCCCCACGAGCAACATTGAGGTGACCACACCCACCTTGGCCACACCCACCCAATCTTCCATGACCACCACAGCCATGCCGACCCAGTGGGCCACACCCACCTGGCACCCAGTGATAAATAAGTGGGTTTTGGGTTGCAGTTTGGGCACTCGGTTTCTATGTTTAAGATTTTCTTGTCCTTGTCCTGGTCATCTTTTCTCCCCTCTAATACCTGACTATTATTTAGGTTGGCTTTTTAAAAATTGCTATGAGCATTTGTATTGTTTACAAATAGTATTGGATTTGAACAGAATGTAGAATTTGTAGCAACTTTGATATCCCATAGTCTGTGTAAGTTAATATTTTCTTAAAATATTTCATTATGGACATTGGGCAGCATATAATTTAATATGGTGGGAAGATTCAGTATTTCCTTCCAAGATTTTCATTGCTCTGTCACAGTGGTGGCAGAGCAGTTGAAAACATGACTATCTGCCATATGATTTCATTTCTATCTACCTGATGTTCTTTAGCTTAATCTTCCATTGATTAAAACCATATTGGCTAGGACAGGCATGTCAAACTCGCAACGTGATGTGATGTTGCACGACATATTGTGACTTTTTCCCCATTGCTGGCAATAGGGAGGGCACGGTTTTGTCATGATGCATCCGGCCCGTTGGCTGGCAGTTTGACATGCCTGGGCTAGGAATTCTGGGATTTGAAATCTAACATATTTGGAGACTCAGCTAGCGAAACATTGGGCTATCCCTTTTCATTCAACATGCCTCCATGACAAACATTGACCTTTTTTTCAACATCTCCAGTATTGCTCTTTTTTACTCTTAAATTCATTTTTGTCTAGCTTGGCCATCTTTTATATGAAAGGAAATTATTAGAAGATTTTCTACAACTGATGACAATTTGTGGTCTGTCATTTACCACAATATAAATGGAGAGATAAAAGTCATGTTTTATTTGAATCTCATCCCAGCATCTATTAAACAGAAGTGAAATTATTTGTATTTTAACTGTTGATAACTTACCTATGCTAGAACACCTCATACATTGACGATATAAATGAATCATTTTTTCCAGTAAAAGAGATGTACCGTAGATTCTGGCATATAAGACAACTTTTTAATCCATGAAAATCTTCTCAAAAGTCAGGGGTCGTCTTATACGCCGGGTGCTGAAACTTTAGGGACAGGGCTGGCTGGAAAACCTGGAGCGAATCTTCCATTTAGTCTGTGCAGGGAAAGCGGGACCAATTGGAGTAGAAGCTGCAGTCTGTGATTTTTTACAGGCTGGGTTCTGGGCTTCTTTCCTTCTAAAGTTGAAGAGCAGCTGTAGGCAGGTGGGGAATGCAAGAGCAATTTGAAAGGCAGGTGGGGAATGCGTAGCAGAGCAGCAGCTTAGCTCTAAGGACACATTTGACTCAAGAACTGGGCAGGCTGGCTGGAAAACCTGGAGCGGATCTCCCATTTGGTCTTTTTTTTTAATCCCATTTATATCCCACCCTTCTCCGAAGACTCAGGGCGGCTTACAATTTAAAGCACAAATCAATGCGCTTAGCAATAGCCTTCATTCTATGTATATGCCTGCCTATTAGAGCTTTCACCCCCCCCCCCAAGCAGCATTATTACAAAGTCAGCTTATTGCTCCCAACAATCTGAGTCCTCATTTTACCTACCTCGGAAGGATGGAAGGCTGACTCAACCTTGAGCCTGGTGGGATGAGAACCTGCGCTAATTGCAGGCAGCTGGTGTTACATAAGGCTCTGCGCAGGGAAATCTTTAGAGTGAATTAGGAAAAGTGAAAAAGTGAATTAGGAAAATAGGAAACGGTTGCTGGAATTGGGTATGTGTAGTTTAACGAAGAGAAGGGTGAGGGGTGACACGATAGCAGTGATCCAATATCTCAGGGGCTGCCACAAAGAAGAGGGAGCCAAACTATTCTCCAAAGCACCTGAAAGCAGGACAAGAAGCAAGGGATGGAAACTAGTCAAGGAGAGAAGCAACCTAGAACTAAAGAGAAACTTCCTGACAGTTAGAACAATTAACCAGTGGAACAACCTGCCTCCAGAAGTGGTGAATGCTCCAACACTGGAAGTTTTTAAGAAGAGACTGGACAGCCATTTGTCTGAAATGGTATAGGGTTTCCTGCCTTAGCAGGGGGTTGGACTAGATGACCTCCAAGGTCCCTTCCAACTTCTTCTTCTTCTTCTTCTTCTTCTTCTTCTTCTTCTTCTTCTTCTTCTTCTTCTTCTTCTTCTTATTATTATTATTATTATTATTATTATTATTATTATTATTATTATTATTATGTTTAATCCACTTGCACTGTTTTATGTTTACATGTTTGATGACAAACAGCCTTATGTTTATAAGTGACAGTTTTCCTACTAAGTACCTGCATGTCATAAGCCTTTGAATTAAAATTACCATATTAAAATCAAATCTGATGTTTTTAAATTTTTATTTGGTGTGCATTGGAAGAGGGGTAGTCTTATACGGCGAGTACAGCCCAAACCCTATAATTTAACAGGAAATGTAGGGGGTCGTCTTATACGCCCAGTCGTCTTATACGCCGGAAAATACGGTAGTTCTTAATGTGCTGATAATGTTATCTAGTTGAGTAGTGAAATGTCTACAAGCAAACATCCAAGCTCAAAGCACACCACGAACACTATGAATTAGTCTTTGTGTTGAAAACTATTGATTAGGCAGAGATGAACTTTTACCTAGATCTTAAAGCAGGAAGCAAATATTGCTAAATTAATAGAATACATTTATGAGGGAAAATATTTAACTACTGTTTCTTCTACTTATAAATCTCATGAACATAGGTAATTTGTAGATTCATATAAATATTTTAATGTTACCAGATATGATTTTAGCTTTGGCATAAATGAAAAGCCTTTGTGTAATGTATGTGTGAAGCAAACAAGAAACTTAAGATAAAAAAAATATGTGCTCTTGAACAGATAAACACCCAGCTTAGGTAGGCAATCATTTAGGTTAAGAATATGCTTATCAAAATCTACAAATATTAAAATACTTTTTAATATCTCTTTTCCAGATCCACGAGTTGATGGCTACCTACTCATGTCTTCACCTTTTCCACAAACACTTATTATTGCAGCTTATATATATTTTGTCACTAATCTGGGGCCAAAGTTCATGAAGAACAGAAAGCCTTTTGATTTGAGGCAAATAATGTTTTTTTACAATTTTGGTGTAGTGGCTCTTTCAATTTATTTGTCATATGAGGTAAGTAGAAGATTGCTAATTTGTTCTAATAGTAAGAAATGTACAAAGGATTTCCTCAAAATATTAATGGCTTTATGATGTGAAGAGAAATGTAACCTAGGTATATAGAAGTACTTTTGAAATCAAAGACTACTTTTTAGTTTCCCAACTTTATAAAAACTTTTATTCATAAAATATGAAACTCAGTCAACTGAACACTCAAATTGACTGGCACTAATGGTTGACACAGGTTGCTGCCAGCATCCTAGGTATCAACCAGGTATCTCCTTAAAATGTAAGGTGTTCCAAGTAGCTGGAGTTATTGTAGGAAGCTGCAATTATTTGATGTATTTTGCAAAGTTTATTTATTTATTAAACATTATTATTATTATTATTATTATTATTATTATTATTATTATTAGTAGTAGTAGTAGTAGTAGTAGTAGTAGTATAGTGTGTGCTGCTATGCACAACCTCCTTGAGATATAATCAGGACTTATAAAATGAGTATTGCCTACTCTTTCTTCTATCACAGTTGTATAATAGGTGTTGTAGATAGCTTTGGGTGTAACATGCTGGGGACTACTCCCAAAAGCGAGGGATGGGACAAAATTTGATTTAATTTCTACCCGAATAAAAAATACAATTTAATGCAATTTATGGGATTCTAACCCAGTCATATAGTTAATTATTTCTCTTTATCAAAGTGATAATATTATACAAACTCTGGAATACCCATTGCTTATAAAGACCGTAAGCAAACTTGGGTCTTTGATATTCTAGGCCAGGGGTGTCAAACTGCTGGCCCATAGGCTGGTTGCATCATACAGAGGCTGCACCCATCCCAGCTCCGGCAATGCAAAAAAAGTCACGATACGTAGTGGCACGTCACATGACATGGCGAGTTTGACACCCATGTTCTAGGCCAGGGGTCAGCAACCTGAAACAGTGAAAGAGCCACTCGGAACCGGTTCCCTCACAAAAGGAAAAACTGGGAGCTGCAAAAAATGTGTGCCCATGTGCGTACATGCGCGCATGCGCAGAACAGGGTTTGACTGAAGAGTTGAGCCAAGGCGAGATATGCACCTACCCTGCATATTTGAATTGATTGGTTGAACTTTTTTAGTCCCACTTTTTTTTTTTTGGACTGCACATGGCAGAGGACTGGGAGCCGCAGGAGATGGCTGAAAGAGCCGCATGTGGCTCCGGAGCCGCGGGTTTCAGACCTGTGTTCTAGGCCAACCCCTTGGAAAAAATATTATGGGACATAACTTAGATAAAATTCTAAGTGTATGAACAATAAAGGTTCCCTAAACGTCTGCTGGCTATATCCATACATTTTCCTTGATAGCAATCTATTGCCTTCTTTTTAGCATTTTTTTTCAACTTCCCAGCTTAAAAAAGGCAAGGTGTCCCGCACCAGGAGCTGAAAGTTTGTTTAAGCAGGTTGCTAGGCAACTTGTTCACACTCGGCCTTCCTTACCCTCCCACTTTTGAATTAGCCCATACAGAATGCGTTTCCTTCTATTTGAGCCATCTGAAGACCCGTCGCTGTGATGCATTCTGCTGCTCTGCAATCTGGCTGCCTCTTTGGTGTGCTGCTGAGGAGAATTTGGCTCTCCGGAACAGTTTCCTTCAGCTTTTTGTGTGTATGTGTGCAAAAAAAGGTGCCGGAATGCGTTCTGAGCGTTCTATGGGAAAAAAAGCCCTGCTTTTAGCAATAAATTATAATAGTTATTTTAAAAAAACTTGGGTTTGTATAGCCATTTAATATGTTCTCTGCTCAGATGCTTCCAGAAATTAGGATACAGCATTACTGACTTGGCAAAGAGAAAGAAAGAGAAAGAGAGAGTATACCAGTTGGTGTCTACCAAGTGCTTTGGACTATAACTCCTGAATTCTCCAACCTGCTCACTATAAAGGCTGTGTTCGCTAGGAAGTTTTGAGAATTAAATTCTACACATTTTGAAGGCATTGTTTGTAAGAAAGTCAGCCTGCTTGTATACATTGAAGCAGTACACTTAGCAATTCAGGCTGAGTATACATGTCACACTAAGCCATGTATAGCTTATCAAATCTCAACATAAAAAGCATTTCCTTGGGGCTATGTAGCATTCATGAATGGTGTGCATGGTGTGGGTCCTCCTTACTGTAATTATGCAATCCAATGTTTTGTAAAAAAATAAATACATAAAATCCTTTTCTTCTCCTTCTAGTTCCTCATGTCTGGCTGGGTTAAAGGCTATACGTTTCGTTGTGATATAGTTGACTATTCCAGGTCACCTATGGCTCTCAGGGTGAGTATTGTAATGATACTATTGTAATCCTAATCAGAACTGTCACTAGTCATTCTACTACGTTGCTCATCCAAAAGTGTTCCAAGAGACTGAATTTTGTAAAACTGAACAATTAGTCATTACTCAAATTTAGTATAAAGCAAGAGATGACTTCTGTTTAGGCTTATGGAAATTTCTAAAAAATAAGTCATGATTGCTAGGAGTCAAAAATGACTTGATAGCACATTATCAGTTAATCAATTATGTAGTTGCTCTTTCCTTTTAGAGGCTTCTCTGTATTCTACTTCTGTCTCAGGAATAATGATATGGGGAAATTTCAGTTCTACAAAAGTGTTGAATGTCAGTTTGACACTGTATACAATATTCACTGTGCTTAATCAAATGGAGAATTTTCATACAGTACTAAGTTTAATCAATGTTTTTGCTGTTTATAGATGGTTCGTGTCTGCTGGTTGTATTATTTTTCCAAATTTATTGAGTTGCTAGACACTGTGAGTATGATTAAATAGTTTAATCAATATGTTCTGGTCTCTGTACATAATCAAATGATTAATAAATAATATCATATTTCAGGCATTCCTTTGTCTACTGAGAATTTTTCATCACTGGAAGAAATGTTAAGTTAATTCTACTGGATGAGTGAAAACTTTCTGAATATTATAGTCTAATTAGTATGGGAAATCAGACAGCTGAGTTTCTCACTTTCTCTCTCTCACTGAGAATGACCTTGTCAAGATCTGCTCATTACTTATTCATAATAATGGTGCTGTGTTTTACCCACATCTATAGATTTGATAGAAAGTTCAGTCCAGTCTTCAAACTTAGCTCTTCAGATATCCTTGGAATGCAAGTTCCACAATTGCAAGCTATGCTAGCTGAGATTTCTGGGAGCTGCATTTTTAATACCTCTAAAAATGATAAAGGAAAAGTACAATATAAAACTGAGATCCAAAGAGTTCCAGAAAACCCTGTGGCTCTTTGTTAGTGGAGACAATCTTCCAATTTTTATTTCCCAGTCCAGTTATCCAATCTTATGAAGTTGGTTTGAAATAGAGTTCTGTAAGATAGATTTATGATTCACATGCACTATTCAAGTGTTTTTAGGAGGACCTATGGCTCTTTAATACAGTATATGACTTACATAATGGACAGAGAATATACTTTATAGGTCAGCAAGAGAGTGGCCACAATTCCCAGTAGCTTCAATGACTGATTGGGGGAAATTCTAGGTATTGTAGATCAACAAAGTTGACGGTTTTTAATAGCTAGTACTGGGAATGACCTCTGCTAGAGATGGTAGAGATGATGATAAGGAGGAAACAATACTTGTTAGAGGGACCAGTAGCCTGACTTGGTCTAAATCAACTTCTTTTATTTTGAACCAATTACTTTGATTTTTGAAAGTGTGCTAAAGTTTTTAATTTATTTTCATCTCTAAAATGTAAATCAGATGACACAAGCTTTTAAATATACTGTATTGGCTTTTCTATTCACAATGCTCATTTTAAATATGATTCATTCCAGATCTTTTTTGTCCTTCGAAAAAAGAATTCCCAGGTGACATTCTTACATGTCTTTCATCATTCAATCATGCCGTGGACCTGGTGGTTTGGAGTCAAATTTGCTCCAGGTAGTCAAAACTTCAGTTTTCAAGTTGAAGGTTGCTTTTAAATAAAGACAGAGTTTTGTGGACAGGGGGAGTTATGTCAACAACTGGCCAAGTCACAAAACTAGTATTCTATTGCTTTGGTGCATTGGGTCTCTAGATAGCTTACTTAGCTGTTGAAAAAAAACCTGTCTTTTTCTTCTAGCTTGTGTCAGGTTATTCTGCAACACTTGAATTCTCTCAGGTGCAAGATCTACCATGAGCCAAATCAGAGCATCAGCAAACCCATAATTAAGCTGAGATCTATAAATCCTTGAAGGTCTCAATAGTGTTAGGGGGAAAAAATGAGAAGAGGACAAGGAACAGATAGGAAAAAAACAAAAACTGTGTGTGATCATACAACATCAAGACTGTTTGAAACCTGCTCTCTCCCCCCCCCATGTTAAACTCATGTGCAAACAAGGTGAACTTCATGTAATGATAATGAATGTTCTTAATGATACCACTGCTTTCTGTTATGAGGAAAGAGATTATTTGGAAGAAAAGATGAAACAAAGAATTACTATTTTCTTTTCATATAGAAGAACTGGAAGAGGCAATTCTGTTAGTCTACTGAAGAATCTATGAAAAATAAGGGAATGGGTGCCCAGCTAGAAAGCTCCTTGAGTTCCTGTCCTCCCTTCCCACTTTTTAATTCTGGCATTTTGAGGAAGGAAGGAAGGGAAAGAGAAAGAAAGAAAGAACTGAAATTAGGCAAGTCAGAAAAGATAATGTTTATGCCTTCCTTTTCCCTTATGGTTTGTCTGTAGTGAATAAAGAGGGGGGGGCTGGATCTTCATGATGCAAACACCAACTGCTACCTATAGAGCACTCCCCCATTCATGTCCCTTGTTCCTTCCTTCCTTTCATAATAGTATTATGATCCTATAGATTTCTAAGCCATTATTTTTGTATTAGCAAAACAGATTATGATATTCAGACAAGGGAATGAGAAAGGTTATTATTTGTTGCCTAAAAGACAATCAACTTGACTCAACTCATACTCTGTCTTTCCTTCAAAATAAATATCAAGTTTACCTTTCCTTATCAAAGCATATTCATATATTTTAATAACTAGTATGGAAAATTTTTGATTTGCAAATCTTTTTGATTGGGATTATGTCACTCAGTAAGCTATTATTTATCCATGGTTTATGAAATAAATCATACTTTAGATTTAACACAATATGAGACATCCACATTATGATACACAATTTCGTAGTGAAGGAAGCAAAGCTTAATGGAAGCAGAAAATCAAATTTATGCAATAAAACTAAAATCTTAAGCATCTTAATGAGTTTCATTTGAAATGTACTATATGAAACCAACACCCATCTTAACTTTAGAAAGCATTAGGCTGAATTAATCTGCCTGAATAAATAATTGTTTGTGGTCAGTAACCAATTAACAGCATAAAATTTAGAAAAGGCTGATATGAGGAAGAGATTGCTTTTAGTTTCTCATCTGTTATCTTGATTGTGATCAAAAACTCATTGAATATAAGTCATCTGAAACTTTATTTTACAGTACAAGGAAATTTAGTAGCATAGATTTTATTAGGAAAGGAATACAATGTATATTCTTTTTTCTACTAGGCAGTTTGAAGAGAGATAAAATTAACACTCTGGTAATAACATAATAAACAGTAGTGCTTCACTGAAAGTGTGGTGGAAACTTGAAACCAACTTCCAGTGCAGGTAGTGTTTAAACATACTTGGGATAAGCATTGGTCTATCAATAATAAAAACATTAAAAAAACAAAAAAAATTAAAATAAAATTAAAATTAAAAATTAATAACAATTAATTAAAGAGAAAACAAAAAAGCAGAACAAAATCTCAAGGGGTAGACTCAATGGACCACTGTGTCTTTTTCTGCCGTCAGTTTTCTATATTTTTCTGTTTTAACATGATCAAAAATGCAGTTTATGAATGCATGTAGCATAGGTTCAAAGTCTGGGGAGATGGCTTTTCAGCAGTATGAATTCTCTGAAACAGAAGCTAATAGCTCATAAATATTTATGGGACTCAGTTAATTAGCATGCCAATAAAGTACTAAATGCCAAACAAATAGAACGGATGTGAGTGTATTGGGTTTCCATTAGATGTGTTCTACAAATTCTGCCTCTGTCAGAGCTAATTAAACATATAAATGAGAGGTGATTATGTCTATATTTGATAATGCACAAAGTTCAGCCACAAAGCAGTAGTTGGCACTGTGGCAGCTGAAGCAGAAAAAAAATAGTGCCTAGACCAGTGATGGTGAAACTTTTAGAGATCGAGTGCCCAAACTGCAACCCAAAACCCACTTATGTATTGTTGGGTGCCGGGTGGGTGTTGCCCATTGGGTGGGTGTGGCCCATTGGGAGGGCGTGGCTGCAGTGGTAACAGCAGACTGGGTGGGACTGAAAAGTTCAATCAATCAATTCCAACTTTGTGAGATCTTTTTTTCCCTGTGAGAAGTTGAAATTGATTGATTGAACCTTTTTTTTTGCACACGGTGGTGGAGACCTAAAATGAAAAGGTTTTATAAAACCCAGCTGAAGGCCTAGGACTGGGGCAACGGCATGTGTGCCTACAGAGAGGGCTCTACATGCCACCTGTGGCATGCGTGTCACAGGTTTGCCACCATGGGCCTAGACTATGCACATTACAGATGTTTATTTCTACATATTTGTTGGGTTTCTAGAATATTGTGTGAACTTAGCTATGTGGCTTATTCAACAAACCATACTTAAGCCAACATGTCTAAATCAAACATCCATCAATAAAAATAATTATTTCATTTTTATATGTTAGTACTGTGAATCCACATTGTTACTCTCTTATAATGAATAAGAGATGTGTTTAACTTAACCTGGAAAAAGCTACAGTATAGTGTCCCAAAGGTGCTTTTTCAAAAGACAACTGGACATTTTTTTTCCTTGAAGACATTTTGCTTCTCATCCATCTTGAATGAGAAGTGAAACGTCTTCAAGGAAAAACAAAATCTACTTGCCTTTGGGGGGGAAAAACACCTTTGGAGCAACCTTGACTTGGATGACTGAGAATCTCCAGAGACAGCTTCAGAATAGTGCTAAACACTTCAAAGTAGCCAAACTATGTGCCTTTTATACCAGATTTCTAGAGGTGCACTTGAAGATGGTATCAAAGCCAGTATTGAAATGGCTACGATTATGTTTAATTTAGTGCAATACTCAGTCCATCCATACATTTTCTAGACTTATACTAGGAGCTAAGTCTCCTTTCTCCACTTTTTTTCCTGACAGATAAGTTGAGAGAGACTGACTGGTCCAAATACTCTCAGTGGGTTTTCATTGCAAACGTGGGCTTGAAGCTGTTTCCTTATTATATTTTAGTCCAGCAATTTAATCACTATACTGTGGTGTAGCATATTACAAAGTATGGCAAAAAGAAACCCATTGAATGCGTAAATTATTTGTAACATATGGCACAGAGGAAGCATTCAACAATGCCTATTTTATTTGACATAGAAGATCATAAAATTAAAAGAGACCTTAGAAATAATCTTCTAGGCCAACTCTTTGCCCAGCACAAGATTCACTAAAGGATCTTTAATGACCCTCCAGGTTTTGTTTGTAGTACTCTGCTTTATGTGGCAGTTTGTTGACTGACACTCAGAAAATTCCTCTTGGCATACAGCCTTGTTTACTTCCTTGTAACTATAACCCCCCCTTCATGGATTACTGCCTTGTCGTGGCAAAGGGGCTTGCATAATTCAATGAAGCTATGAGCTATGCCGTGCAGGGCCACCCAAGACGGACAGGTCATAGCTGAGAGTTCTGACAAAACGTGATCCACTGGAGAAGGAAATGGCAACCCACTCCAGTATCTTTGCCATGAAAACCCTATGGACAGTACCAAAAGGCAAAACGATATGACGCTGGAAGATGAGCCCCTCAGGTCGGAAGGCGTCCAATATGCTACTGGGGAAGAGCAGAGGGCTAGTACTAGTAGCGCCAGAAAGAATGAAGCGACTGGGCCAAAGCCGAAAGGACGCTCAGCTGTGGAGGTGTCTGGTGGTGAAAGGAAAGTCCGATGCTGTAAAGATTTTTTCTCCATAGGAACCTGGAATGTAAGATCCATGAATCAAGGAAAGCTGGACGTGGTCAAACAAGAGATGTCAAGACTGAACATCGACATCTTAGGTATCAGCGTACTAAAATGGACAGGAATGGGTGAATTTAATTCAGATGACCATCAGGTATACTACTGCGGGCTAGAATCCCTCAGAAGAAATGGAGTAGCCTTCATAGTCAATAAAAGAGTAGGAAAAGCAATACTGGGATACAATCCTCAAAATGACAGAATGATCTCAGTTCGAATCCAAGGCAAACCATTCAATATCACAGTAGTCCAAGTCTATGCCCCAACCACCAGTGCTGAAGAGGATGAAATTGACCGGTTCTATGAAGCCCTACAGCACCTTATAGAAGTAACACCCAAAAATGATGTCCTTATCATCATGGGGGATTGGAATGCTAAAGTAGGAAGCCAAAAGATAAGCGGAATAACAGGCAAGTTTGGCCTTGGAGTACAAAATGAAGCAGGGCACAGGCTGATAGAATTTTGTCAAGAGAATATGATGGTCATAGCAAACACTCTTTTCCAACAACCCAAGAGACGGCTCTACACATGGACATCACCAGACGGTCAACACAGAAATCAGATTGACTATATGCTCTGCAGCCAAAGATGGAGAAGCTCTATACAGTCAGTAAAAACAAGACCAGGAGCTGACTGTGGCTCAGACCATGAGCTTCTCCTTGCAAAGTTTAGGCTTAAACTGAAGAAAGTAGGGAAAAGCACTAGGCCACTCAGGTATGAATTAAATCATATCCCTGTTGAATATACAGTAGAGGTGACAAATAGATTTAAGGAATTAGATCTGATAGACAGAGTGCCTGAAGAACTATGGACAGAGGTTCGCGACATTGTACAACAGGTAGCAACCAAAACCATCCCAAATAAAAAGAAATGCAAGAAAGCAAAATGGCTGTCTGAGGAAGCTTTGCAAATAGCTGAGGAAAGGAGGAAAGCGAAAGGCAAGGGAGAAAAACATAGATATGCCCAATTGAATGCAGAATTCCAGAGAATAGCTAGAAGAGATAAGAATGCCTTCTTAAATGAACAGTGCAAAGAAATAGAAGAAAACAATAGAATAGGGAGGACCAGAGATCTTTTCAAGAAAATTGGAGAGATGAAGGGAACATTCCATGCAAAAATGGGCATGATAAAGGACCAAAATGGCAGGGACCTAACAGAGGCAGAAGAGATTAAGAAGAGGTGGCAAAATTACACAGAAGAACTATACAAGAATGAGCTTAACGTCCCAGATAATCACAATGAGGTGGTCACTGACCTCGAGCCAGACATCCTAGAATGTGAAGTGAAGTGGGCCTTAGAAAAGCTGAGCAACAACAAAGCTAGTGGAGGTGACAGTATTCCAGCTGAGCTATTCAAAATCTTAAAAGACGATGCAGTAAAAGTGCTACACTCAATTTGCCAGCAAATTTGGAAAACTCAACAGTGGCGACAGGATTGGAAAAGATCAGTTTACATTCCAATTCCAAAGAAAGGCAGTGCCAAAGAATGTTCAAACTATCACACCATTGCACTCATTTCTCATGCTAGTAAAGTCATGCTTAAAATCCTACAAGCTAGACTTCAGCAGTATGTGGATCGAGAACTACTAGAAGTACAGGCAGGATTTCGAAGAGGCAGAGGAACTAGAGATCAAATTGCCAACATACGCTGGATCATGGAGAAAGCTAGGGAGTTCCAGAAAAACATCTACTTCTGCTTCATTGATTATGCTAAAGCCTTTGATTGTGTGGATCATAACAAACTGTGGCAAGTTCTTAAAGAGATGGGAGTACCAGACCACCTTATTTGTCTCTTGAGAAACCTATATGCGGGCCAAGAAGCAACAGTGAGAACTGGACACGGAACCACTGATTGGTTCAAAATTGGGAAAGGAGTCCGGCAAGGCTGTATACTGTCGCCCTGCCTATTTAACTTATATGCAGAGCACATCATGAGAAAGGCAGGGCTAGATGAATCAAAAGTTGGAATTAAGATTGCTGGAAGAAATATCAACAACCTAAGATACGCAGATGATACCACTCTAATAGCAGAAAGTGAAGAAGAACTAAAGAGCCTCTTGTTGTGGGTGAAGAAGGAGAGTGCAAAACTTGGGTTGAAACTTAACATTAAGAAAACCAAGATCATGGCATCTGGCCCTCTCAATTCCTGGCAAATAGATCTGGAAGAAATGGAGGTAGTGACAGATTTTGTTTTCCTGGGCTCCAAGATCACTGCAGATGGGGACTGTAGCCAAGAAATTAAAAGACGCTTGCTCCTGGGAAGGAAAGCCATGGCAAATCTAGACAGCACACTAAAAAGCAGAGACATCACCCTGTCAACAAAAGTGTGTATAGTCAAGGCTATGGTCTTCCCAGTTGCAATGTATGGCAGTGAAAGTTGGACCATAAGAAAGGCTGAGCGCCAAAGAATTGAGGCCTTTGAACTGTGGTGCTGGAGAAGACTCCTGCGAGTCCCTTGGACTGCAAGGCGATCAAACCGGTCAGTCCTAGAGGAGATCAATCCTGACTGCTCTTTAGAAGGCCAGATCTTGAAGCTAAAACTCAAATACTTTGGCCACCTAATGAGAAGGAAGGACTCACTGGAGAAGAGCCTAATGCTGGGAAAGATCGAGGGCAATAGAAGAATGGGACGACAGAGAATGAGGTGGCTGGATGGAGTCACTGAAGCAGTAGGCGTGAGCTTAAATGGACTCCAGAAGATGGTGGAAGACAGGAAGGCCTGGAGGAACGTTGTCCATAGGGTCGCGATGAGTCGGACACGACTTCGCAGCTAACAACAACAACAAACTATAACCCATTGGTTCTGATTCTGCCCTTTAGGGCCATAGAGAATAAGTTTGTTCCGTTTTCTAAATGCAGTCCTTCATGTATTTAAAGATGGCTATCATATCTTGCCTCTGTTGTCTTTCCTGACTCCAGACCCTTTAACCATTGGGCTTGGTTTCCAGACCCTTCATCATCTTGGTAGCTCTCCTCTGAACTTGCTCCACCTTGTCTTCTGAACTATGGTGCCCAGAATTGTGCCAAGCAGAATCTGACCAGAGCAGAGTTTGATATTTATTCCCTGTGATCTATTCTTCTTAATACAGCCTAGGATAGAAATTGCCTTTTTTATTTGCTGAATCACATTGCTGGCTCATGTTTGACTTTGACATAGATTCTTAGATACCTTCATAAATGTTTCTGCCAAGCTGCTGCTAAGGTTGCTGCAGCAACCTTTTTTTAAAAAAAAGGGATCCTATGTGCCTTTCTTTCTAGTGGCCTTAAATCAGGGGAGTCAAACTATCGGTCTGTGGGCCAGTTGCATCATGCGGCGGCCGCGCCCAACCCAGCTCCAGCAATGTGAAAAAAGCCATGATATGTTGTGACACGTCACGTGATGTGGCGAGTTTGACACCCGTGCCTTAAATCCTTGTTTTAGCCAGCAAGCTGTTAAGCAATGAAAGAGTCTGACTAGAACAGTGGTAAATTTGTCTTTGCTGGAGGTTTTCAAACAGGCTGGTTAATTATCCACCAAGGATAATTAAATTGAATCCTGTACTGAATAGGGGGTTGGACTAGATGACCCAGAAGGTCCCTACCAACTTATATATTCTTTAATTCTTTGAACCCAATGCCTCCCCATCCAATACGTACACCTTTTATTATACCCATTTCTCCCCATTAAATTCTATTCTATTCATTTTAGTTCACAGCTGAAGTCTATTTAAAACATTTTTGCATTTCTTCTCTCTCCCCGCCTCCTGCTTTGTATTATCTGCAGATTTGATAAATCTCCCCTCCCATCTCTCCTCCATGACATTGATCAACATATTGAACAGTACAAGGCCCACTGACATTTCACTTTGGATACTTCCTTGCAAACTGAAGTGAAGCCTTTAATGAGCGCTCATTCAGCCACTTGTGAGTGCCTCTACTACTTTTACCACTGTAGCCCATAATTTACCATTTTACTAAGCAGAATATCATGCAACTTTGATGAAGGCTTTACAAAATGGCTGCAGCTTTTCCCTGACTGCTAAGCTAGAAAATCTGTGAAAGAGGGTCAGCTTCACAGCCTTGCAGGAGATAGTGACTCCTATGTTCCATGGAAGGAGGGGGCTCTACTAAGGCCCATGTATGGGGTTCCTGAAGCAAAGATATTTTGCGGAGTCCCTGCTCACAGTGGGCAGGGAATTCTGTAGGAGATGGCCTTCCAGGCTCAGAGCCACATAGGAGTGTAAAATTAATAACCAGCACTTTGAATTATGCCTGGAAAAGAACTAAGAACAATAATGAGTGTACATGGACGAATTTAGGGATATGTGCATCAAATTCTTTTTCTCTTTAGGTAGAATTCATCCTAAGCTGCTAAAGGCAGCATTCTCTGATGCCCATTAGAAAAAAACTCTCCAGGTGAGATTTGAAGATGCAACCTTGCTTATTCACTAAGAACACAATATAGGAAGTCCTCGACTTATGACCAGGGTTGAGCCCAAAATTTTTGTTGCTAAGTGAAACATTTGTTAAGTGAGTTTTCCTCTATTTTACAACCTTTCTTGCCACAGTGGCTAAGTGAATCACTGCAGGTGTTAAGTCAGTAACACGGTTGTTAAGTGAATCTGGCTTCCCCATTGACTTTGGTTGACAAAAGGTTGCAAAAGGGGATCATATAACCCCGGGAAACTGCAACCATCATAAATATGAGTCAGTTGCCAAATGTCTGAATTTTGATCACACGGCCATGGGGATGCTGCGATGGTCGTAAATGTGAAAAATGGTCATAAGTCACTTTTTTTCAGTGCCGTTGTAACTTTGAATGGTTACTAAATGAACTGTTGTAAATCGAGGACTACCTGTAATTAATTTATGTAATAGGAAATCATTTTCTTTCAATAAAAAAATAAAGCAAGTATGGTGATAAGCAGCTATTGCTCTCCTGTCGAGGGAGATACAGCCAAAACATACGGGCACTGTAATGTGGGCAGCTTCAGTGAGCACCAGTCCTTTTCATCATATTGCTATCCACAATCTGAAACAGATGGCAAAAATTAATTAAAATATGTGCCATAATAGGTTTGTTAGTGATTCAAGACTTTCTTAGGGATCGGGTACAAACAGTGAGGGTTGGGTCTGCTTTGTCCACCCCCCTGAAGCTTTGCACCGGCACGCCACAGGGCTGTGTGCTTAGCCCCTACCTGTACTCTTTATACACTTATGATTGTGTATCATCTGACCCATCCACTGCGATAATCAAGTTCGCAGATGATACAACTGTGGTGGGTCTTATTACAGGTGGGGATGAGACAGCATATAGGGTGGAGGTACAAAAACTATCCATATGGTGTAGTAACAACTTGCACCTAAACATCGGCAAGACAAAAGAGATGGTGTTAGACTTCTGGAGAAAAAAGGAGGAACCTGCCCCACTTTACATCGGGGAGGACTGTGTAGAGAGAGTTTCCTCTTTTAAATTTCTGGGAGTCTACCTCTGTGAAGATCTGACCTGGAAAGTTAATACAACCCAGGTGGCTAGAAAGGCCCAACAGAGGCTTCACTTTCTTAGGATCTTGCGGAAGAACAGGGTAGAACAACAGCTAATAACCCTCTTTTACCGGTCTACCATAGAGAGCGTCCTCTCGTATGGTATTGTGGTTTGGTATGCTGGTCTGACAGCCGCGGACAGGAAAGTATTACAGAGGGTAGTGAGCACAGCACAAGACATTGTGGGCTGTTCCCTGACACCACTGGATGACATCGCCAGGGCTCGTTGCCTTGGAAGAGTGAGGAAGATTCTCAGGGATGACTCACACCCTGGACGGTATCTCTTTACTCTACTACCATCCGGTAGGAGATACAGGAATATACTGTAGCCAGCCGTACCAACAGGCTGAAAAATAGCTTTTATCTGTGGGCTGTTAGGCTTTTAAATGGGACATAATCTTATGCAGAATTGACTTGGGAGACCGGTGTGTGGTGTAGTTGGTTCACATGGTGTGGTAGGATGGAGGGTTTGTTGTCACTGTGTGTTGGGGGGAGAGAGCACGGGGGGAGGCTCAGTTAATCTCAATGTACACATGTTGTACTTTGACAATAAAGGTTTATTATATACCATAATTGGTGATTTTTTTAGCAATGCAATTTCCTTTAACACTATGCATCTAAAATAATTGTTCATGAGCTTGAATGTTATGTTAAGCTGATGCTGCAACAAACTTAAATAATGGTTTGTTTTCAGAGCTGCATTTGGGATTAGAAGAAAATAAATAACTTGCTGAACAAGCCCCATACAAATTATTTAGGCACTGTTGCTTAACACGGCTCCAATTTTAACTTGCTGTAGATTCTGCTATAGGCTTCCGGTTTATTACTTCCCTTAGGCTTGACAGATGATTTAATTAAAAGCTGCACAAAAAGCACTCTATTCAGTTTCCAGTGTTGCAGATTGAGTATAATCTATGTGAATTTTTGTGGACCAAACAGCTGTATTAGATATTTTGAAAAAAATGTCAGACCTACAACAGCCATTCTTTAGGCATAACCATATCCTGTTTAAAACATGTCCAGCCTTAATCACTGATTCCAAACGTTGGCTGTTCTCTGTCTTGATGAAAACTAGTTAATAATTTTCCCTCTTTAAATAACGGCAATGTGATGACAGTTCTCCGTAACTGAGAAGTTACTTCATCCTGGATTCAAAGACTTTCAACAATCACTTCCTAAAACCCCCCCCAAAAAACTGAAATAGCTTCAAATAGAAGTAGCGATTAATTAGATGCATGATAGTGAAAAGAAAATTGATAAAAATATAAAGTTTACTTTTATAGCTTACTGAAAATCAGCTAAAACAGAAATAGAGAACAGTGATGTAAAAATAGGATGGAGGTAGTGGAAGAAGAAGAGACTGAATAGAAAACTGCTTTAAAATGAAATATAAGAGAAATAGTCTGGAAACAAATGCAAATAAGCCTAAATCTATTCCTAACTGTATGCCAGGTTTTTTTTTTAAAAAAATAGCAACCCATTTCTTTGAGCCAGTGCTCAAAAACCTGTCTGCAAAACCTGTCTTGTCCGTTATTGTATATGGAGGTGTGCAAGATATGCTAACCAGCTACAATTAAAGATATACAACCTGCACATTCCGGGAATTGGGATTTTAATCATGTTGTGAGGAAAGTAGAGGAGGAAGTTGTGTTGCATATATTTGCCACCTTGAGTTATTTATAAAAAATATTAAAGATAGCGTATAAGTATGTCATGGTTCCGATAGATGAAACCCTTCAAAAGAAATTCAAGGCAAAAATTCTTCCTTAACGAATTTTTTATTCAGGAAACAAAGTATCGGCACTACATAGTTGAACCCAAAACTAGATTCCCTTCCTCCAGATACAAAGTAACAAATTGTAATTTCCACCCCCAAGCAGCAGTCATAAATCACATTCTCTAATAAACCTGAAACATGGGCTTTCTTCCCAGCTCCTCAGCCCGCCAAAACGTCATCAGTTCATCCTTGGGTTCCCACAGAGCAGTGTTATTATTATGGCTAGCTGAGCTCAAGCATTCACCCAAACCCCCCTTCTGCACCTGATTTCTAAATAGAAGAAAAAGCATGTTAAAAGCAAAGAGAAAATGACTGCGATTTTCATCAGTTGTCAGAGCCGGAACATCCAATGTTTAGTGTTGACAAAGTAAATAAAAACAAAAAATAAAAATCATCTGTTTGTTACTGTATGCCTTTGTTTTTCCATACACTGTGTAATGTGAAGCTGACCCTCTTTCGCAGATTTTCTAGCTTAGCAGTCAGGGAAAAGCTGCAGCCATTTTGTAAAGCCTTCATCAAAGTTGCATGATATTCTGCTTTGTATTATCTGCAGATTTGATAAATCTCCCCTCCCATCTCTCCTCCATGACATTGATCAACATATTGAACAGTACAAGGCCCACTGACATTTCACTTTGGATACTTCCTTGTAAACTGAAGTGAAGCCTTTAATGAGCGCTCATTCAGCCACTTGTGAGTGCCTCTACTACTTTTACCACTGTAGCCCATAATTTTAAATACCACAACTAAACAGTCCCTTTACTTGAATCCACTCTTGATTACCCCCAGCTTTCTTCACTTCATTAGGTGAATGCAAGTTATTTTGCTGCTAAATAAATAGAGAGCCTGATATAGAGAGGCTAATATAGAGGGTGTCCAGCATGGATAATTATTCCTTTTGTTAAGTTCCTTCTTAAGTCTTCCTCCTACTCTTTAGAATTACTCTACAGTGAGTTTGTTTGCAAATGATGGTGGTGTTGGTACAGATTGATCTCTATCCATTCATTTTAACCACTCAACCTCTCTAACCATGTGCCCTCCAAATGCACTGAAACTATAATTCCCAAAATTCCTAATCAGTATCTATGTAGTCACTAGGAGCTGAAAACAGCTTGATGGCAAATAATCACTATGTTGAGTGCAAATTCTGTGTGTTGTGATTGGGCTTCATTTGAAGAGTAGCACTTTGGGAAGTTTGCACTGCAGCACTGCATGTAGCTTTTTGCCATACAGAATTTTTTTTTCTAAATGGTATCCACCCATTGCACCAACATACAGACTAGCTTTATATTAGATACTAGGATAAAATGTGTTTGGTTACTTTATAGCTCAGAATGATATATGAACCCAGACAGCTATGGTAACTGAATAAATTATGTATTATTAGTTAGTCATGCATTAGGTAAAGGTAAAGGTTCCCCCGCACGTGCGTGCTAGTCGTTTCCGACTCTAGGGGCCGGTGCTCATCTCCGTTTCAAAGCCGAAGAGGCAGCGCTTGTCCGAGGACGTCTCCGTGGTCATGTGGCCGGCATGACTAGACGCCAAAGGCGCACGGAACGCTGTTACCTTCCCACCGCAGTGGTCCCTATTTTTCTACTTGCATTTTTACCTGCTTTCGAACTGCTAGGTTGGCAGAAGCTGGGACGAGTCACAGGCGCTCACTCTGTTACGTGGCACTCGGGATTCGACCCGCCAAACTGCCGACCTTCTGATCGACAAGCTCAGCATCCTAACCCACTGAGCCACTGCGTCCCTAGTCATGCATTAGCTGGTCATAAATACTATAGTAGAAATCTATGAAAACAGGATTGAAGTACATTGTTGAATACTTATTATTTCTGTGTTTCTCTGATATGCCTCAACTATGACATGCTTTGGACTGATAATAAAAAATTATTTACATGACTGAGACAGATCTTGCCTCCCTTTCTACAGGAGGTTTAGGAACATTCCACGGTATGCTCAACTCTATGGTTCATGTGATCATGTACTCCTACTATGGACTTTGTACACTGGGGCCAGCATTCCATAAGCATTTGTGGTGGAAAAAATATCTGACAACTGTACAATTGGTAAGTAACTTTGAAAGAAGGTACAGAAAAAAATAGGCTTAGATTTGAATGATTTATACTTACAAAAGATAAATAGGCACATTATAATGTTGTGAGCTAGCTAGATATATCACATTTTCCACTTTGGTGCTTCCATACAGCCTGAGTTCTCTCAAAAAGATGATTACATAGTGAGTATAAGATTATCTGCATTAGCAGATGTTATTTATTTGTGATTTTGGGTATCTTACAAAGATTAAAACAAAATATAGAAAATGATAAAATAAAGCAATGAAATAAAACATGCTGAGGAAAGGCGCAAGATTCATATAATTACAATAGTGTCATATACCATCTTGGGATATAGCACAGAGTTGAAAAAACCAGATCTTCAGAGCTTTCTTAAAGGCCATCAAGGTCAGAACCATCAAAATTTTAGGAGGGGAATGCTGATCCATGTTATTTTAGTTTTTATTGTTACATCTGAGTCTTGATATTTTACAACCAACTGCTTTAAGAAGGATGTAGTTTATCATCTGGCTAACTGCCTGAGCAGATAGGAGCATGTCGCCAACTTTGCCTGGATTCCACAGCTAAGCAGGTTAAGCCTAGTTTGAAATGGGGCAGTTTGTGAATATTATAAAATGGGTGGATAGAATTTGCATTTACACCAACCCAACTCACCACTTTGGCTTGTTGCCCCATCCTAAAAATGCTCCAGGTAAGAAGACTTGATCTCTTGTTGGCATTTCCCTTTCTCTTCCTTATGCCTTCTTCTCTCCAACTGTTGTTCTGTACTAAGGGGACAGAAACTACTTATCACAGCTCTAAAATGCTTTTGTAGACATGTGTCCTGAAATGTAATAATGGGCCTTAAGGAAACTGCAATCCAAATAATTCCATCTTAGTTCTGTCTTAATTCTTCTTCTCTACTTGATTTAAAAGTAATGTCTTTTTACTAATATATTTATTAAATTTCAAAAACAAACATTAAAATACAAGCTAACCTAAAGAGAAAAAGAGGACAAGTTAACAAGTGACAAAAAATATCTTCAGTATAACAAAAATGACCTCCAACTTTTTTTAAAGCAGAGATAATATAATACAACTTTTCTAAGTTTAAATGAATATCAATATTTAAAATACTAATAATACTAATAACATACTAATAATCAGCATTCTAAAAAAATCAATATTTATAATATATTCTTAATTTTAATCTAACTCAATAAATTATCAAATATGAATAACTATGTATTCAAAATCCATAATATTTCTTTAGTCACTTCATATCTAGTTTTCAGGTCCAAAGTCAGAAAGTAAAATTTCTTCAAATCTTTTTTTTTTTTTTTACAGGTGCAGTTCTTCTTGGTGACACTGCATATAGGGCAAATCTACCTCATGGATAATTGTCAGTATCAGTATCCTATTTTCATGTTCATCATTGGGCTCTACGGATTTTTGTTTTTAATCCTGTTTCTAAATTTTTGGTATAATGCTTATACTAAGGGTCGCCGGCTCCCAAAACATTTGCAAAATGGTGTTAGCAGAAACAAAAATGAATGAAGAGCTCAGTTACAAAACAAGATCTTCAACATGCAGTACTTGACAATCAAGAGGCTTCAGTGCACGGCACACTGGATGTTTTGTATATGGTTTTCCTGGACAAAAATATATATTTTATTATAAATTATTTGGAATTTAAATTTGATGTGAGGAAAAATAAAAACTATTACAACCTACAAATATCAGCAATAAAGTACATATTGGGAATTTAGTGGCATATTTAAATTTTAGTGGCACTCTTAAATGCTTATGTATCTTCATTATGAAAATGAAGTGTGTTTGATGAGTATACAACAATACTTTGAGCACTGATGAGGATACATCAACTGGGTCCCAACTTCCTTAGGCTGCTTTTATCTGAAATGGAAACGTTTCGTGGATGGTAACAAAGGGTATGAACCTCACTGTTAAACTATCTATCAACTTTGTTTTATACTAACTGTACTATTGTATATTAAAAACTATGATTCATAAGTCTTCAACTATTTGATTTTTTTTTACGTGTCTTAGGGTTTTAATAATGGGTTGGTTTGAAGGAAACATTTCCCCACCCCCCAAATTTGTAGAACAAAGCCCTTATGCTTGCTAAATTACTATCATGTTTTAAAGTAAAGGCCAGCTTTTTCTGGAATCAGTTCATTAAGATGTTTGTTAGACTGATAGGACCACAGCAAAAGCTCAATATAATTATCTCTGGGAAAGGCTATTAGCAGTTTTATGCATCCCAAGTCAGAGTAAAAGAGAATTTCTTTAGTGGATCTAAAATTCAGTTTTCCATTTACACCAACTCTTTGCCTAAGTTTCAATCTCTCCACTGCTTGATCCAGAAGCCCTGGACCACAAAGGGAGCTGTTTTGACTACAAATGCCAGAATATGTAAACAAGATTTGAGATACCACCTGGAACTTCTGCCCGTTGTAATCACTTCATCTAGAAGGCTCAGTGATTTAGGGAAATCTGAATATAGTCAAGCATGATTTTAGAACAAACAACTGTTAAAAGGATATGCTTATGAAGCAGAAAAACGGAAGAAGCTCCCACATATTAAGCTAAGATTATGCAAACCATGGTTAAGCAAGTGATAATTAGCTCAGTTGCCACCAATGTTAAGAGAGGCTTATAAAGGGCATGGCATGGCATCCTCCATTCTTGGCTAGCCTTTGTGCCACGAAGGTGGGGGAATTTAGGGACCTCAATCCTTGCACCATCCATATAATGGGAAGGGATGGAATTCTCCCAAATTTGGCGATTATGCAGTATCGATTTTAGCAAGAAGCCAGAGCAGCAACGTCACCTGCTTGCGATACAAAGTTGAAACAGCAGAATAAGCTCGCAAAAGCATTGCCTGAAATTATCAGCCCGTTCCTTTTATCTCGCTACCGCCCAGCGATTGGTGACGGAGAAAAGGAGCGGAACAAATCATTGGGCGTTGTCGGTAAAGCACACCTCTGACGTTTCTAGCGGAGAATCCAATCACCTGCTAATCGGGGCAAAGAGCGAACGCATGATTTTTTTTCTTTTTCTATGAGCGGAGTGTTTCTTAAAAGGACTGCCTCCAATCGGCTAATTCTGAGGTGTCATGTGACCTAGATTTGGCCCAATCACAATGCTGTAGTCTCTGATTCAAACTTTCCTTCGAAGACTCGATGCTGTGTCTATCGGTCACCGTGGAGACGGACTGCGGAGTTTTGTGTTTTCGGGGCGACCGATGGAGCCTCGACTCGTGGGTCCCGGGCCCTACCGAGCAACTCGGCTGGTGAGTAAAGCACGGGTTGTAGCTTGTTTACCGAAGGCTTCCTGTCAGCACCTGCCTATTTTTGACCCTGGAGTTAAGCAGGGAATGCACATTCTGCATGTGACCTGGTATCTCCACCCCTTGATAGATTTTGGGTATAGAATTCCCAAATCTTCAATAAAATCCTGCTTGCGTAGAGGTTGTAAATTTAATGTACTATTAGGTAGAATGGTTGGTAATTGAGTTCAGGTTGACAATTCTCAGCAGGGTGAATGATCTTAAATTGCCAAAAAGCGCAAAGTATAATGAAATTCAATTCTCCTAATTTGCGGTCAGTTTTGGAATTAGTCCGGCATATCTGGGCAGGTGCTGCATTGAAGAAAGCCGGTATTTTGAATATGCTGTCTTAGGAACTTTTGCAGTTCTGCATGGTCTCTGATGGAAGTGGGGCTTTTTTATAAATTAACATTTCAGCTGTGGATGCTGGGATTACCTGCTGCATTCATTGCCACTGAATGTGCCTGATTCAGCTGTTCTTCAACTTGGAGTGTACTAATGCATATACAACTTAGCTGGCAGCATGTAACTTGAAAACAGTAAACCTAGTTGAACTGCTTAGTTTGGGATGGGAGACTACCAGAAAAATCATGGGATGAAAGCCTAGACAGGGAAGGTGAATCAAAAAGGAAAACTTCCTGGAAAATGGCACCTGCATACTGATGCAACAAAACTACAAGTTCATGCTGGTGCATTTGGGTATTTTAATACATATTTGGATATCCTATTAATGCATACAGTACAGTTCTTTCTGAGCTGCAGCCAGAGCCTGCATGATTGCTATTTTAACTGCAAGACAAAATCTGCCATATCTCACCCAGTCAGGGTAGCATTCAAATTCTAATCTCTTGAATGATATGTATCTGTAGAGTTTCAGACAGAAACATTAGTCCTGAACATTTCAGAAATTCAATCAGATCTTTTGCAGGCAAATCGGAAATCTACCTAAGAGCTGCTCATCTTTATTTTATGCCTTACCATAATCAAAACAGCTGTATTTTGAGGGGTCCTTGGTGCTCTCTGAGCTTGCTTATTTTCTTGGAGACCTTTCATTACCCTAAGTAGGTAACATCATCAGTGTTAGTGCTTTAAACCATCAAACTCTCCACAGAGGTGCAAGGAAACATTACACAAAACATCATTCCACAGATGAGAAGACGACAGGAACAGAATCAACTTACAGCAGAATCTAGAGCAGCCCTCAGAAAACTAAAAAAGGACCAGAACATCATCATCCTACCTGCAGACAAAGGCCAAACCACAGTGATTATGGACAGAGCACACTACCAACAAAAAATGAAAGAAATACCAGAGGACAAAGAAACATACATCCCTGTGAACGTGAATAGAATACAAAACCTAGGCAACCAGATCAAGAGAACCCTCGGTCACCTCACTAAGAAAGGCCAAATTAGAATAGAAGAACAGTGGCGGACCTATCCTCCCATGCTTCTACGGACACCCCAAAATAGATGAACCTGGCATACCCCTCTGTCCAATCATATCTCTACCAGGGATCCCTACATACAAAATAGCAAAAGAACTAACAAAAAAGCTTGGGCATTTCACAAGAGGAATCCAACACTCCATTAACTCTCCACTACAGTGCCTTTAAACAGGGATGTGACTATAGATGAGGACGAAATCATGGTCTCATTTGATGTCACAGCCCTGTTCACATCTATAGATCCAGAATTAGCCAAAGAACCGATGATTGCATTGCTTCACAATACACCTGACTTAAGTGAATACACGAAGATCAAAACACCAAGGATTTTGGATCTCATAAACCTCTGCTTAACTACCTGTATTTCTCCAAAAATAAGACTGGGTCTTCTTTTTTTTTTTACCTCCAAAAGAGGCACCAGGTCTTATTTTTGGGATGTCTTACCTCCTGCACCGACAGTCCTGCCCAGCAGGTCCAATTCTTCTGCGCCAAAGGATCAGCTTCATTCTGCAGCTGCATTCCAGCCTGCATTTTGCAGTCAGGAAGGCCTCTGCAGCCAAGTACCGAGCTATGGATTGAATCCATAGCTCAGTCCTTGGCTGCAGAGGTCTTGCAGAACCAAGCTATGGATTGAATCTGTAGCTCGATTGTTGGCTGCAGAGGCCTTCCGGAAAGGCCTTTGATGGAGAAATGCAGGCCTGGCTGCAGAACATACCTCAGAAGAAGAGCTGGGTCGGTGAGGAGAGGCCTGGCTGCAAGGTGAATGAGTGCGGAGTGTGTGGGGCAGCTCCACCACCCCCACCCTAGCTTGATTTTTAAGTATGCCTCGCCCCAAAACTAGGGCTTTGGGGGGTAGGGCTTATATTAGGCCCACCCCCAAAATCAAGCTAGGGCTTATTTTTGGGGTAGGCCTTACTTTCAGGGAAACACAGTACATATTTCCAATTTGGTGGCCAAATTTACCAACAAATTTAAAGAGACACCTATGGGATCACCGCTTTCAGGACTTATAGTGGAGGTTGTCATGCAATGTCTAGAAGCCATAGCAATTCCACAAATACAACTGAAAATATGGACCAGTTATGTAGATGACACCTTCACCATAATTTGTTGTTGTTAGCTGTGAAGTCTTGTCCGACCTATTGTGACCCTTTGGACAATGTTCCTCCAGGCCTTCCTGTCCTCTACCATCTTCTGGAGTCCATTTAAGCTCAGGCCTACTGCTTCAGTAACTCCATCCAGCCACCTCATTCTCTGTCGTCCCTTTCTTCTCTTGCCCTCAATCTTTCCCAGCATTAGACTCTTCTCCAGTGAGTCTTTCCTTCTCATTAGGTGGCCAAAGTATTTGAGTTTCAACTTCAGGATCTGGTCTTCTAAAGAGCAGTCAGGGTTGATCTCCTCTAGGACTGACCGGTTTGATCGCCTTGCAGTCCAAGGGACTCGCAGGA
Source organism: Vipera ursinii (assembly GCF_947247035.1). NCBI lineage: Eukaryota > Metazoa > Chordata > Lepidosauria > Squamata > Viperidae > Vipera > Vipera ursinii. The sequence continues at coordinate 267,953,725 of NC_139513.1, forward strand.
GTCTTCTCCAGCACCATAGCTCAAAGGCCTCAATTCCTTGGCCTTTCTTATGGTCCAGCTTTCACTGCCATACATTGCAACTGGGAAGACCATAGCCTTGACTATACACATTTTTGTTGACAGGGTGATGTCTCTGCTTTTTAGTGTGCTGTCTAGATTTGCCATGGCTTTCCTCCCAAGGAGCAACCATCTTTTAATTTCTTGGCTACATTCTCCATCTGCAGTGATCTTGGAGCCCAGGAAAATAAAATCTGTCACTACCTCCATTTCTTCCCCATCTATTTGCCAGGAATTGAGAGAGCTGGATGCCATGATCTTAGTTTTCTTAATGTTCAGTTTCAACCCAACTTTTGCGCTCTCCTTCTTCACCCGCAACAAGAGGCTCTTTAGTTCTTCTTCACTTTCTGCCATTAGAGTGGTATCATCTGCATATCTTAGGTTGTTGATATTTCTTCCGGCAATCTTAATTCCAACTTTTGATTCATCTAGCCCTGCCTTTCTCATGATGTGCTCTGCATATAAGTTAAACAGGCAGGGCGACAGTATACAGCCTTGCCGGACTCCTTTCCCAATTTTGAACCAATCAGTGGTTCCGTGTCCAGTTCTCACTGTTGCTTCTTGGCCCACATATAGGTTTCTCAAGAGACTAAGATGGTCTGGTACGCCCATCTCTTTAAGAACTTGCCACAGTTTGTTATGATCCACACAATCAAAGCATAGTCAATGAAGCAGAAGTAGATGTTTTTCTGGAACTCTCTAGCTTTCTCCATGATCCAGCGTATGTTGGCAATTGGATCTCTAGTTCCTCTGCCTCTTCGAAATCCTGCCTGTACTTCTGGTAGTTCTTGATCCACATACTGCTGGAGTCTAGCTTGTAGGATTTTAAGCATAACTTTACTAGCATGAGAAATGAGTACAATGGTGCGATAGTTTGAACATTCTTTGGCACTGCCTTTCTTTGGAATTGGAATGTAAACTGATCTTTTCCAATCCTGTGGCCACTGTTGAGTTTTCCAAATTTGCTGGCAAATTGAGTGTAGCACTTTTACTGCATCGTCTTTTAAGATTTTGAATAGCTCAGCTGTAATACTGTCACCTCCACTAGCTTTGTTGTTGCTCAGCTTTTCTAAGGCCCACTTCACATTCAAGGATGTCTGGCTCAAGGTCAGTGACCACCTCATTGTGGTTATCAGGGATGTTAAGCTCATTCTTGTATAGTTCTTCAGTGTAATTTTGCCACCTCTTCTTAATCTCTTCTGCCTCTGTTAGGTCCCTGCCGTTTTGGTCCTTTTTCATGCCCATTTTTGCATTAAATGTTCCCTTCATCTTTCCAATTTTCTTGAAAAGATCTCTGGTCCTCCCTATTCTATTGTTTTCTTCTATTTCTTTGCACTGTTCATTTAAGAAGGCATTCTTATCTCTTCTAGCTATTCTCTGGAATTCTGCATTCAATTGGGCGTATCTTTCTTTTTCTCCCTTGCCTTTCGCTTCCCTCCTTTCCTCAGCTATTTGCAAAGCTTCCTCAGACAGCCATTTTGCTTTCTTGCATTTCTTTTTATTTGGGATGGTTTTGGTTGCTACCTGTTGTACAATGTCGCGAACCTCTGTCCATAGTTCTTCAGGCACTCTGTCTATCAGATCTAATTCCTTAAATCTGTTTGTCACCTCTACTGTATATTCAACAGGGATATGATTTAATTCATACCTGAGTGGCCTAGTGCTTTTCCCTACTTTCTTCAGTTTAAGCCTAAACCTTGCAATGAGAAGCTCATGGTCTGAGCCACAGTCAGCTCCTGGTCTTGTTTTTACTGACTGTATTCTTCATCTTTGGCTGCAGAGCACATAGTCAATCTGATTTCTGTGTTGACCGTCTGGTGATGTCAACGTGTAGAGCTGTCTCTTGGGTTGTTGGAAAAGAGTGTTTGCTATGACCATCGTATTCTCTTGACAAAATTCTATCAACCTGTGCCCTGCTTCATTTTGTACTCCAAGGCCAAACTTGCCTGTTATTCCGCTTATCTTTTGGCTTCCTACTTTAGCATTCCAATTCCCCATGATGATAAGGACATCGTTTTTTGGTGTTAGTTCTATAAGGTGCTGTAGGGCTTCATAGAACCGGTCAATTTCATCCTCTTCAGCACTGGTGGTTGGGGCATAGACTTGGACTACTGTGATATTGAATGGTTTGCCTTGGATTCAAACTGAGATCATTCTGTCATTTTGAGGATTGTATCCCAGTATTGCTTTTCCTACTCTTTTATTGACTATGAAAGCTACTCCATTTCTTCTGAGGGATTCTTGCCCACAGTCGTATAACTGATGGTCATCTGAATTAAATTCACCCATTCCTGTCCATTTTAGTTTGCTGATACCTAAGATGTCGATGTTCAGTCTTGTCATCTCTTGTTTGACCATGTCCAGCTTGCCTTGATTCATGGATCTTACATTCCAGGTTCCTATGGAGAAAAAATCTTTACAGCATCGGACTTTCCTTTCACCACCAGACACATCCACAGCTGAATGTCCTTTTGGCTTTGGCCCAGTCGCTTCATTCTTTCTGGCACTACTAGTACTAGCCCTCTGCTCTTCCCCAGTAGCATATTGGACACCTTCTGACCTGAGGGGCTCATCTTCCAGCGTCATATCGTTTTGCCTTTTGGTACTGTCCATAGGGTTTTCATGGCAAAGATACTGGAGTGGTTTGCCATTTTTTTCTCCGGTGGATCACGTTTTGCCAGAACTCTGCTATGACCTGTCTGTCTTGGGTGGCCCTGCACGGCATAGCTCATCGCTTCATTGAATTACGCAAGCCCCTTCGCCACGACAAGGCAGTAATCCATGAAGGGGTTCACCATAATAAAAAAGGACCAATTAGAGAACACCCACAGAACGGCAACACCTGCGGCCGGCGTCAACTTCCCTCCGTCCAGTGCGCTCCCACAGAGAGGGCCTCCTCAGGGTGCCTCCGATCAAAGAATGTCGATTGGTGGCCCCCAGGGGGAGAGCGTTCTCTGTGGGCGCACTAGACCTATGGAACCGCTTGCCGGTTGAGCTCCAGACGGCCCCCGACCTTCGCTCCGTCCGGCGCAATCTAAAAACGTATCTATTTGAGCAGTCTGACCTGGTCTGATGGGTTAGGGTTGGGGTTTTAAATACGTTTTAATTATTGTTTTAACCTTGGGCATTTATTTAATCGTTTTTAACTTTTGTATCCTGTTTTGTATTTATTACCCTGTACACCGCCCTGAGTCCTTTGGGAGAAGGGCGGTATAAAAATATAAATAATAAATAATAATAAATAATAAACCATAAATAACATTTTTAAAGGAATCCAGTTTACTAGAAAAGAAAACAAGTACTCGCTGCCCTTCCTGGGCATCTTGATCAACAGAGACCACAATGACAAACTAGAAACGCAAATCTACAGAAAAACCACCCATATTAACCCGGTGGTCCACTATCAAAGCAACAATCCAACCTCTCACAAGAGAAGCTGTGTAAGGACTTTATTTAAGCGAGCTCAAACACACGGCAGCAATCCAGAACAGCAGAAAAAGGAAATGGAGCATGTGTACAACACATTCCAACAAAATGGATACCAACACCAGCACTGATGATGTTACCTAGTTAGGGTCATGAAACGTGGAAGAATACAAGCAAGCTCAGAGAGCACCAAGGACCCCTCATTTCAACCCCGAGCTACAAATGTTCTCCTTCATTGGTGAATTGTATTTTCTTTATGTACATAGCATCCATAGGTTCATAAATAGACCACTGGTTTACTGTGCAGTAAAGTGTGGTGTTAAAGCTTTGAATAGGATGTGTCATTTAATATATTAGATATGAGAATACATTTTCAACTGTACTACACTACATTATTTTTTTTAAAAAAATGTTAGAAATATATACCACAAATTAAGATAGTCTTTTTTATTAACATGTTGGGAGGGTTTCTTTTAAATTAACACTTAATATTTTGCATCCAGCAAATGGTGATTCCATGTACTAAAACAATGGCCTTGTATAATATTAAACCTAACCAGGGCACTGAATCATTGTTTGCTGAGGTGGTAGTGGTTTTTGGATGTGTTATGCAGTTCCAGCCACTGGGCTTTGTTTATGAACCCATGATTAAAACATTGCAATTTAATACAACGTGTGGAGCCCAGTTTATGAATTTGTACGGGTCCTTGAACAGTTTGAGAAAAAAAGTTCCTAGTTTTCTATAGTGAGACTTTTATGACCAACATTACTCTTGATTTGACCTCCTGCCCCTAATATGAATAAATACACACAGATAGATACACAGTTCATGAAGATAAGTAAAGTAGGGCCACCAGAGCTACAAAGACTGGCAGGAATGATGATTCTAAAAAAAATGCAACTTCATAATTGTCATAAATGTTATTTATATGATGATTTCCATATAAAGTGTAAGGAATAACATTCACTTACAACAACTGACTTTGGGCAGCATACACAATTAAAACAACTATAAACATTACAAAATATTTCAAAATACAAATGTGGTTATTTGGACTTTCCAGATGTTTTGGTCTTCCACTCATATCAGTCCTAAAAGCTTTGGGCAGTGGCTTGGCATTCTGAAAACTTCAGTAAAAAACGTGTTGCATCCTCTGAACTATAGGGAGTGTTATTCTCCCTCTGTAAAAAGAAATCAGCTTTAAGTCTTGCCTGTGATATACAAACAAAGACAGGTGGTGAAGGGAATCAATTTTTCTCCATATTTTATCTCTTGTGAGCAATGGAACAGGATGCAACTTTTTAAAATAAATAAAACAGTGTAAAATGGTCAATATTAAGACAAGCATGATTGAGAATTTAAATGCACAATCACCATACCACAGTTTTGTGCACCTATTTATAGACACCAATCAAGGCAGATTTCTGCTCAAGTAATTCAAAACCTGAATGTAGTCAAGCATGATTTTAGAACAAATAGCTGTTAAAGGGAGTGTGCTTATATTGGAGAACAACCTAAGAAATCATCAGTCATTTCTTAGACTTGCTTATAAGAAATAATATATAAAAACTGGAAAGATCTTGGCTAATATAGAAAAAGCCTAAAAGCTTAAATTACAACATTCAAGTTAGGCTTCTTCATGCAGTCTTTTGTTCCTTCTCAGGTGCTGCCCCAACAAGTACTAACTTGTGCTTAGATAAAGCTTTCCTATTTTCTTTTCAGTGGAATGAAACTGTTGAACTCTTTCGAAATGGAATGCCTTTACGGAAACATCGTTTTCACTTCAAAAGCTATGACTGTTGCTTCACAGCTTCCGAGGCTGTGGAGTGGTTGCATAAACTGCTAAGATGCAACCAAAACTTTAGCCCAGAAGTAACTCGTGCTCAAACAGCTCAGCTTCTCAAAAAGTTCCTGAAGAATCACGTTATTGAAGATATCAAAGGAAGATGGGGCAAGGATGATTTTGAGGATAATGGTAAATTATATAGGTAAATAACTGAATGAATTCTTGGGGTAGAAAATGTGTGTGCGTTCATTTTTAAATGACTGTATTTCAAGCAAGTGTTGAATCCTTAGCTTCCAGAAACAGAAAGAAATGGCATCATTCCTGCAGCAATACCTGTAATCACCATTTAACAATTGTAATTGCAACCTGGAATTCCATCACTAAGTAGTGTGGTTATAAAATGAAAAATCACATGAAGGTTGTTGTGGACGTTAAGCAGATTGTGCTTGGTTATTAAGAATGATGCCATGTCACTGTGACTTGCAACTTTCTGCAAGCTTCCCCATTGACTTTGCTTGTTGAAAGCCATAGTGAAGGTTGCAAATAGTGATTACATGACTCCTGAACGATGCAACCATTGTAATTGTTCACTGGTTGCCAGGCACCTGAGTCACAATCATGTGGCCATGGACATGCTGTAACACCCATAACTTTGAACAGTTGCTGAATGAGCAGTCACTAAGCAAGAACTACTGTACTATGTTGCCAAAACCAACCAAACAATTCTGTTCCCACCATCCACCCTCCATGCAATTGTAGCAGGGCTGGCTGAAAGGCTTTGCAGGAGCCTGTCTGGGGAGATGGAAGTTTGGACAGCTGCTACCGGTTTTGGGGCAGTGGGCATGGATCGGGCCGGAGGAAAGAAAAAGGAGGAAAGAGGGGGTGGGGTGGGGGTTGCTGTTGCTGTTGTTAGAGAGAGACCAGGTGAAGTCGAAGAGGGATTTGAGGTTTTAGCTGATCCCTTTCCATAAAGGGAGAGGGAAGGAGAGAGTGAGAAGGTGGAATTTTATTGCTTTCTTTCACAGGGGGGAAATCCTGAGTGGAGGCAAGAGAGAGAAAGTGAGGAGAGAGAAAGTTGCTGGGGTTGCTAAATTCAGATTTTAACAATAAAGGAAAGGGGGGAAGGGTTTTGACACCAACGAGACCTGAGACTGCGAGTGATGACAGAAGAGAAGGAGAGGCTGGTTGTTACTGCTTGGAGACTAGCAGCCATCCAAACTTTGATTGTTACTTGTGCAAGTTATAGACATTGTGGGGAGTTGCCCTTGTGGGGCGAGCTGTTACTGCAGAACGCTGACTACCTTCATTCGTGTTCCTATCGCTGCCTGGAGCCAGGGTTCTCCACCCCACTTGTTTCCAAACGGCCGCTGTGAAATCATTGACTATTGCTGCTACGACTGCCTGAGGCTGTTAAACACCGTCACGCATTGACTATCGGGGCTAGGGGCTGGTCATCTTTGTTCCTGAAAGCCCCCCCTTTGATGACGAGAGTCTGCCAGCTCCTCACTTTGCGTGAGCTTCTGAAAGAAAAGACTTTACTAACTCCTTAAGAGCGCAGCTTAAGAGCTTGATGGAGGGGAGCGGGGCTGGGAGTGCCTGGGCTTTGGCGGCCTCTGAGGGGGTAACGCTACACAATCTACCTTAAATAGAGTTTCCAGACAACATCTGTGAGAGAATATTAATTATTCATATACATAATTTTAATTATACATACACAGTTTAATATGTGTATTAAACTGAAAATTGCAAAGGACTAGCAATAATGTCCTCTATCTTGAAATAGCAAGCCAACTCCTCTTAAGGGAGGACCAGGCCTTATGTGTAGCTTCCTGTACATGTTGGCTCAAGATTATCCATAGCCAGCCCACAGAGACCTGAACTCTCCTAAAATCTGCTCCTCAGGCTTAGCGATTGAAACCTTTAACATTAGAAGATGAGACCATTTCAACAGTAGTCTTCATCAACGATTACGTTCAGCAGATTCACTGCTTGTCCCTGCATCCTAACTTCCAATATAGTACCCAGAAGGAAAAATCTTGGGCTAGGCCAACTCTCAGTTTTGATAATACAAACCAGATCTACTCATTCATCTAACAAGGGCAATCCTTTTGCAGATGAACCAGGCATTCACCACCATCAGTGTGAGGATAATCACCAACAAGTTGCTTTCCTAGATACCCCACCAAAACAAGACATTTGAGTTGAAGTAGGAACCCAGTACCAAATTATCTGACCTTTACTGAAATGACTAATTCCACTTCCTGTCAAACTTTCCTTTTCCATTACAATTACATTGGCTCTATCCCCTTACTTCCTTTTCCCTCAGCGAATTTTCACATCCATCCTATTGCAATTAGCAGCCTCCAACACAACCCATAACTATTCAGTGCAAATCAGCTGACCCATCTACTCCTGTCCAGCCATGCATGCCTTGACCTGATGCCATTTATTAAACACCCACTTTGATCTAACAAAGCACATTTTCACCAACATAGCCAACCTTAACTACTTCTCATTTGGTGTCCCTCCGCCTCAGAGTCCCCTTTTATCTAGTACTGTATCTTGCTGCAAGAGATTTGTTCCCATATACTCTTATTCAACGGAACCACCATCTTTTATAATAGTTCAAACTCAACCATGTACTATGGGCAACGACTCTCAGCATTTACACTGATGCACAGAGATTCTTCTCATCACAACAGAGCCACCAGTAGTTGCTGGTTAGCATTCCTAAAGCTCCTCAGCAATCTTCTGCCAAGCACACAGGTATCTCCTAGGGTTTAACCTATGTGATGCTATGTGGATGCTACTGTAAGAGACTTGCAGATGTCAATTTTCATCCAGTTTTTGAACTGGATGAAATAGTTTCCAACTATTAGACGTTCAGATTCATTTGTTGTACTTCATATGCTGCCTGATGAGTACTTGAAAAGAGTGAAACAATTATTGGAACAGTACCGTATTTTCCGGCGTATAAGATGACTTTTTAACCCATGAAAATCATCTCAAAAGTTGGGCAGTCGTCTTATACGCCAGAAAATACCTCTCAGATCTTTTCTCTTTTCTGCTGGGCGGCGGGATTGCTGGGTGAATGGAGGTAGGCGATGGCGACCCAGCAATCCCGCCGTTCGGCTGACGGCGAACGGGTGATGGAGGGCAAACTCTCGTCAGCTTCTGGGGAGGCTACTGCAGCTGCCGCCGTTGCTCTCTCTAGGATTGGCCATGCTAGTGCCTCCAATGCTGGCTGTCAGGTCCCCAACGAGAGGAGAGGCAGGCGGTCCCCAGAGGCACCCCGCTCGACCGTAGGAAGGGAGCACCTTTGCTCCTGCCGAGGCACCGCCTGACCCATGCCAACCGGAAGAATTGCTTGCCCGGTCACGGAGTGCGGAACTGAGAGCAGCAGCGCACCAGGCGAGAGAGCTCAGAGGAAAGAAGGTGAGGCGCCCCTTTGGCAGGAAAGGAACAAAGCTGGGCCAATCACAGAGCAGGCGGAGCAGGGAAACATTACGGGAGGAAAGGGAGCGGGATTTAAAAGGCGAGGCAGGTGTGACGTGGGCGTGGAGATGTTCCATTAGAAATACCATAACGGAGGAGGCTCCGGGCGCTTTCCCGGATCGGAACGTGCAAACTGAGGGTGCCACTACAGTCCTCGTGTTTCCCAGGGTTGCCCGTCATGCCAGACATTCCCTATAGCCCGATTCTTTAGCTCCCCACGTTCCTTAATTCGAGTGAATTTTGTCGGTGCCGTGGAGAAACAATACGCAAATGCCGTTTATTTAACCACGCAAAATTCGGGGGAAACCTTGGTATTTGGGAACAAAAAGACTTAAGACTTTTCATTTCTGTTTTATGCATGGGCTGGGTGGGTCACGAAGTTTACCTCTTTTATTTTAGCAACATCGTGGCACTTATAAAAAAAGGGTACTAAAAGAGTTGTTAATATTCAGATTGTGTGCCAGGAAGTGAAATATTGAGTTATTTCTTTTGCTTCTGTGTACTGTAAATATGCATAGAATCTGCATCTCCTACTGGGGTGAATTCTCAATGAAGCACATTAGAGCTACCGGTACTTTATAAAACTGGGATTCTTTACCTTTGCTATAAGGCAGGGTTCCTCAAAGTCTTCAGCTTATTGACTCCCAAACACTCCTGTGACACATTGCATACTACCGCTCAGATCGTCTTGGAGACAGGGAGGGCTGGGCAGGCAGGGAGGGAGAGCTGACCCACCCAATCCAAGCAGATTTTGTATGCAGGAAATACATTGCTTGTTATGATTGGCTGGTTGTTTTATACTGGGAATGGTGATTCTGAGGGAAGGTAATCTGTCTGGTGAGCAGATACATGTGGTGGTGAATACAGTACAGCATAGCACCAGTATCTGTACCGGTTCATAGAACTGGCTAACAGTCAAGGCTCCATCATGGCTCCACCAGTAAGAAGAAAGAAATATGAAGCCAGTTTCAAACTTAAAGTTGTAAACTTTGCCATAGAACATAATAATTATGCTGCTGCAAGACAATATGGAGTAATAGAAAAGATGGTTCGGGACTGGAAAGCAAATGAAAAAGCATTAAAGAGTATGCCAAGGGGTAAGTGTGCATTAAGAAGAGGCACTCCACATTGGCCAGAACTTGAAAAACATGTAATAGACATGGTGAATGAGCATCGCCAAAGCGGTTATATAGTGACACGAAATAAAATATGTTTGTTTGCACTTCAGTGGGCCAAATCTAACCCAGATCACAGCAAAAGATTTAAGGCCACTGTATCCTGGTGTACTAGATTCTTGGAAAGGCATAATCTGGTACTGAGGCAAAAGACAAAAATTTCACAAAAATTACCTGCAGATCTTGATGCCAAAGTAATTAGTTTCCATCGATACGTAATACAACAGCGCAATAAACATGGCTATGCGTTAAGTAGTATCGGAAATATGGATGAAACTCCAATGAGTTTTGATATGGTTGGAAATAAAACTGTCCATCCAAAAGGTGAAAAAACAATTTTAATTAAAACAACAGGACATGAGAAGTCCAATTTTACAGTGGTACTAGCATGCACAGCTGATGGCGCCAGACTGAAACCAATGATTATTTTTAAAAGAAAAACAATGCCGAAATTCAAGTTCCCTGTTGGTTGTTTTGTACATGTGAATGAAAAAGGCTGGATGGATGAAGAAGGGGTAAAGCTATGGCTTGATAATGTATGGAGCAGGCGACCAGGTGGATTTATTCAAAAACGTAGTCTACTGGTGTGGGATATGTTCAGGGCTCATTTAACTCCCAGCACCAAGCAAAGGCTGGCAAGAATGAACACAGATGCGGCAATTATTCCTGCAGGATTGACGTCATTGGTACAGCCACTGGATGTGTGCCTAAATAAGCCATTTAAAGATCGCATTCGAGAACAGTGGAATGAGTGGATGGTTAGCGGCGAAGAGTCATTCACAAAAGGAGGAAACATTCGTGCTCCACAGTTGGATGTTTTGTGCAAGTTTGTCATAAAAGCCTGGAATGATATTGATGCAGAAACAGTAATCAAGTCTTTCAAGAAGTGTGGCATATCAAATTCATTAGATGGTATGGAGGACGACTATTTGTGGCAAGATGAAGAGGAAGCCGAAGCTGAGACCACACCATCTGATACGGAATTAGATCCATACGATGACTGCCTTACAAGTGTATCACAAGATGTCATTGATGTACTAATGAAATCAGATGATGAACAGGAGGATTTTGAAGGCTTTTAAAGGGAAACTGTCACGCCAGCAAATCCTGTAAAAATAGCTTGGAGTTACGATGGGTGTTGCTGACTCGCCAGGGACTTGCCCGGCACTTGCTCTCTCTCTATTGTTTGTTATCTTCCTCCTATCATTATCAGTTCCAGTTTGGTTGACAGCTTAGAAAACAAACAGCATGGCAGCTCCCATGGGTTTATTGTCTTATCCTTCCTTTCAGCTTTAGAGTGAATTAGGAAAAGTTTAATCCACTTGCACTGTTTTATGTTTACATGTTTGATGACACACAGCCTTATGTTTATAAGTGACAGTTTTCCTACTAAGCACCTGCATGTCATAAGCATTTGATAAAATTACCATATTAAAATCAAATCTGATGTTTTTTTAATTTTTATTTGGTGTGCGTTGGAAGAGGGGTAGTCTTATACGGCGAGTATAGCCCAAACCCTATAATTTAACAGGAAAAGTAGGGGGTCGTCTTATACGCCCAGTCGTCTTATACGGCGGAAAATACGGTATCTGAGCTGCTACTTCTCTTATCAGTAAGACAATTAGACTGAATGGTTAATTATTGCAGAATTTACCTATAATAGCTGAATACTTTCCTCCAGAGCCAAGTCTCTTTCAGGCAGTTTGTGGCTACCACCCATATATCTTGCTCTCCAGAATTCTGCTTCTGCTATTCCTTGCAGGCCTGTTCCTCCATAGGCTACTTAGCTACTCTAGAAAAGGAACATCTAGAATCGCCAACAGTTCCATGCAGCATACTGCATTGTGATGGGACACTTGGTATGGCTTTCCACCAATTTTCTGCCCATCTATCTATAAAGCTGGACTCAGTGTTAATGGGCCCTTTCCCAATTATCCAGCAAATTACTTAGAGATTTATTTCATCTGTAAGTGCCTGCTTCTATGAACATCCTTCAATCTTCCCTCAGTCACTGTTTGGCTGCAAGAGGCCCCCAATAGAGTGAGACAGAGATGGCAAGGCAGTGTAAAAGCCATTAACAGATAAAAGACAGTAACAGAACCTGAGCTCTGGGAAGGAAGAAAGGTTTAGGAAATGACTGAAAATAACTACTAAAATAACTACTAAAACTGCCATTTTTATTTCACTGTTTCCACTCCTGTTCTTTCTATCAAATTAATTTTAACAATTAGTTTAACAAATTAGATAGAAACTAATTTCTAAGCAATAAGGAGGAGATGGCCAGAGTAGAATGTTCTTCCCTATAGTTCAGGGGTGTCAAACTGCCAGCCCGCATGCCAGATGCGTCATGCGGAAGCTGCACCCACCCCATTGCCAGCAATGGCAAAACTGTCCCGATACATTGCACGACGTCATGTGATGTCACGAGTTTGACATGTCTGCTGTAGTTGATCCACTGGTGCCTGAATATTGATGTCCATGCTAATGGGCAGAATTAGATCTCATTTATCTCTGGATGAAAATTCAAAATACAGACATACAGGATCATATGCATATTGCCCTGTTCACCGCCCTGAGTCCTCTGGGAGAAGGGTGGTATATAAATAAAATTATTATTATTATTATTATTATTATTATTATTATTATTATTATTATTATTATTATTATTATTATTATATTGTGGGGGCCAAGCCTGTTAAATGTCCAGTGAAGACACCAAACTCCAACATACTCAGAAATGGGCTGCCTTCAGTCTAAGAGGAACTCCTCAATTGGGGAACTATAATCACTGAACTAGTTGCAACTCCCAATTACAAAACCTTGTTGGGCTTTATAGGCATTTGACCTTACCTATAAAGATCCAGACCATTGGTTCTTACTCAAACCATGATTAATTGTGGAGCCACCAGTAATTTCATGGACCTGATACCTTTGAAGGCCTACAGAATTTGTGACATGCCATACAGCCATCTGTGTCTCTCGAAACAATTGATGAGAGATCTTTGCTATTTGAAGTGGCACGGGCCTAGTGGAAATGGGGTTAGAAGGACATGTAGAGGAACTATAATTCTACCTGGGCCCTGCCCTTAATTTTCCAATGATTCTGAGAAATGCCTGACTCTTAAGCATGACTTTCAAATCATCTGTCAAAAGGAATTAATATATTTCAATTCATCCATATGTAAGGAGCATTTCTCAGCAAAAATAAATTAGAGTAAAAGAATCTTCCAGACAAATATGTGACTTCAGCTATGCCTTCAGTGAACACCATCACTACAAACATATTGTCCCTATGAATGCCCTGTTGACATGGTCCCTGGAACCTAGATTCCAGTATAGATCTACTTCCTTTCAGAAACTGAACTTTATCTCTCCATCTGTAGCTGCTTTGAAATGGAGATGAGCACCGCCCCAGCCCCTAGAGTCGGAAACGACTAGCATGCATGTGCAGGGGAACCTTTACCTTTACCTTTATTGTCAAGAAAATATCTGGAGAACTGAGGTTCTACAATGATTGCTTGGTCCTCAACCAAAATCACTACTTTTGGCTTTGATCTCAGAACTTCTGGGGCATATGTGGAAGGCATGAAGTTTTACAAAACTCAGCCTCAGAAGGAGTCACATACAACTTGGCATGAAACTGGGAAGGCAACTAATGAAAAGCTGCCTTTCCCACCTGATATGGGTGTTTTGAGTAAATTTTGATCTCATTTGGTTTGTGCAACATTGCCATAATATTCTAGCACTTGATGAATGACATTTTTACCTTATATTTTACATTTTACCTTAGGGAGCACCTGCTGCCAGCATCAGCTTCCCATCGTCCTGTGCGCTCCCACAGGGAAGGCCTCCTTAGGGTTCCGCTGGTTAGGGATTGCTGGCGGGTGATTCCCAGGGGGAGGGCGTTCTCTGTGGGAGCACCCGCCCTTTGGAATGAACTGCCGATGGAATTTCGGATTGCCCCCGACCTTCGCTCGTTTCGCCGGGACCTGAAAACCTGGTTGTTTGAACTGTCTGGCCTGGACTGAGGGGTTTTAAATTATATTAATTTTAAATTTAAATTTTAACTTTGTCTTAATCCTGTGGGCTAGTATTAATTTAATTCTATTTTATCTTTCCTTTTTGTATTGTTTTAACTTGCCCTGTGAACCGCCCTGAGTCCTTCGGGAATGGGGCGGTATATAAAATAAATAAATAAATAAATAACTTTTTTAGGATTTCACAAACCAATCTGTCATAATCTATTTAGATGACACCTTGATTTATTCATGTTCCCTTCAGCATCACAAATGCCCTGTAAAAGACGCCTTGCAGTGCCTCAGATAACATAATCTGTATGCAACTCCTGAAAAATGCAACTTTGAAGTCAATGTTATTAATATCATGGACATTGCATCTCTACAAAAACAAGGTCCAGAAAGACCCAGCCAAATTAAAAAATACCCTAGACTGACAATTCTCAAAGCGGGTCAGACCTATGCAGAAGCTAATGGCTTTCACAAACTATTAGTATATCTTCATTCCAAACTTTGCAAAACTCACAGCTTCTTCAGCCAACCTGTGCTGGAAATGTACTCCATTCAGATAGAATATCCTGTTCAGTAAAGTTTCAAACAAATAAAAGGATTTCTCCACTCACTCTATTCTCCAACATAACACTGTATTTAGCCATTTGTAGATGAAAGTGACATTTTTGACATTGCAATGTGAGCTATTTTGCTACATGCTACAATAAAGCTAAAAACAGAAGAAAGTTAAATCCGTCAAAACAATTTCATGCTATCTGGAACAAGGAACTGCTGGCTATTAAGGCAGACTTTGAAACTTGGAGGCAGTTGCTGAAAAGAGTTCAACAACCTGAGCAAGCTGAGACCAAGCAGTGTGACCAAGGAAGAGAGGATGAGGTTGAAAGTGCCCTCTATACTTGGGAATGAAGTGCTGCCAAATGGGTAGAAATGCTTCCCCCTTTTGTAAAAGCTAGGCTTAACTCATCCTCTCTCAAGTCAAATGTTTTACAGTGCTGGAAATTGATAGTGGAAATGCTCAATTTCCCCTCATCATCTACTGAGAGGGGAAAGTGGCCCACATAGACTCAGTCCATAGGCATACATGCCAGTGTTACAGCTACTCAATTGGCCATTCTAGCTGACTAGTTTAGCCACACCTAACTTTTTCAAGAGCATCTCATGTCTATAGATAACCAGGTCAGCACCCTGATGGAAGGATTTATTCTCTATGGTTTGTTCCTTGCTCAGGTCAGACACCAGATATCAGAGTTCAAAAGTTTAGTCTGTACACAAGGCAAGAGCACTAAAAGAAGCTGGGTCCGTGCCAGGGATGCAACACCCTTTTATAGTCAAGTACAAATGACGGATTTATGTGTGTCTGCTTTTAAAGTTCTCGGATTCTAACTTTCCTAATAGAGTTTAGCTCAATTTCCTACTTTCTAATGCATTAACCCTGTTGCTAGTGTTGTAATGGTTTCTTCTCATTCATCCCTTATCTGTCCATGTGACATTCTTGCTTCACTAAATAGTGGGTTGCCTTTCCCTTCTAAAATGGTGTTAGTTTGGCTTTCTAATAACTACTGTCTAGCACAGCGATGGCGAATCTTTTAGTGACTAAGTGCCCAAACTGCAACCCAAAACCCACTTATGTATTCTCAGGTGCCGGGTGGTCGTGGCCCATTGGTTGGGTGTGGCCCATTGGGTGGGCATGGCTGCGGTGGTAATGGCAGACTGGGTGGGACTAAAAAGTTCAATCAATTCCAACTTTGCAAGATCTTTTTTTTTCTGCGAGACATTGAAATTGATGGAACCTTTTTTTTTTGCACACGGTGGCAGAGGCCTAAATCAAAAAGGTTTTATAAAACCCAAGTGAAGGCCTAGGACTGGGGCAATGGCGCATGTGCCTACAGAGAGGGCTCTGTGTGCCACCTGTGGCACGCGTGCCATAGGTTTGCCACCACAGGTCTAGCAACACCATACCCTCCATACCCTTAGCCTCAAAGGGGAAAGCCAACCTGGAGGGTTATGGGTGAATAGGAGAACAGGAGACAAAAAAGGAGGTGGTTACATTAAGGCAATGCAACAACCACAGACATTCAATTGTTATAACCACAAGCCATAGTAAACAGCCCATCTTGGCTTGATCCTTGCCTGGAGTTTGGGTTGGATGTTTAATAATAACATTGCTTAAAAACAGAGCTTGAAACAGCCTGGAGCTCAGCAGCAAATTTGTTTTGCAGCTGGTTTTATGAAAGGAGCTAAGGGGCTGAGGCAACATCTAATCCGCAACAAATGCAAGAGCATTTGTAGGGAGCCAAGGATTGTATGTCACTTCAAAAGCTTTTAACTACTATGGGGACTGAGCCCCAAAGACTAAGTTAATTTGGAAAGCCTAGGAGGGTGGAGTTAACCCATTGTTATTGTTGGGGAACATGTGTAAGAAGTAAAGCCTTGTATAACATTTCTATCTAAGCCAGTATTTCTCAAATTTGTCAACTTTAAAATGTGTGGACTTCAACTACCAGAATTCCCTAGCCCACAATTTCAAAATTGCCAAGTTTGAGAAACTGATCTGAACTGTAGTGTGTCCAGACATTGTAAAAGACATTATAATATGCTGGAATATCTTTTAGACAGATATGAAGCCAAATCAAGACCAGATCACTGTTTCCCCATTCATATTTTGAGTGTTATTATGATTTTATTGGCTGAAATTCTTTTGTGTGATGGTAAAAATGCAGTTGCAACTAAAACTTCACAAAAAATGGATCTGATTGGGGATAACATATTCTTGATCATAATGGAACATTTATGGAATAATTTCAGGTTCCTGATTAGATTGTCAGGACTCATACATGATCCTAAATAATCCTGATATTATTTCCTCTGACTGATACCTTGACAGGAAATTTCATAAAAAATAATGATTTGATGGCTACCACCATGAGAACATTCTAGCATCAAAGGCAACCCACTTGATTAATGTTATCCATATATACTTCGGAGATCCAGGAACATCTGCTTGAACATTGGAAGAGGATGATCTATTAAATTACTTGATATAATCCAACATTATTCTTATGTACCTGTGATAGATACTTAATTTATTATTGCCTGTGATAAAAAAAACCACTTCTGGCCAGAAAATACATCATCCAATGATTTGTAACAGTGAATAAACTGAAATATTTGTACAGTTTTATAATACAATAAACAGCTTACATGAAACAATATAAAATAAAACAAAATAGATAACATTGTCAGGTTTCATCATTTGTTTCCTAATAGCACAGGCTTTAAAACAGAATTTGTACTCTTTGAAAATAACATTGTCAATAGAATTTGTGAGAATTGAGATACAAAATGTATCTGTCCTACCAGGAAACATTTAAAATTGGGCCTAAAATAGAAGCAAAATATAAAATTGTAAGTAAAACAGCACATGAATCCTGATTTTAGCGGTTCCCAAATGATAACTTTCTTTGAATAATAGTAAAGGAAAAATATTGGAACAAGTGAAGGTGAAAATACTGCAATATTTTGCAGTAACAAGTTTCTATATTTATAAAGATATTTAGTTTAGATAAAACTTTTTTTGATTTCCCCTCTCAAAGCAAAATGAATTTTTAGCATGATAATGTTATAAATTGATATCATTGTTTGTGTATCTTTAGTTTTGGAGAAATTTTGAAAGCTCTGTATTGGGTTTGTAGTTGTGTTATTTTGTCTCCAAAGTTCTTTCAGCGTAAAGAAAGGTTATCTAGTAGCATCAATGGGGCTAGATTCTCAGGGCAGAATGATAACATTCTTATGAAAATTTTAATAGACTGTTTTTAAATTTTAGGTTTCCTCCTTTCTCACCATTAAAACCGTACCCTAAACGATCTCCTTACCGAAAAGAAATAGTGACATTTCCAAACTGGGACTTTGAAAAAATTGCTTTCCAAGACCACATTCCAGTGAAACCTATCACATTGGTAAGATACCTTCCCATACATTAATGTATAATGTGTTGAGAAATTCAAACACATGATATTATGTCAAGATTATTATCTTTTCTGCCTTCAAAGATATTAAGAAAAATTAAAATTGGTGGATTTATGGAAATTGTTTCATTAAATTTGAATTGTACTTAGTTGTGACTCTTTCCATAGAGTTGGTTAAATATATTGCTGGGGAAATAACATTGCCACGAAAGGGCAAAATTATAGATTAACAGTAATTAGCATTTTTCTCCTCACATTGCTACAGAATTCTGAAATGTGGTTCAAACGTCACAGCATTGCAATTGGAGAAGTACCAGCATGCAAACTCATCCATCATCGACAATTAACAGAGGCAAATGTAGAAGACATATGGAAGTCCAGGACTTTATCATAGTAAGCCTGTTACCTGAGTTGTTTTTTTTACAAAATAAATGTGGTGGAATGTAGTCCAGGAGGGAGGGAGTGCATTCCAGAAGAATAAGAGAATAGGAATAAGCGAGTAAATTTTAGATAGTTTAATTGGCAGGAACAGGATCAAGACAGCTCTTCCCTAGAGTATAACTATAAAGAGGCAAATAGTTTGCTTTAGTTTGGCAATATTTCTGTCTGTAGGTGAAGAACAATAAGGGAAACTGCTTAGAAGAAACACTGCATGTCTTTCTTGGTTTTGACATCAATCTGTCTCTTATTCCTTTGGAATATACTCTGTCTCTCCTGAGAATCTGACTTTTAAGGCTTTTCCTGAAGGCCAGAAGAAACATAGTAGATATCACCTGCTACCAGTATGTCAAGATGTTCCAAAGGGTATAGAAGCATGGCAGAAAACGCTCTTCTGGACCCTACCAGCTACAATTCCTTGGCTGATGAGGTCCAGAGTATGCCCCTTCTGCCAGCACAAGTGGGGCAGGCCAATCCCATTGAAGAAAGAAGGCTCCTCAGATATCCTGGACCCCTACCATAAAGGGCTTTAAAGATAAGTGACCAACATCTTGGATTGCTTCCAGAAGCAGTTCTGCAGCCAGTGCAATTTGCGTAACAATGGTGTTACACTGCCTCCCATCCAGAACTAAAGATGATAAACCCCCAGATCCCAAGGCAATGTGTATCCACAGCCATTCTGTCTTACCAGGCCTCAGTTGAGGGCAGCCACAGCATCACTTGGATCACTGGAGATGGAGATGTAAAGCTGTGTCATAAGCATATTGATGATAAATCATCCCATGGTGTTGGATGATGTCACCCAGCAGTTTCATGTAGATGTTGTATTAAAGAATGCTTCTAGTCTATCGACAATATACACTGCTGGAAAAATGACTACCTTTCCTTTTAGTGAGACATTTTGTTACAGCAATTAAGCAAAGACCTAATTTGGAATGTAGAGTGAAACATTTTCCTGTCTTTTGGGTGTTTTGTTCTTTAATATGTCCCAATTGACCTTGCTTGTTGGAATCTGATTGGGAAGGTCGCAAATCATGAGCACATGACTGCAAAAAGCTGCTCGAATTGCTGTAACATGGCCACATGGGTGGTGCAACAGTCATAAGTTACTTTTTCTAAGGCCAGCATAACTTCAAACTATTGTTAAAGAAATGGTCATAAGTTGAGGACTAGATGTATGAAACACTGAAGAGAAAGTGGTGTAATTCTCTGGTCTGACCTTTCATATCAAAGTAGCATTATCATAAGTAATTTGGTTTGCATCTGAAAGATGCAAATAATTTTTGTTTTAAAACAGCCTGTTTTACTAATGAGGTTTTAGTAAGTAAGATGATTTTATTATGCACACAGGCACATAACCTAGTCATTCATATATACGTACATAATCCAGTGACAATGAGCTATTTAGCTGTAAATTTGCTGCTAGCCTATTTAAATCTGTTTACTTTATATCTTCTATAGCTTGCAAAAAACTTTAGGTTTGCACTCGCTGAATGATATTTTGGACACTAAACTTGTCAATGCAAAGGACATCATTCAGAATGTGTACAGTGTCAACAAACAAGGAACTGTCATTTTGGAAGATAAATCAAGTAAGTGGAACTGTTTAATATGTTATGGTTTTGTTGGAATATATTCAGGAAACAAATATATCTTGATCACTAACCTGCTCATTCAGTGCCAATAAAGTTTTGGGTCAGATCTGTCTAAAGAAATAAAAAAAGAATTTGTGATAATTTGATTCCCCTTGAAATCTAGGAAACTTTGATAAATTCTAATTACTGTTTGCTGTCTTTCCTTGTAATACCACAACTCAAACTAATTCCAGGACTGAACACAGCACACCTACTGTATGTGGGAATGAGGGACGTTTTATAGTCACTCCATTTCTATCTCTGAGGTAGATTTCCTTCAAATGGAAACTGTTACGGGTTGCCGCTCAAAGCTCCATCTGTCCCTAGTATTCCTCAGTGGCTACATAAACCTGCCAGGACAGGTCATCAGGAGATTTGGAACCAGATGTTCTCAAGAAATAATTTTCCATGACCTCTTCTGAAGACAGTTTGGCTTCCCTGATAGTGCAATTATAGTTAAAAATTGGCTGGATGAGGGATAATAAATTGAAACTGAATCCCTTAAGGCAGACATGTCAAACACAAGGCCCGGGGGCCGGATCCGGCCCGTGAAGTGGTTTCATGCGGCCCGCGAAGCCATCCTGGAAACAGTGAGGGAACGGCCCCCACTGCCTTGGCCCAGAGACCCTCCTTCTGCCAGAGAACCTCAGATCTGTCCCACTCCTGCCCAGGCCCCCATAGGCACCCTTGATGCGAACGATGAGCTGGCCACGCCCACCCAGTAGGCCATACACACTTTAGCCACGCCCACCCAGTAGGCCACACCCACCCAGCCCCCTGAGGGCAACCGCAATGCTGATGTGGCCCTCAATGAAATTGAGTTTGACACCCCTGCCTTAAGGGTTGTATGAGTTAACTTTCTGCAAGTATACCCTGTTGAAATAATAAGCCAGCAGCCTTAGCAAAACTGAGTGTATTCATTTGGGTTGTGCTTTTTAAAAATGCTTTATTACATAGAGTTCATCTCTGCACAAAGAAGCAGAATACTTATTATCTTATTCTGTTAAAATTATTGCTTTCTATTGCAACATTACTACTGGTACTGTTTTCTGTACTCTAAAATCATTTTCCTTAATGCCTACATGAAGTCATCCTTAGCTGATAAAAAATGAGCAGCAGCCTATAAAGACACATATAATTCACTTTATAGCTGAGAACTAAAGAGGAGAAATATTAATCGTACTATGGGAATAAGCATAAAATCATTAAATAAATAAATGCCTGCAGTTGTAATTTAAAACCCAATTTCTTTGATCTAATAAGTGCTAACATATTAAACCACTTAACATTCTTTGATGCAGAAGAGGTTCCTCACTGGGTTCTGTCAGCAATGAAATGCTTAGCAAACTGTAAGTATTTTTTATTTCTTACGTTGCTTTTCAAACATATGCTTTCTCACTGACTTCAGTAAAGTGGAAATCCCTCATTATTTTCCTTTTTAACAGACTAATTTTGATTAGATGTTTTCCATCAGTTTTCTTTTAATAATAGTGATACTTTCTTCAACAGAGTTGGGAGGAAATAAATCTGCAACATAGCATGTCTCATTCTCATCACCCATCACCCAATTGCTTCCAATTTGAATGGAATATTTTCTAAGGAGTAGTTTGATGATGGGATTAATACAGGTAGTCCTCAACTTACAACAGTTTGTTTAATGGCTGTTTGAAGTTACACTGAAAAAAGTGACTTATGACCATTTTTCACAGTTATGATTGTTGCAGCATCCTCATGGTCACATGATCAAAATCAAATGCTTGGCAACTGACTCATATTTATGAAGGTTACAGTGTCCTGGGGTCATGTGATCTCCTTTTGCACTCTTCTGACAAGCAAAGTCAATGAGGAAGCGAGATTCACTTAACCATGTTACTGTCTTAACTTCAGTTATTCACTTAAAAACTGGCAAGAAAGGTCGTAAAATGGAGCAAAACTCACTGAACAAATTTCTCACTTAGCAACAGAAATCTTGAGCTCAACTGTGGTCATAGGTCGAGGACTACCTAGAGTCAATCATGTGGTGGATTTGATTGCGTTATTGCTGCCATGGATGTGGGGTGATTATTATTAAATGGGTTTTTATTCTCTGGTGGATTTTTAAAATTTTGTAAGCCACCCAGAGTCACCTATGTGTGAACTGGGCAGCTATACTTTTAATAAATAAAAATAATTTTTTCATTATGACTATACATGTAAATTAGCACTGTTTCTGCTGTCTATGTAATCCAACCAAGAAACTTTTTTCTCTTGTTACTTCCCCCTTTTCCATCCTTTTAGGGCCCAGATGTCCAGATCTGAAACAGCCCACCTATTCAGGATTTGAAAGAGATGTCTTTAGAACCATAGCAGATTATTATGCACACATGAAGGAGCCTCTTCTCACTTTCCAGTTCTTTGATGTCTTTGTCAGTGTGCTAGGTAAGTTATGCTGTGAAACACGTATCTGGCAGGCTGAGTGCACAGTGTTTATGCTGCAGAATGTTAATGCTGTCCTTCAACATCTTTCTTAATGAAAGTGACTCCTTTTAGAACTTGATATTTTGAGAAGAACTGTTGTTTTTCCTCCTTATTAATTTGAACCTTTAGGATTCCCAATTCAGACATTCAACCCTTCTTTAGGAAGACAAGCTTCCTAAAGGCAGACTTCAGCAATGCAAATAAACCTTGAGGCAGTTTATTCAGAGATTTGCCTGGAGTGCCATTAGAGCAGGGGTGTCAAACTGCCGGCCCATGGGCTGGATGTGTCATCAGGAAGCTGCACCCACCCCATTGCTGGCAATGGCAAAACAGTCCCGATATGTTTCGTGACGTCGTGAGTTTGACATGTCTGCATTAAAGGAAGAATCAAACCTACTTGAACAGAGCGGGGTAAGAGCACATAATAGGGATTACTTCCCGGCAGTAAGGGCAATACAATGTTAATATTTCCCCATCCTTATTATGTCTGCTGTTTAGGGTAGGCAGAGCCCCTCCAAATAGCAGGTGCTCCTCTGTGAGGATTATTGAGGCTATCTGATTGAAAAAGTCTTTCAGATTCTCTCTGCCCTGGACTCTGACTTGGCAGAGCAGGCTGAGGTGGCTGATACATGGTCTGCTGGTATGATCTGGAATGAGTTGATGACGCTTGAGGAAGTGGGCAGGGCGCTCTGTGCTATGAACTCTGGCATTTGTTTACTGGGTTTGAGTCCTCCTTGGGTTATGAAAAAAATTAGGAAGGTGACCTGCAGTTAGATTCATGCTATATTAACAGCCCCTTTCATGAGGGAGTGGTGCCCACAGCTCTGAAAGAGGCATGGGGCATTCCTTCCTCAACAGGATGACTTTGGCTCCAATACTTTTGGGGAGGGTCATTGAAAAGGTAGTTAATCTGTAGCTAATGAGAACACTGGAGAAAATGCATTATCTAGATGTCAGATTTCATACTGGAATTTAGCACTGAGACAGCTTTGATTGTGCTGATAGGTGATCTATGGTGGAGCTGGGATAGTGGCAGTGTATCCATTGTGCTACTTGGTAGCTTTCAAAGCCATCAATCATGGTATCCTTCTGAGCTGCCTTCACTTCACAGGTTAGGGATTGGGGCCTTTATGATGGTTCTCTTCTTCTCTCAGACAGTTGCAGTCACTGTTGATTGTGGGTGGAAAGATCAAGCTTTTCCTTTGCTGGTACCACAGATTTATCTTCTCTTTCCCCTTCTTTTCAACCTCTACACAAACTTGCTGATTGAGGTGATCCACCACTTTGGGGTTCAATATTGTTAGTACTCTGATCATACCCATGTATATTTTTCAAGTCCAGACTGACCAAGTAAAACTGTTGAGGTTCCAATGCCTGTGCAAATTTGGGTGGGAAGGAACTGTGTCCAACTCAATCCTACGAAGAGTGACTGGATGTTCAAACAGATCAGATCTGGAAATATTTATATTTGACCTTAGATGGAATGGTATTTCCCCATTAAAGGATGATGTGCAATTTGAGGGTCTTCCTAGATTCACAGCTCTTACTTGATAAGCAGGTGACATCTGTGAGCAAGCTGTAGTGCACAGCTCCATTGATGCCCTTTCCTAAATTTCCTATATTGGAAGACCCTTCAGAAACTTATGCCCTAGTCAGCTCATGACTTGACTAATGTGATATGCTGTACATAGGGCTGTCCTTGAAGATCACCCAGAAGTAATCTTCAACTGGTCCAAAATGCAGGACCATGGGCAGTGATGCTCCTGTAATTTCTCTACTTTGCAAGCTACGCTGGTTGCCATTTTGCATTTTGGTGCTTATGAAGATGCTAGTTGTTACATAAAAAACCCTACTTGGGATATAGCCTGTTACTTGAGAGACCATCTGTCTCCCATAATATCTACCCAGCCAATGTGATCTGGCAAAATTGGCACACTCTGGGTTTCTTCAATTAAACAATGCCATCTACTTGGACCCCAGAAGTACATCTTCACCCAGGCCTTTGTAGAGGGTGATTGAAGCCCCCTCTTTTTTTGTACCACTCCAGTTTTGTCAATTTTGTCTTTGTTTTTTTTCCTTTTTGTTTTCTTGCTTTTGAATAGTTTTAATATTTGTAAACTGCCCAGAGGCTCTGGAATTAGGTGGCAGAGTTTCAGAATAATTACTTCAAAACAATTATCTTCATGCCAGTTACAGTTCGACAATACCATAAAACATAACACCTCAAACATCTTCTTTGACTGTTCTGAGTAACCCTATAATTAGCATACTTAGCATACTAGCAAAAACTATTTTATACCAGTTATATTCACTATTCTTTTCTCAACTTTTCTGTTCTACCACAGCCATGTCCCGCTTCATCCATTGTATTTATTCTTTAAAATGTCATCTCTTTTTTGCTTGAAGACCACAACAAAAATAGACGTTTCTTAGGGTTTTTTTACCTAAGATCTCATGACCTAAGTGGTAGATGCAGCATACTGACACATATTCAAGTGATCTGTGTATTGACATTAATATCATACTTATCAATGGTCTGCATTCAGTTGTGCTGTTGAAGTGATGAAGCAATTGTCATAGAAGTGGCTGTTGCCTGACTGTCATAATTCCCCATGCTACCTTTCCATAGAATTTTGTCTGAAATGTAATACTGAAAGATTCATGTGAGAGATGATGGAAACAATTAATAAATACATTTCAGCAATGGGTGGATAATTTGTCAGTCTTGAAAACATCACCACTGTCTTCAAATGTAAGTTATGTACAGTAGATGATAATTAAATACCAGACAATTTCAGAATGACAAGAGAACCAGTTTTGTTGCCCTCCTTCTTTCTGTACCTATTGCAAAAATATTAGCCATTCTAATTTATGCCTAAAAATGAAAAGCTATCTTGGGATCTTGTTCCATGTAGTGCTTGCTTTTTTTTGCCATCAGCATCACACTAGTTTCATAAGTCAAGCCTTGGCCTCACTTGGATTTGACTCCCTTGCTCCTCTACTAGTTACAGTGGCATTTAAAAGTTTGTGAACCTTTGAATTTTCAATATTTCTGCATAAATGTGACCTAAAACATTCTCCACACAAGTCCTAAAACTTGATAAAGAGAATCCAATTAAACATGAGTCAAAAACATACTTATTCAATGATTTATTGAGGCATATGATCCAAAGTTACATATTTGTGTGTGAGACCAGTATGAGAACCTTTGCTTTCAGTCACTGACATTGCCCCATTGGGCAAAAATAACGGCAACTAAACATTTTTAATGGTTGATCAGTCCTGCTTGGACGATTTTTATTTTTTGTTTGTTTGAAATTTTATTAATTTTATCGAAGTATAAAATACAAGGAAAAAAAGTGTGGAAAACTAAGAGAACGTGGGGGAGGGGAGAATAGTGTAACGGAAGAAGAAGAAAAAAGGCATTGACTTCTGATTCTCTTTAGCACAGTAGAAGGTAACATTACAAGTGCAACTTTTTGCTTTAACACAACAGAAGTACAAGCCATTTCTATAACAATAAGCCTATCTAGTTTACAAAAACAGAATCAAAAGTTTCATATTTTTTTCATTGCAAGCACAAAATCCGGAAGCAATTTCAAAATAGAGACAAGATTAACTATATTCTCTTCTTTGGGTAAAGGAATCAATTTAACCATCTCTGCTTCTCTTTGCAGTGGGGAATAATATATCATTTTTTATTTTATTTTTAAACCCTAAAGGAAGAAGACACCAGTTGTTTTTTTAATGGTAATTTACTAATTCTAGGGAGCACTCAGGTATTATATATAAAGAAGAAAGGAGAAAACCCTTCATTTTATAACCAAAACCCAAAGTTAGCTCATTAAGTTTGAATCTCTCTCTTGAGTTTATGCTTGGAGGAATTTTAGCCCGTTCCTCCTTTCTGACAGCCTTAGTTCAGGGATCCTGGTAGGCTTGCTTCTGCTTTATCCATTTTTGGGGTCATATGACCTTTATATTTTGGGTCATTGTCTTACTGCATGACCCATTTTCTCTTGAGCTTCAGTTTCTGGGGAGATATCCTCATATTTTCTTGCCAAATTTGCTGCTAAAATTCAGAACACATAGTTTCATCTATGATGGCAAGCTATCCTGATCCAGAGGCAGAGTAGCAACACAAACCTGATACTGCCAGCACCATGTTTCACAGAAATCACGCTGGAATCCATTGTTTGCTTTCTGCCAAATGTAATGCTTTTCTTTCAAGCCAAAAAGTTCTAGTTTGGTGTCATTCGCCTACAAAATCTTCTGCTAGCTTTCTAGCTTATCCATGTGGTGTTTCACAAACTGTAGGCAGGCAGCAATGTTCTTTTTGAACAGTTGTGGGTTTCTTCTTGCAACCTGCCATGTGTACCATTGTTGTTCAATGTTCTTCTAATGGGGGGTCTCATAAACAATGACATTTGCCAATGCAAGAGAAGCCTTTAGTTCCTTAGATATTACACTGGGCTTTTGGGGAACCTCTGGAGTATTACATATCTTTTTAGGCTATTGTTTTGATGGTAAGCTATAGCATGGCTTGTTTTATTTTGAAGTTTTTTATTTGTGAATCCATACACTGTGGTTTATTCAGAGAGCAAGGGTTAATGAAATCATGGTTTAGTATAGAAATTAATCAGATCTGTAAATTCCAATACGGTAGGTAACTTAAAAATTGGAGCATAACCACTTACCTTGATATGTACTCTCAGAACAGCTGACTTGTCTAAATTTCCTTATAACGAAACTCCAAATACCTTATGCAGTGGTTATGCTCAAAACAAAATTTGCTGAATGAACATTCTGTTAAAGTTTGCAACACTTGAAATGATCTAACCTGAAGTTGGAACCACCCATTTCACTGCTGTTTTCTGAGACAGGGTTACTCAAAATGACCAAGTTTTGCTTCTAGCTGAGAATAGCACTTCTAAACTCAAAATATTTTGTATAAATCTTTTTCTGTTTTATCGGGTTTCATGAATATAAAAGAAACTCACATGTATGGTTGCTTTAAATGTTTGCATGAAGAACCTCCAGATGAGTCTGGAGATGATAATGATCAAGAACAAACTATGCTAGAATTATTCTTTTATTTCCACACCAGTGAGCATGAATGTCCAATCTCCTCACTTATTCTGAATGTCTATAGGAACAGGATAATCTCCTGCAGATAATTCTTAATCAGCATAAAAATTGAGGACAAAATGGCCCAGATCAGGGTTCTTCAAACTTGGCCCTTTTATGACTTGTGGACTTCAACTCCCAGAATTCCTCAGCCAGGCATGCCTGGCTGAGGAATTCTGGGAGTTGAAGTCCACAAGTCATAAAAGGGCCAAGTTTGAAGAACCCTGGCCTAGATTCTCTTCCTCTTTAGGTTGTCAGAAATTATATTCTTTATTCATTTGTCTATGGCAGGGGTTTCAAACTTGCAACGTATCGTGACTTTTTTGCCATTGCCGGCAATGGGGTGGGTGCGGTTTTGCTATGATGCATCCGGCCCACAGGCCAGCACTTTGACACCCCTGGTCTATGGAGATTCTCAGTCATCCAGGTCATGGTTATCCCGAAGGTGCTTTTTCAGGAGGCAACTGGACTTTCTTGTTTTTCTTTGAAGACGTTTCGCTTCTCGTCCAAGAAGCTTCTTCAGCTCTGACTGAATGGTGGAGAATGGAAGGATTTATATTTCTTGCAGACAGCTGTTCATTTGCATTCTTTTAGAGAGTTGTTGAGGGCCCTTGGAGATTTTCTGTGTCATCAGGGTCACCTGTTGCGTTTGCGCCTGTCTTCAACAATGAGGGGACATGGCAGAAAAGATCTTGCAGCCAAGAAGGCTCCACACATATTTGCTCTACTCAGGTGACCCTGAGGACACAGAAAACCTCCAAAAGCCTCAGCGACTCTCTAAGAAAATGCAAATGACCAGCTGTCTGCAAGGAATATAAATCCTTCCATTCCCCACCATCCACTCAGAGCTGAAATAGCTTCTTGGATGAGAAGGGAAATATCTTCAAACAAAAACAAGAAAGTCCAGCTGCTTCCTTAAAAAACACCTTAATTTATTCACAATATTACAGTGTATTATAGTTATATTACTTACAAATATTACTTTGTAAGCGTAACAAAAAACATTCCCAAGAAAAGATCAGTAGGCATGCCTCAAATGCTTTTGGGTGATTAAAACAGCTCAGCTTGAATCTTTTAATGCTTTTCCTTTTACCTACAGCTCGTATTTGGAATGCCAAAAAATGAATTAACAATATGAATGATAAAATTCTGATTTTCAAAGAAACTCAACACTGAAGTTTCTTTTAAAAAGTACTTAAGAACATCTTTTAAAATCATGTTTTGATTCAGGAATCTTGCAGGAAAAGAAGCTAGCTACTGAAGCTTTGCAGATTTGTTGTCTTCTTCTACCACCAGCAAATCGGCGAAAACTACAGTTATTGATGACGTTGATGGCTAAGATCCAGTCAAATAAAGATCTTCCACCTCTTTCAGATACACTTGGAACAAGAGCAATGGTATGTATCTGCCGGAAATAAAAATACACTATGAAATCATTTTGGAATTGCTCTGGGGGAGATTCTTCTTAGTTACAAAATAATGACTTGTTCTAGAAATAGCAGTAATCTGTGCAAGGCAGGGTGTGGTTTGCAATATTCTCTTGTCGCCTTCTGCCGGTATAACTTGAAGTTAAATCCCCAGGCTGAATTTCCCTGCTAAAGTGGATGAAAGATGTCAGCTGCAGCTCTTCCCACCTATTTCTCACCACAGTCCTTTAACCTTTTTGCATTGCTTGCTCTGTGAATGCCTGGTTTTCTTTAGATTTATAGCGCTGTCTGAATGGGTAAGAGAACCAAAAGAACTTTGGAAAGGGAATTCAGTGTAAGGGAAAATATGTTAATTTTCTTGTTTTTTGTCAGGTGTTCTATCCCTAAGTTGATACAATCTGAATGCGTATATCTGAATCAGTGGGCTACAAAAATTGATGTTGACAAATGTGGTAGCAGGCCTCCAACAGTATCTCATCAGTTTATAAATACTTAAATCATTGGGTTGGGAGGAATCTTGAAAGTCACATAGCCTTTGGCTCAACGCATGATCTGTAGTACAAGATGTAGTAGCAATTTCCATCACTTATGGGACAATAAATAACAAATTCAATATATATTGTGAGACCTGATGTCACTGATTTCCTCTTCTGTGTTTCAGATGGTTCAAACCTTTTCTCACTGCATTCTTTGCTCCAAGGATGAAGTGGATTTGGATGAACTGTTAGCAGCTAAATTGGTTTCATTCATGATGGACAATTATGATGAGATCTTAAATGTTCCTTCAGCCTTAAAAACTGCAGCTGAGGAATATATAGCACATCTCCAAAGAGTCCAGGTGAGTCTTACATGGTTGAATTTTGTTCTCCTGTATATAACTTTTTTACTACATTTTGAAAACCCACCTACTGTAAATAAGCAGATGAAAGTTTCACTTGTAGAAATGCTATTATCCCTTCTTTAGTTAATAGCACATCATATGAATTCACATAAATTAGGTTGTTGTATGTGAGTTTGGAAGTAGCAAATCATAGGATGGTAATAGTTCCATGTTATATTACAGTGAATGGTGATAATGGAAATGCTAAATATGAGTTCTGGGTAAATTATGCAATGTTCTGAATGACTATGAATGAATAATTGTCTAGTTGGCATAGATGTTTGGGTGAGTACACAAGGCATTTTGAAATCCAAGAAAGGGAAAGGTGACACTTTGATGATTATCTGTTTAAGGGAAACAATTTCGTTTCAGGTACGTGATGTAAGCAATAACGTATTCATAGATACACATGGCTAAGAAATGAATATAATTCTAAGAGTAAAATTGACTGTAACAAAAGATTGAGATGATTAGTAAAGGATTCAGTCATGATGAGAATTTTCTAAATTTGGAACAGTCCATGTTTTTGGTAGAATCAAAGGGTGGATCGTGAGGGAAAATGGTCATGACAGAAAAGGAAGCGAAAGAAGCAAAGTAAAGTTACATCAACTTCAGGAAGAAAACATATGAGTCCAATATGAGAAAGTATCACAAGATGGATTAATCTCTCAATGGATGAAATGGAAAATGGATCTAAGAAAAGGGAATGTAACACTGTTAAGTAGAGAGTAAAAAAAACATCTTCAGATTACCAAACAGTTGTGTGGAGTTATGCTAATAGAATATATGAACTCACAAAATATGAAGTGCAGTAATGAAGTGAAGGAAGCCAGGAATTAAGAAAGTGCACACACACAAATAAGAGAATGTTTCTGCACTGTAAAGAATGAGAGAAAGATATAGTAGTAATAATAATAATAATAATAATAATAATAATAATAATAATAAGTTGGAAGGGACCTTGGAGGTCATCTAGCCCAACCCCCTGCTCAGGCAGGAAACCCTATACCATTTCAGTCAAATGGCTGTCCAGTCTCTTCTTAAAAACTTCCAGTGTTGGAGCATTCACCACTTCTGGAGGCAGGTTGTTCCACTGGTTAATTGTTCTAACTGTCAGGAAGTTTCTCCTTAGTTCTAGGTTGCTTCTCTCCTTGACTAGTTTCCATCCATTGCTTCTTGTCCTGCTTTCAGATGCTTTGGAGAATAGCTTGACTGTGTATATTGAAAAAAAGATAGTTGCAAAGAATGTAGTCTCTAAAGGGCATGAAGCAGTTAATATTAAAAGAGCCAGAGAAAATGCATAGCAATTTCAATGGAAATGTACGATTTATAAATAGGTAAGTGATCTAAACAAAAAGCCTCAGGCTAAGTGAATAGAATTTCAACAATTAACCCATTATTTTATTATTATTTTAACAATTATTTTATTGGTGAAATACTTTTGAAATAAAACAATTTGATGACTCTGAATGACAGGAGATCACAATCATACCTATCTCCCATGGAGTGTATTCCAAAATGTGAAGCTATCACCAAGAAGCCCTGATGTCTAGCCTTTACACTTACATCTCACATAGGCGAAAAACTTTCAAAGGGCCTTTTCTAAATATTTGAACTGGATAAATCCTATCCCACACCATAGGATTTTATATGTGAGAGATTGCCGGCGGGTGACACCCAGGGATAGGGCCTTCTCAGTGGGAGCGCCTGCCCTCTGGAACCAGCTGCCGGTGGAGCTGAGGACTGCCCCCGACCTCCGATCATTCCGCCGGGGCCTGAAGACCTGGCTCTTTCAGCTCTCGGGCCCAGACTGAGGAGGAATTTTTAATTTGGGGTTCTTTTTAACTGACTACAGGGTTAATTTAATATTTTTTTAATTTGTTCTTAATTTTTGTATTTTGGATTTTTAATTCCCTGTAAACCGCCCTGAGTCCTCAGGGAATAGGGCGGTATATAAATATAACTAAATAAATAAATAAATATGTAATTATTAGCATTTGTATCTGAAAGCAATAGTGCGGTGATCTCAAGATAACAGCAATTCTGCCAGAACAGGTTTTTCTTGCTAACTAACAGGTCACTGTGTTTTGCATTAATTGCAGCTCATGGCTTATCTTCAAAAGCAACCACATATAATACATTGTAGCAGTTTGATTGTGCAGTGATCAGGGCGTGAGTTGTCGTAAGAATTTCACAATCCAGGTACAGTCTAGTTATAGCTAGACTGGGTAAAGGTCTCCTGGCCATGGGTTCTCTCTGATTACGTGGAATGAGGGAGTACTGGGAAGAATAGTTTAGGGATTTGTATAGAGCTAATAGGGAAGTGTTAAAGAGTGCAGTTAAGATGGATGCTATAAAAGGTTGGTGTCCAAAAAAAAAGTTGTAAAAAGTTGAAATGATGAGTGCAAGAACCTCAGGGTAATGAGCTTGCTAAATAGGCCTATGAAGAATTCTAAAACAAGAGCTGACAGTAATCAAAATCTGGGAAGTTCAGTTGGAAAAATAGTGAATAGTAGTACCTGGTCTGTTGTGCAAAATGAATGTGTGTCAAAAGAAGTAAACTGTATGTTTATAAAACTGCTTCTGCCTACTTTGTTATCTGAAAGTGAAAACAGGATATGCTCAAAGAACCATAAAAGTTGAATGCAGTCAGAATCAGGTAGTTAAGAATGTGTAGGATCAAGAATGAGTATGGGTAGAATGAAAAAGTGAAATGCATGAAGGAGGAATGAATGGACGGAGAGGATGAGAAAGACCAACAAAATCTTGAGTGGATGAGATCCAGCAAAAAAAAAAAAAGGCACGAAGTTTAAAGAACAAAAATCAGTGTATGAGTTGAATGTGAAGGAAGAAGAATCGAAAGGTGTGATAAGATATAGCGAATGTTATTGGTGTAAACTTTTCCTTTTATTTTTATTATCTCATCCCTTTAAATGTATTTGGTTTACTGTTGTGCTATGCCTAGCATGATGGATATTGTTGTTGGTTTTATATTGTTTAATGTGATTTTATACTGTTTTATTGGTTGTAAGCCATCCAGATGTTTTAAGATGAGCAACTCGGTATATACATTTAATTAATTAATTATGCAGGTAGGTATGTAGGAGGTATATTATAAATTAACAAACAGAAGAAAGCCAGTTAGAAAACATGATCTGATCATTAACAGTTACTTTATGAGCCCCTTGACAGATTGCAATTTCTCTTTACAAGTATTTTGTGATCCATCCTTCCCTCCCTCCCTTCCTTTTTCTAAAAAAAACTTTTTATAACTGAATGAGGATTACTATTACAATTAAAATATAAACATGCCCTCCCCTCTTTCCATCACATTTATTATTTATTATTAATTTTATTTATATACCGCCCTTCTCCCGAAGGACTCAGGGCGGTGTACAGGGCAAACATATAAAAATATAAAAATACAAAAGTTAAAAAAGGATTAAATACAATGCCCAAGCTAAAACAGTAAATACATATATTAAAAGCAACAGTAAAAAATCCCCCCCAACCCCCATCAGGCCAGGCCGGCTTGTTTGAATAAGTGCGTTTTCAGATCGCGTCGGAAGGAGTGAAGGTCGGGCGCCATCCGGAGCTCGACCGGCAACCGATTCCATAAATCCGGGGCGCCCACAGAGAAGGACCTCCCCCTGGGGGCCACCAGACGACATTCTCTGACCGGTGGCACCCTGAGGAGGCCCTCTCTGTGGGAACGCACGGGGCGGAGGGAAGTTGATGCCGGCATCAGGTGGTCCCTAAGGTACTCCGGACCCATGCCATGTAGGGCCTTGAACACCATTACCAGTACCTTGAATCTCACCTGGAAGACAACTGGGAGCCAATGCAGCTCACGGAGCAGAGGTGTAACATGGGAGTATCGGGAGACTCCCAACACAACTCTCGCGGCTGCATTCTGTACCAGTTGGAGCCTCCGAGTGGTCCTCAAGGGGAGCCCCATGTAGAGAGCGTTGCAGTAGTCCAGCCAAGAGGTCACGAGCGCATGAGTATGTATGTATGTAGTATGTCTCCTATAACAATGAATTTTAAAACAAGGCTTATCATTCAAAGCCTTTCAGTGGTCAATTTTCCTTTAGGTGATGATAGCATATTTCACCTGACTTCAATTCATAATGTTAATTAAACATAGAGACAAGCAAAAACAAATTCTAAATGTCTTCTTGCATTTCTTTTGTGTGTATGTGTAAAATTCAGATGAAATATCCAGAATCGGATACAGATGCTATTTTGCCTGTGCCATCATTTGGTCATCAAATCAGAACTGATGAGTTTGAACACCAAAAAACAAATTGTCGTCAAGAACCACTGGCAAATTTGTTGGAAGAAATCACAATGAATATGAAAATGTCCATCAAAGAAAAGAAGAAAAAGTTGAAACAGGTAAATGAAATTGTTGAATTTTTCTACAGTTTTTTCTTCATTTTTGCTGAAACGTTTAAGTAATTCCCTTTTTTATAGATAAGTGGGAAAATGGATTAATATTAATTAGGTTCTTTGATTTATATTTATTATTTTTATTTATAAAATATGGTTCCTATTTCATGGAAAGTGCCTCTGGGCAGCATACAAACAATAACAAAAACAATAAATATAACAATATAAAATAATAATAATAATCCAACCATTATTTGTGAAAAGAACATGGTTTACAAATAAGAAGGCAAACATATCCAAAATAATAATTATGAAAAATCATTAAACACTATAAAAGCAGAACCAAACAAGAAAAGAAAAGAATGTTAATAATAATGGAACCACCTCAGAAGTTGATCCATCCCCAGGGTCTCAAGCCTACTGGCAGTATACAGGTAGTCCTCGACTTACAACAGTTCATTTAGTGACCATTTGAAGTTACAACAGCACTGAAAAAGGGCATATGACCGTTTTACACACTTATGACCGTTGTAGTATCCCCATGGTTATGTGATCAAAATTCAGATGCTTGACAACTGACTCATATTTTTGACAGGAGCAGCGTCCCAGGGTCATGTGATCACCTTTTGCACCCTTCTCACTGACAAAATCAATGGGGAAACCAGATTCACTTAACAACCATATATCTAACTTCACACGGTTAAGTGATTCACTTAACAACTGTGGCAAGAAAGGTCATAAAATGGGGCAAGACTCACTTAGCAAATGTCTTACTTAGCAACAGAAATTTTGGGGTCAATTGTGGTCGTAAATTGATGACTACCTGTATACATCCTTTGCACCCAGCTTGAGCGCAGGATACAGTCATTCATGATTCAAAATTCAAGACAAAACCAATGCAAACAAACAATAAGAATGGATGAGAGATGTGTTGAGTCTCCTCTAAAGGAAGAGATGGTGGATGCCAAATATAATTCATCTTCTTTGCCATTAGCTTGTAGAGAAAAGGCAAGCTGTAAATTCTGAGCATTTTTTTAAATAGCAAATATGTTGACACATTTGAGAATAAATATAATGAAGGTATAAATAATTGCTGCTAAATCTGACCAGCTGACAAATGGTTGAAGTTGGTACACCAACCATAATTGCGCAAATGCATTTCTTGTCATCATCTCACACCCTAATCCAATGATAGCTGATATCAGCAAGCATTCTCAGAAGTGAAATTGCTCTTTCAATAGAAGAACTACCTGGGGGGGGGGGAATGGCTAAACCACAGATTTGCTGTTGACTAGCATCACCTTCATCTATTCTGAGTTCAATTTCAAAACCTGTTCTTCATCCAACCATAGCTTCTTTTTCTGTTCCAATGTAGGCTTTTTATTTGCTCCAGAAAGTAGTTATACCAACTCATTGGGTGTGCTAAGTATTCTTCTTCCCCCCCCCCCCCCTGAAATTTCAGATGACGTTTTGGAGGCTTTCACAATTCAGAACCCTGATGGAATTCTGGATTGTGTGAAAGGCTCCAAGATATAAAGAACCTCTTTAGAGGTTCTTAAGCATGGGTCTTCAAACTCGGCCCTTTTATGACTCATGGACTTCAACTCCCAGAATTCCTCAGCCAGGCACTCTGGCTGAGGAATTCTGGAAATTGAAGTCCATGAGTCATAAAAGGGCCGAGTTTGAAGACCCATGTTCTTAAGGGACTGATAAGGAGAGATGCTTGTGGGTTCCTCAGAGATGGGCTACAGTTCAGTTCAGCAGAGCTTTGCTGATGTTGTAACTGCTTACTACTATAATAGAACTCACACTAGGATCTTTTTAAATATATGTTGTATAAATCTTAATTCTGATCCTGCAGTTTACCAGTTTTTTCCACAGGGCTATTCCTTTGGAAACATCTGTAGCACTGAGACTATAAATACTATATTCTACAGCTGGGGCATTACATTTATGCCATATGTAAATATTTTTGTTCTGTCAAAAACCTTGAGGGAGATGGACAATCTAGATCGGCGGCCCCCAACCTTTTGAGTACCAGGGACTGGTTCCATGGAGAGAGGTTTTTCCACGGGACAGAGGGGGTGTGGTTTCGTCGTGCTGACTGCATCCCGTGAATGGGGCTTTGCCTGTTTGCCAGTTTCTGGCATGCTGTGGACTGGTACCAGTCCATGGACCAGGAGTTGGGGACCCCTGGTATAGATACATGATATATAAATCACAAACATTGCCAAAGCAACAGAGGAGAATTTAATAAACTTAAATCCTGACCTGATCAAGAGAGAACTGATATCCTGCCTTTGTAGAATCTTACAGTTTCCTTCTACGGGTACACAATGCACATGGAGACAACCATTTACCTCAAACTCAACTCAATTGCAAAGCCTTAAGTGTATTAAAACATTTCTCCCATTTAATGCATAATACAAAAACTTGACGGCTGTTCAGGCTTGCCAAATCAGAAATTGCCCAATATGTATTTTAATTTCAACAATATCAACAGCAAGACAGGTGCATCAATAAGGGAAATCTTTTAAAATTGTTGGTTCTTAGGATTTTCCTTAATATTTAAATATAAATGTTTTTTCTAGAATCTAGAAATATTTACAATTTGTATACATTGCAGTCTTATTACAGATGCTCATAGCTTCTAAACGATTGTAAAGAATCAAATATATCTTATTTGTTATTTTATTTTATTAAGTTTATATGCTGCCCATCTCACTGAGAAGTGACTCTGGGTGACTTACAAGCATATTCTTAAATGTGAGGCAGGAACCTATAAATATGAATTTGATTACCAAATTATGTTTTATTGTTTAAAATATGGTTATTTTAAATAATATAGTCTCATCATGGCTTAACCATTTTAACTGAACTTACAGCAGTGAAATAATCACAGTATTTCTGTTTCAAAACAAAATGAATATATATAAGCGTATATTTGGATTGTGGAGATAACAAAAACATCAGGGTTGTTGTTGCAGGGAAAATTAAGAGTTATTTGTAAAAATAATATAGGCGGGATACAAATAAATAACTTATTAAGTACTATAGATTGTGCCATACTGTTTGACAAAATATATGTCAAATATTTCTTATAGTGAGAGGTCAGAATTCTACGGTCTGATTTTAGTGAACAAACTAAAACAATTTCCTTAACCCTGGTTATTCCTTTTCAGTTTCAGAAATCTTATCCTGATGTATATAAGGAACGCTTTCCTACTCCTGAAAGTGAAGCAGTTCTTTTTTCAGAGAACAGTAAACAGAAACCACTGTTGATGTGGGCATTTAAAAGGCCTTTCCAGCCATTTCAAAGAACAAGAAGCTTACGCATGTAAGACTGTGAATGAGATGAATGTCTGTAATGGTCAGAATTAATCCTTTGGAGCATCTGGAATTCTACGTAGGTTCTGAAGCATGTTTAACAAAGGAGAAAATCAAGGCAGAACACTGCTAACCTGAGCCATTATCACTATTTGGGGGGAAATCCCTTGGTGCTTTTCCATTTTGTATATTTGTTTAAGTCGTGGCTGGGAAATAATGAACGGGTTCAAATGATTGTATCATAGCATGTGAGAAACTAAACAGAAAGCAAAAGAATTCATTTGCTTACACCTGTAGCCTCATTGTGCAAGTTGCAGTTAAACCAAGAAGTCTCTGAAAATCCTTGTTTTTAGTATCGTCTAAATTGAATAGTTATTAAAATAATATCAAAAACATTGGAGATATTCTAATATTATCCCAGTGATTGGGCAACTGTGATGGGTGAAACATGTTGCTATGGCTTGCTGAGTAATCTACAGTATATTTAAAATAAACATTAGAGGAATTTGTGAATCCAGTAGCCATCCCTAGAGAGAAGATAAATAGTAAATTTCTATTCCTTCTGTTGAGGTCTGAGGTTACATGAGATCCTGAGCAGTTGTGGAGGGGCACAGAACCTGGATTGAGTTCACAGAATGGAACTCTCTTAAAGATAGTCCTTGACATATAATAACAATTGAGCCCAAAATGTCCATTGCTAAGCAAGACAGTTATTGAGCATGCTTTGCCCATTTTACAACCTTTCTTGCCACAGTTGTTAAGTGAATCACCAGAGTTATTAAATTAGTAACACAGTTGTTAAGTGAATCTGCCTTAAGAGAGCCAGGACAAACAGGGCTGAGCCTATGCTAGGCTTCCAACATTCTCCCCCAACCCTGAGGCACCCCTTGCTCCACTTACGACATGTACATTCATTTAATGATTCATTGGGAGAGCTGGGAAGGGAGAGTCATTACTTGAATTCTTCATTTAATGACTGTTGCAACGTGTAAATGTAATGGGCAGGCTCTATTACAGTCATATAGTCTTATGGCAGTCATATCGTAAGATATGAGCCCTGGTGGCATAATGGTTAGAATGCAATATTGTAGGCTAATTCTGCTAACTATCCACACTTTTCCCTTCCGCATAACTTTCTATTAATGTGCTTTGATACAGCACTTTGGGAACATCCAACTTCTTTTGCAATTACCTTTTGAGGCTTTCCCTCCTTATGGAGGGTGTCAATGATGGTTTTCTGCACAACTGTCAGGTCAGCAGTCTTCCCCATGATTGTGATTCCTACTGAACCAGACTGAGAGACCATTTAAAGGCTCAGGAACCCTTTGCAGGTGTTATGGCTTAATTAGCTGATTAGAGTGGGACACTTTGAGCCTAGAATATTGCACCTTTTCACAATATTCTAATTTTCTGAGATTGTGGATTTGGGGTTTTCATGAGCTGTAAGCCATAATCACAATTATGACAAATCATGGCTTGAACTATCTTGCTTTACATGTAATGAGTCTATCTCATATATTAGTTTCCCCTTTTAAGTTGCATTACTGAAATAAATGAACTTTTGCATGATATTCTAATTTTTCGAGTTTCACCTGTATATACGTTCTTAATCAGATTCCTAAGTAAGAAGTTCAGAAAAGAACTTTAGACAATGAAGCCTTTTAAGACATTTCCTGTATGATATTTCTGATGTAATACCATGCTGACTTATGGGAAGCAGTCTGACTGTCTCTAAAGCAAGGGTCCCCAATCCCCAGGCATGGCCCACTACTCAGACATGGCCCATTTGCAACCGGGCCATGTGAGCACATGCGTAATGAACAGCTTGACTTGTGTGAGCAGTGGAAGCTCAACTTGTGCAAGTCATGCTGTGTGCACATGTGCCTGCTCACCGGCCTGCTGCTCTTGTAAGTTGAGTGGCATGCTTGTGTGGCCCGTTTCCCCTCTCCCCCCCCACTGGGTCACCAAGCTGCAAAGGGCAGATCTAAAGGGCAGAAACAAGAAGTTCATTAATCATGTCTCACATCCTTACAAAATGTGTATATGGTTTATTCATATTATGTACACTTTATTCAGAGATATTATTTTACATAATAGTTGTTTAATCCGGGGTGTAAGTTTTGAATTGGAAAATAGAAGTCTATTTAGTCTTTTGTAGGTCCTAAAGTGATTTCCTCTAGTATATGCCTTTGTTAAGGCAAGCCCAGCTTAACTGTGCTTTCATTAATAGGATTACCCCTTAAGTATATAATAATGTTCCATTTCTGTAATATTATCATCACTTTTCAGCAGCAATTTTTGAATGAACTCTGTGGAAATAGACTCAAGTCTTTGAAGAATGATGGATGCATAGGTTTTACATCTTTGCCATGATAGCATAGCACCTAAAAACCACCATCTCCAAACCAGGGAGTGCGGTAGCTTACAAAGTTGGGACATTGGGCTGATGATCGGCAGAATTGCGTTCAAGACCTGGTTGCTACTACAAGATGGGTGAGCTCCTGCCCACCCAACAGTTTGAAAGCAGGCAAGTGCAAGTAAATAAATGGGTACCACTTCGGTGAACAACTTAACAGGACATAAAAGGACCCCCAAATTGGGCATCACCCATGCAATGGTGATGCCACTAGTCAATCATTTCAACCCAGAAGCACTTTGGCGCTCCCAACACAATTGTAGTAGTACAGTATCTCCAAATCCAGTTGTGTCAAACTTCCTTTGTCATCACAGAATAATTCAGAAATGGAGAAGAAAGTTAATGTCTTTTACCAAGTGAACAAACTACTGGGGTATTTCCTTAGGCAGAAGTTAAACTCTTATAACCCAAGTGGCTGTCTTACTTGTTGCATCAGATTCAGTTTGCCAAATTCTGTAATTTAGAATTACAGGAACTGCATTTATAAAATTACTGCTGCTGCTCAGTTCCAGTAAGGCAGAGTCAAAATTTAAAATAATGGTTCTCAAGGATATGCCTTCCCGATTTTAACTTTGAATTGTTGATTCAGTTTGTAAAAAGTGCATTTGTATACAGTATGCACAAAGAAACAGATATGTTCAAAGGCACACAATTTAACACTGGAGTTAAAGTTTTGGTTTGAAAAAGGGAGTTGACTCAACTTGCCTTCATAATGAATTTCTGAATCAGATTCATTGAACTTAGCATTTGTTTTAAAAACAAAGAATTTTCCATGCAAATGGGAAAACTGGAAATTTGTGCCCTGTTCATCTGCATGATTCATTCTATCACCTATCTGCTGATTTTGCTAGCTATCCCCAAACTGTTAAGTATGGTTGCTATCCATTTTTTTTTCATATTCTAAATGTGGATAAGTATGTGTAAAAGTAAGCATAATTTAAGAAAAGGGCATAACAAAAGACAAGGCACTGGATTGTCATATGAATTTCACTGTTGTACAATGATAGGCAAACAAA
Source organism: Vipera ursinii (assembly GCF_947247035.1). Taxonomy (NCBI): domain Eukaryota; kingdom Metazoa; phylum Chordata; class Lepidosauria; order Squamata; family Viperidae; genus Vipera; species Vipera ursinii. The sequence continues at coordinate 267,994,769 of NC_139513.1, forward strand.
TGTATGTATTGGGTGTTCCCCAACCTACTGTACCCCTAAAGTATTTCCGAAAATAAAATACTGTTTTTAAGATCTTTGCTTTAAATAAGATTTTTATTGAGTATTAACATAAGTATTAACATGTGGCAAGGGGAAATGCTCATTTGTGTGGTTGACTCATTTAAACAAAGCATAATATGATTCAAGAAACAGACATACAGTATTCATAGGGGAAAGTTCACAGCCCTGAGTCTTCGGAGAAGGGCGGGATATAAATGGAATTAAAATAAAAAATAAAAAATTTGAATTCAGAGTTTACTTCCAAGTAAATATTCTTATGACTTGAGTTACTGAAGGAGATGTAAGAATCAACTAGTTACATTTTCTTATACATTACATTGTATAAAAAGTAGTAGTTTTACTGCTTTTAGCATAGTAATTTAATGAAATTTTTAAAAAATCTTTACAATAATAAAAAGTTAGTCATTTTAACTCTTTTCTGCCTAGCCCTTTAGTTCCCTCTAGTGTTCATTTACAATCTTCATCAAGCCTCAATTCCTAACATTGGTTTAATTCTGTTTCAGTCATTTTCTACAAGTGTATTATTTGATTATATACTTGTTTTTCAAATTCTACCCCCAAATTAATCAAGGTTTCAAATCTTTCTAGTCTCTGATTTTTCTTAAGGGGCTTTTTTGAAACATGAACTGTAATATTAGTAAGTAGTATCTCAGAAAGGATACTGATTTCAATGAATAAAATTTTAAACGATGAGAAAAACTTTTTTAAAAAATGTTTACCTTCCATAGGTATTATAGATTTGAAAGCATGGAACACAACAAGATTGAGATTACCAAAATTGGAATACAAAAGACAAATGAAGAAAAGGGTCTGGACATGGAACATCTCTGACAAAAAAAAAGATGATGGTGTCCCTTTATGGGATTTACAAAGTAGTCTTTGAAAATTCCTTTCAGATGCCAGAGTGCTGGGGAAAAAATCCCATGATGTCACAGATGATTTAGAGGTCAGGACTGCGCAAAGCAAAAAAAAGGAACATAAAAATGAACTGTTTGATATTTCTGGTAACTCCTATTGGACTTTTTGCCTAACAAGATTTGAAATGAGGATGATTTTTGGATAGAGTCAGGTTATGTTTCATAAATTCGTGAAAGACAACATTTTTTTATATCTGAAGAACAACTGGATGTAGTAGACCACTATATATACCTTGGCCAATGAATCTCAGTGGTATTTGATACAATAAAGGAAACTGAACAGCATGTTAAATGTGGTTGGTAGGCATTCAGCAAGCTAAGCATGATTTTCAAGAACAACCTCCCGCTATGCCTGAAAAGTTTTCAATCAGTGTCTGCTACCTGGTCTAACATTCCGGTGAAACATGGGCACTCACCTCACAATCAATACAAAAACTATGAGTGGCGTAAACAGCCATGAAAAGATACATGCTCAGCATTACAAAACAAGATAGAAAGTCATGATTTGTTCAGCAAGCCATCATTCAAATTGAGCTGAAGCCTATTGCAGTTGCTATCCCCAAATCTACTTTTGTTTTGATGTGATGACATATTTTATTTAACTTATTGAAGTTAATATATTACCTTATAGAAGTTAATTTCCAAGATCTCAGTTGCTATGTCAAGAATTGTTTAACTAGGGACTCATTTTAGTTTCCATAATTCCTAATGTGGGAAAAGTAAGTTTCAAAGATGTCCCCTTCCTTACCTGTTATGATGTAAAAACATAATTCCAATGATATTGTGATGCTTAATGCTATTCTATCACCTTTGAAGATCTCTTTGTTAAATGTCTTCATAGGCAACATGTTCTAATTAGAATACTAATGATGCTGAAACATAATAAGTAGATGCTCTCTTATGTCAGTACTATTCCATCAACACCAATGGTAATTGCTGTTTCTCCATTTTATTCCACATCTTCTGGTCTGGGAGATAAGAGGCTCTTGTCTTGTGAACTGGCACACCGACCTTGAAAAGGATGCTTTTTCATTTCCATCTGGGCAAGCTCCCCATTCTTAATGTATCATCTGTTCTTTGGTTGAATGAAACACCATGAAGTCTTTCCAGCAAAAATCAGTCTTTGGTGACTGTAAGAAGCTTGCACAACTCCTAAGACAGAGAAGAATGTTAAATAGCAGCCTTCACACTTTATTTTCTGAGCAATTAATACACCATGAGTTCTAAAATTAACAACTGCAGGTGGGTGGGAGGCTATTTGTTGCCATTTTTTTTGTTGGTCTTCATTGGTACATTTCAGCTTATGTTTCACTCCTAACCATTATATATCACAAAACCTTTAAAATAAAATCTAAAAGAAAAACAAAAATGCATTCTCCTCTGACAAAGTAATAACAGATGTTCTAATGTTTGAGGAGCAGCAGTTCAACTGCATTTAGGTTTTCTTACCATGTAGCTATGTGGGAGAGTGGAGAAAAAGGACAGGAACTTTCCAGACATATGTTTCTTCTCTAAATTACAGTGGTGTTTATTTTGACAGGACTTTTCAAGTAAACAATCTATGCTTATTTCTAATATATACACTCCCAGGCACTTGTCTCACTCCCTTCTTCCCCAATTCCTACAGGTGTTTCTTCTCAGAATTTTGATATGCTCATTTACCTAGAAGGTTTCAGTGGGCTCACTTCTTGGGCTTGCTTTTAACCTGAAGGGGTGAATGGAAAGAGGTGTTTTTTTTAAAAAAAAAATCTTTTTGGAATTCTGGAACCTTTACAAAGCTGTCTCTATTGATGTCTGATTTGTTTGTTTGCAGGGAGGAAGTTAAAAAAAGTCAGCTTGGTGACCACAACGATGTGATCAAAGCCCCATTTTTTTAAATGTGTGTCACATAAAAAATAAAGACAAGCCTGGGACAACCCCCCCCCCAAATAGTGTATTTTGCAGATTTCTCTTTTGGATTCTGCTTGTTCTTGTGGGGTCCTAGCTGAAAATTCCTTGTCCAAACTATCCCTTGATCCAAACAGTTTCTCCAATCCACACAGCACCAATACAACTTTTAACAGTATCCAGTATCCTCCATTGCCCACAGATCTGCCTTCTTATGTTTTCACTAGAAGGCAGATGCACCTCTTTTCAGTTTTATACACTGGGGAAGGAGTAGGAGAAAGAACAAAGAAGGAAGAAGGTTTAATCTTTCAGATGATTTTACAGCCTAATTCCAGATATGGCATCTTACCCTGCCACAAGCTGAAAAAAAGAGCCATTTCAGTTTTCATTAATATGTTATAACTTTGAAATCACTGAAACAATGTACGGTAGTTGTTCTGTTTTCTTCTACACTAATCATATGTCAGGCTCTGGGCATTATCCTCAAAGAATATTTATTTATTTATTTAATTTTTTTTAATTTTTATTAAATTTATATACCGCCTGAAGGGGAATATGGGTTTTTAAATTGGTTTTATTATTTTACTATTGCTGTATTTTAAATGGGCATGGTTTAATTTTCTTTTAATTTTTGTATACCTATTTATATATGCCCTGTGAACCGCCCTGAGTCCCTAGGGAGAAGGGCGGTATAGAAATCCAATAAATGAAATGAAATGAAATGAAATTTCCCAAAGGACTCAGGGCGGTTTACAGGGCATTTGCTATTCTCTTTTTAGTGCTACCATATCAACTTTCCTATAGTTATCATTGCACTATCCTGCTTCTTAGGGTGAAAAATACTTGTCTTTTTTTTGAAGTGTCACTGCATTCTGCATTCACATAAACATAATTATCTCTAAACATTTTTAAGAAGATGCTATTGCTGTTTGACATGATAACACACAGCTTTAGGAAGGATGAACAAGCTCTGATGTTCATGACCTGGATTGTTAATAATGGGTTCGATTGACGGGACAAATTGAAGGAACCCTCATTTCATTGTGATAGTGCCACAGTTGTGGAGGAGTAGACTTCCTCATTCCTCCTTAGTTGTATTGATTTGTTCAGTCTCAATACTTTCCAGAAACAAATCCTACAATTGAAGCATGGACAATTTTCTGCAGACTTATTTATTTGAGCGTTTTCTTTCTCCTGTCTTTCTCAAATAAAATCAGGTTCAGGGCTGCTGCAGACATATTAAAATAGAGATCCCACTATTTACAATAAAAACAAACACGAAACAATAAAAATGAATATAGTAGTGAAACCACATAATATCTAACATAGTATACATGTTCAATTTCTTTCCCATGTCTGTATATCAAATACACATTGGAAACTTCAACATTCACTTTAAAATAGTGGTTGTCCAATATATTACCAATGTACACATGTACTCCACTGAACCTATCAAACAAAATTGTGTTAAGAGAAAAATAGAATAACAGAGTTGGAAGGGACTTTGGAGGTCTTGTAATCCAACCTTCTGCTCAAGCAGGAAACCCTATACAATTTCAGACAAATGGTTGTCCAATCTCTTCTTTAAAACTAGTGTTGGAGCACCCACAAATTCTGGAGGCAAATCATTCCACTGATTAATTGTTTAACTGTCAGAAAATTTCTTCTTAGTCCTAGCTTGGTTTTCTTTTTGATTAGTTTCTATCTGTTGCTTCTTGTTCTGCCTTCAGGTGCTTTGGAGAACAGTTTGACTCCCTCTACTTTGGGCAGCCCCTTAGATATTGGAACACGGCTATCATGTCAAACCTAGTCCTTCCCTTCATTAAACTAGACTTGCCCAATTCCTGGAACCAATCTTCACGTTTTATCCTCCAGTCTCCTAATCATCTTTTCTCTGAACATTTTCTAGAATCTCAACTTCTTTTTTATTTCGTAATGACCAAAACCGGATGCAATATTCCAACTGTACGGTCTTACCAAGGCATTATAAAGTGGTATTAGCACTTCATGTGATCTTGATTCTTTCTATTAATGCAGCCTAGGACTGTGTTGACTTTTTCGGCAGCTGCAATATACTGCTGGCTCATATTTAAGAGATTGTCCACTAGGATTCAAAGATCTCTCTTGCAGTTGCTACTATTGAGCCAGGTACCACCTATTCTAGTGTTGACAACATTGGATACCATTTTCTTTCTCTCTCTCTCTCTCTCTCTCTTTTTACACACACACACACACACACACACAGAGCAACCTGTTATGGGTAAGAAAGGAGGAGAATATCCTGATAGTATGAAAAGCTGCAGCAAAGTTTGTTACTGTAAATTTTAAACACAAAAGTGTAAATGATTTCTGAACAACACAGGGCAACATGGAACTGTAAAAATGCCTGGAGAATTTTGGTAATTAACATTGCAAAAGTTTTCATCCCTATAAATCCAAAGGAGCATGCTAAATTTCCTGTTCTACTTTAAATCATATTTCCCATCATCGTCTTTCATTTGTTGAATCAGTGCCTCATTCCTCTATATCAGTATACCAAACTGTCTCTTCATTCTGATTTGCATTAGCCTCTCCCTCCAAAACACTCATGTGTATAATAATGTCATATATACATATAGGTATTTATTTACCTTTATAATTATATATGATAGCTATGATTACTATTATTCAAGTACAAATTTACAACATCTTATCAGGTAATATGCTTAGTGTGATTAGTGTGCTTGCTTCATTTGATACAGGCAATAACTGTTGCTGATGGAAGAATTATTAATTCTTCCCACATCACATCCTGCTTCTGCTAAGGTGATGCAGACACTGAAATACTTGGAGTATTTCATCAACCAAGTGCTCCACTATCAAAGTAACAATCCAACCTCCCACAAGAGAAGCTGTGTAAGAACACTATTTAGAATTTTAGATGAGCACAAAAGCACTGAAGCAAACCCTGAACGTCAGAAAAATAAATAGATATCTGCACAACATCTTCCAACAAAATGGATATCCATGCCACTTCATCAACTACTCAATCCAATATAGCACAATCAACACAAGCTGGGACCAGGATAATATTACCGTGCATCAAAAACATCTCAGAAACCATCAACAGACTATTACAACCACATAGCATCACTGTAGCACATAAACCAACTAAAACCCTCTAAAACATCCTAAGTAAACCAAAAGACCCAGCAGGTTCCCAGAAGAAAAAACAGGAATCATCTACAAAATACAGTGTAAGGAACCTAACAGTTACTATATAGGACAGACAAGCAGAAAATTAGTAGAGCGCGTCCATGAGTGCCAACTAGCATCAGAAGACATGACAAAACCTCTTAATTTCAGAACACATGGACAGGCTTAACCATAGTTTAAAGTGGGAAACCATGAGTCTCCTACACCAAGCAAAGTCCAAAAGTGCTAGAGAATTCTGAAACCCTGACGTTCAGACAAATCGGCCACAAACAGGTATACAGAGATAAATAACATCTACATATCATATGAATCAAAAAGCCAAAAAGGAAACAAAAGGACCAAGTTACCTACTCACCAGCAATCAAAACCCAGATGAGCAGAGATTAACACCAAGATTTAACATTAGACCAACAATCAAAAAGCAAATAGAGGAACTACCAATTCAGAAATACAAGCTAACAGTAAACAACAGTCCAAAGAACTACCATTCCCACCAATACTGACAGGGCAAGCCATCAGTATATAAAATCCCATTTTCTACTACCACTGATAATGTTACCTAGTTTGGTAATGAAATGTATGCAAGAAAACAATCAAACTCAGAGAGCACCAAGGACTCCACACTAAAGTACTTTTTGTAAATGTTTCCCCATCTCTTTAAAAGAGCCTTGGTGGAGCAGTGGGCTAATGCCTCCTTATATAACACCAGATGCATACAATTAGTGCAGGTTCGCATCCCACCAGGCTCAAGGTTGACTCAGCCTTCCATCCTTCCGAGGTAGGTAAAATGAGGACCCAGATTGTTGGGGGCAATAAGCTGACTTTGTAATAATGCCACTGGGGGGGGGGGCGAAAGCCCTAATAAGCAGGCATATACATAGAATGAAGGCTATTGCTAAGCACATTGGTTTGTGCTTAAGTTGTAAGCCGCCCTGAGTCTTCAGAGGAGGGCGGGATATAAATGGGATTAAAATAAATAAATAAATAAATAAATAAAAAATAAAAATAAAAATAAAAAGCAAGAAAGATTATGGTTTTCCAACTCAGTTAAAAATAAAAGCTATTTATATCCCATCTTTATTATTTTTATCAATAACTCATGATGGTGTAGATATCTAATATATCTTCCTCCTCCTATTTTCCCCACAACAGACACAATCCTGTCTGGTGGATTGGGCTGAGAAAGAATGACTGGCTCAAAGTCACTCGGCGGCTTTAATGCTTATGGCAGAATTAGAACCCACAGACTCTAATGCCTTAACCAGTAGACCAAACAGGTCTCTAACTGAAAAAGCTGAAGATGTCATTTAAAAAAAAATTGAGCTGACTGCAGGAGGCAGGGTATTTATGTATGTAAGTATGTATGTATGTATGTATGTTATTAAATTTATATGCCGCCTATCTTGCCAAGAGGTGACTCCAGGTGGCTTACAACCAAGTAAAAACAAGATAAAACATTAAATATTAAAATAAATATTTAAATTAAAATTCCCCTAAAATTAACAATGATGGCAAGAAAGGGAGTAAGATGGACACTGAGTGGAAGTGGAATATTATCTCAGTCCATTAACTGCCTCTAATATGACTTCCCCCATTGAAGTGCCAAGCCAGTTGGCAGAACCAGGGTTTGAAGCCCTTTTGGAAGGCCTAAAGGGTGGATGCAGATCTCACCTCAGCGACATGATATTCCAGAGGGCAGGAGCTGTCTTACCCAAGAGGATAAGGTCCTCTTTGAGTCAAGCGTATTTCATTTTATTGGCAGCAATATGGAAATTATTTGTCATTAATTTCTAGGTTTCTTTCTAGATGTTCCAATCTAGCCTAATGCCCTGGAGTTTACTGGGAGTCTCTCACTGAACTCTACTCCTGCTTAGCTTTGTGATATCAGTCAATTTTTGGCGAGATGCTGTCACTTGTTGTAATATGTCTGTAGTTGTAGAAGCATGTATATGTGAACAAGATTATAGTCCTAGAATAACCTATAATAAATAAAAGTTAGTCAGAGGTGTTATTTGACTGATCTGGTCCAGTCCATGAAAACTAGTTGTTAAATTGTCACACATATTACAGCTAAGCCAAAACTTCATCACTTACCTGTTCTATCCAGACAAGCTGGCTTATCCAGGCAAAGTGGCAAGGAAAATGCAGAGCACATCTGGCAGAGATTGGAGGTTTTATGCACACAGAGTCACAGCCCAGATGGAACTAAGCTACCAACTTTCCAGAGACATAGCTCGTCCAGGCAGAATGAAAAGAAACACCCTTATATTAATTCTAATTGTATTGAAAATACAATCAAACAAATAAAATCTATCAAATAACTTCTATTGATTTATTTTAAAAATCAATTTTTAAATTTAAAAACTCAGTGTGCATAATTGTGATTTATTGATTAAAAATTCTCCCCAATTTTATATGTTCATAAGACTATTGAATTCTATATTAACCCAGTACTAAGCAATAGTATGGTTTGTGAACAGCTTATGCATACCTAACAAATACTTTTTTTAAAAAAAATGCTTTAGTTATCTAAAAATGTGTGATATCAGGTATATTAAGAAGGGAAAAGTTAAGTAATGAAGAAAGAAGTCTCGCTCTAACCACTCAGCATCTACAGCGAGGATGGATGTCGAGCTATTTCTTCTGATGTTCTCAGTTCTCCAAGTAAAGCAACCTGATCAAACTTTTTGAACTTTGCATTATCAAAAATTGCCATTGCAAGTCAAAGCAAATTTTTATATGGAACATTTCTTCTGTCAGTCCTATAGTCCCAAACTAAAAGTGGCTACTTAATTGTAAATGGGTTGTGTTGTTTAAAAGACATACTGTATGTGCTGTTCACTCACTTGCTATTTATCTACTTGTGTTTTGCATGCTTTGAACAGCTGGATCGACAGAAGCTGGAGTGAATGACAGCAGCTCGCTCTGTCATGCAGCAACACTCGGGTCTCAAATGGAGGCTTGCTGATTGTCAAGCCAGAACCCTAACCACGTGAGCTACCGCGCTCCATATGTGCTGTTACTGTAATGATAAAGGTCACACCTATTTGTATAGTTTTCTAGCACTGCAAGGTTTGAGAATTCCTGCCTCACTACTGCAGTTATGACTCACTCTATTTCTGACCTTTGTTGAAATAAGAAAGCCTTTAAAGAAGGTGTAGGTATGTACCGTTCATTAAATATTTTGATATTTCCCATGCTGAGAGGCTGATGTGATGAATTATTGTCAGAACCAGTTGTTGCCTTATTTAAATAATACCTCTGAGGTTAGTTTGATCTTAGAGGGGTTACGGCAGGGGTGTCAAACTGCCGGTCCGCAGGCCAGATGCTTCATGCCGAAACCGCACCTATCCCATTGCTGGCAATGGAAAAAAGTCACGATACGTTGCGACACATCATGTGACATTGTGAGTCTGACACCCCTGGGTTAAGGTGTTTCTCAAAATGAAGGAAATTTACATTTACATCAGCACAAAAGCTGAAAATTACTCATCCTTGGTGGTTGCTTTTAAATTTAGGTTTTCTACAACAATGTAATAGAAGAAGAAAGATGAAGATGGGCCACATAACATCAAAATGTCTCTAAACACCGCAAAGCTTTGTTTTACGTGTAGTTTTGACACTGAAGAATTTAGAAAGACTGGGCAAGAATCTGAAAAGTTTAAGGATATTCCTACCCCAAAAGAGTTACAGTGAGAAACATCTAGGATACAATTTTCAGAGTGCAGCTGGTCTTGGTGATCTAGGGCATTAAGATTTCTCTGGGAGGTCAAAAAATCAAGATGTCATCCATGATTGCAAAGTCCCCTCCCTTTTAAAATATGTGTTGTGCATGCAGGGCATGTTAAAAAGGGCAAGACTTTGGGTGTGCAGTCATGTCATCATCTTGATTTTTTTTTGTTTCTCCCTGCAAACCCACCAGAACCTGCTTTAAACTAGAGCATTGCTTTATTTAATGAAAGATGCCCCAGATAGGATACTTCTTACAAACTAATTTACCTTTTTCTTTTTTCTGGGCAGGTAATTAGACACACTTTTGTATAATTGTGAACCCCCCTGCCCTTCTATTTTCTAAGAATTGCTTATGTGGGTTCAGAAACATTTGTGAAAATAAAGAACTGTTGTATGGAAGTTTTTAGCTTCCAGCATGGAAGCTCCCCATGTACTATATATTGTGATTAAAATAATCTAAAAACTGGGTGGATAGCAGAACAAGCTTTCTTGTTTCCCTTCTGGTAACAGCCAAACGTTTTGCAGCTACCCATCACAACTGCTTCGTCATTAAGCCAAGTTGCATGCACACAAAATGCTCCCTGGATTTTCATGATGGCCACTGGCTGAACAGGGTGGCTTTTCTGGATTTATACCAATTTGATTCACAGACTACACATGATGTATTGTAAACATGGCTTACTAAACAAATAAATTGGCTGGGTTTCATATATCACCTTAAGGTACTATAGGGCAGGGATCCCCAACCTATGGTCCACAGCCTGGTACCAGATTGTGGCCTGTTGGCCACTGGGCCCTGGGAATACCTGGCAAGATCCCCCACTTGTTTGCACATATGGGGGGATGCTAGCACCGCCACCAATGTCACGCAGGTGCCAGCACACATGCAGTGCGTGCGCGCAGCTCATTTGTGCATGCACGCGGGAGCTAGCTCACATGCACACACTAGCGCTACCATCATGCACACACCCATTTGCATATGCGAGCAGGGGGTTGCGTGTATGCATATTTCCCTGCTGCTCCCTCTCCTTCTGGGCCATCAAGTCAGAAAGGTTGGGGAGCTGTGCTATAGGGTTTCACTGGGTTTGGTTTGACATGCATGGACTGCTCTTCAGAGGTCCTAGCAAGAGTCTTCCTTAAACCTTCTGAATGAATCTTGTGACTTTTATCATGCAGTGAATGTGTGCTAATCTTGAACTTTGGCCTTTTTGCAATAAATAGTCTTTACTGTCTCTGTTGCCTAGCAGAGGCAAGAGAAAATGAACAATTGGGAAGTGATGCTTTATGCAGCAGAACCATTCCCCTAAAAGAAGTGTTTGTTGACTTTTTTTAAAAAAAATAATAATAATAAATTGGCTGCAGAGCTCAGTCAAGCAAGTTATGGCAATGAAATAAAAATTTTGTAACTATACCTTTTTCTAGGTTTAGGATCACTGTATAAAGAAACAAACTATGAAAATCAACTGCCCAGATATTTTTCTTTTTTCTTTCTTTTTTTAATAAAGTAACTTAACTGAATGTTTACTTTAAAGAGAAAAGGTTGCATTTGTTTCATTGCAATAGGTGCAATACCTACAACGTTACAACACATACAAGACTACGTGTGCACCCAGGACAGCATATGTGGCCTTAAAACTTCCCTTCCAGGTTCCATCTCTTATTGTCCTCTTCTCCAAAAGCCATTTTTAGAGAACCAAGATTCTGTAAGGACTTCTACAGAAGATCTTAGCAATTTGACAGGCTCATGTGGACAAGTTAGCTTTAACCATTTAACTAGTTAAATGTATTTGTAGGGCTACTAGCTCTGAGAAGCATAAATCTATGAGACCGCAGCAAAAAGTTATTTCTGTAACTCTTTGTTGACATTTAATAGTTATTTGGATTTTTGCTGCCCAGATTTGGTAGCCTTCACAAAGGTCCATTTTTCTTCTCTTCTTGAACTTCTATCTGAGTATGGAAACCTCTAAATCTATTCAGCTGCTTCATGGTGAGCACCTCATATGTCCCTACACAAATCCAGATAAGTGTAAATCCCCAAAATTGCTCTTTAGCCCAAAATTAAACCATGCCAGCAAATGCAAGAATAAATATTTTTCTATTACAGGTAGTCCTAGACTTACAACAGTTCATTTAGTGACTGTTCAAAATTACAACAGCACTGAAAAAGTGATTTATGACCGTTTTTCATACTTATGACCATTGCAGCATCCTCATGGTCACCTGATCAAAATTCAGAATGCTTGGCAACTGGTTCATATTTATGACAGTTGCAGTGTTTTGTGGTCATGTGATCAGCTTTTGTGATCTTCTGACAAGCAAAGTTAATAGGGATGCCAGATTCACTTAACAACCTGTTACTACCTTAACAACTGCAGTGACTCACTTAATAACTATGGCAAGAAAGGTCATAAAATAGGGCAAAACTCACTTAACAAATGTTTCACTTAGCAACATAAATTTTGAGCTCAACTCGAGGATTACCTGTACTAATTACCTAAGAAAGGATATCGAGAAATTCTGGTCTTAAGCTGTTCAGGGCTATAAAGCTAATGCCAAATCTTGGACTGATCCTGAAATCAAGGTCTATGTCACCACAGTGGGATCAGACAAGATGCAGTCTGCATCTGTGGTCTTGGTTATTTTTTGAGTTGAGCTTGACCTCTAGTGAATTTACGAGCATATCCATGTACCTTTCTTGGCAAAGTCAGACATGATTTGCCACTGCTGTCTACTGAGGTATATTTTAATCTCCCTGATCTAATCAACAGCCTTGGTATTTCCTGGACGCCTCCCTTTCAAGTATTAACCACCTCCAGCCTGATTCAATTTCCAGCCCAAACAAGGACACCCAAGAGTTGCCTCCGGCTGAAATATCTATAATGTTTTCATATCTACTTGTACATTTTCAGAGAATAAACCACACTGATTGAAACATAAGGTTTGGCTCCATCTCTTGTCTGCTGGAAATAATAGCACCTAAACCCTTAGTTTTCCTGAACTCTAGTAAACAATTTTTCCTAACAAATTCCATTTCACTGGTAGTAATAGGATTGTCACTCAAAGTTCTACCAACAATGACACCTATCTTTTCTCAAATTGCTTTTGGTTCCTTCCTTTTCGAGCTGTTATACGATGAAAAACACTTCCATTCATTTTCTCCTAATAATTTTAACCATCTGAGTGCAAACTCCAGTATGAACATATGGATATTGGATACAAATAGTAGGTAGATACAAATAGTATTTATACTTCAAATGTGCATTTACCCAGAGGACAGCTTTCAGGAGTAAATGAATTGCTAAGAAAGGGAGGAATAAAAGGTAAGCTGTGATCCTGACACATTCTTATTGTAAGGTACGAAGAGATTGCTTTTTTAAAGAAGGTATCTGTTATGTACTGGGCTTGTGGTGATACACCATGTGCGTTGCTGGAGCAGCTAACGGCTCTCCAGTAACCCAGACTAGCTGTCTCCTGTCCTGCAATTGGCTAGCCCCAGGCGGCAAGAGTGGGTTCAAACCTATTGGCTGCTGCCTAGGGGCTAGACTATATATTGAGCCTGGTTGCAGGCAAGTTTCAGTACAGTTCTAGCAAGAATAAAGTATGTGTTATCCTGTACTCAGCCTCGTGTCTTCCTTCCTGCACCAAAGACCCCACTACTTAACAGTGGCGACGAAGGTGGGAACCTGCTTCACCGATTAAGAGCTGAAGTCAACGAGGGATCGGCAGCACATGCTGGAGGGAAGAGGCATTTCCCTCCCCTCTAGGCCGGCTAGCAAGCCACACTAGCGGCCTCACGCTCAGCGGACGCATTCCCTGAGCCTAGAAGCAGGATCCGAAGATCGCAGGAATCTGAAGGAAGAATGCCGAAGGTCAGCAAATTAAGAGAATTTGACGTGAAGAATGGCCATCTTACCTTTCGCAAGTAGAAAACTATCTGAGAGCAAATCAGATCGCGGAGGAAGGTCTGAAGGCCGCAACGTTGTTTTGTGTGTGCGGCCCAGCAACCTTCAACTTGGCAGAGAATCTTTTCGCACCGATGCCCATCAAAGCAGTCTCATACGCAGATCTTAAGAAGAAGCTCACCAGGCACTTCCAGCCCAAGATGTCTGAGATGGCTTGGAGATTCAAATTTGACCAAAGAGTGCAGCTACCTGGGGAGACAGCTTTGGAGTTCATTGCAGGCCTAAGACAGGCCTTTGCAAGTTCTCAAACTTAGAAGAACGACTAAGAGACCGGCTCGTCTGTGGCGTTCAGGACAGAACACTTCAGCAGAGACTGTTTGCTAGACCCAACTTAATGTTTTCCGAGGCACAGGATGAGGTGATGGCCAACGAAGCTGCCGGGGGTGCAGTGCAGACAGTTCAGCCTACCAAACCTTCAAAAGTTGAAGTATATGTCCATCTTAAGGTCGCCAAATGCACCGGAGAATCGTCAGAGGAAGAAGAACCTGAAATCAACAGACTTCAAAGGGGTGCAGAGGCAACCATCTTCGCGCCAATTGCAGATTTCGTTCGGCCACATATAGAGCTTGTGGAAGAACAGGCCACATCGTGGTGGTTTGCAGAGCCCGCCAGAGAGACCGGCCACCCAAACACCAGGCGGAAGAACTGACTAGGAGAGGTACTGGGGCCCAGGGTCCAGTTAGTGTGGGATTCTTCAGAAGCCTTAGAAGCGTATGCCGCACCGGGGCTCGACGCCCCCTCAAACCCAAACTTAAGGTCTTGGTAGAGCTACAAGGAGTTCCATGTAAGATGGAATTGGACTCTGGCTCTGCAGTCTCAATCATTTCGCAAGACACATTTGACCGTGTGTCGGTACAGTAACAATTGGGCTAAACTAAGACCCTCAGATATCATTTTAATGGATTTTCAAAACACGTTGAAATTAAGGGTGAAGCCACGTTATTGGCAAAATTTAAAGGGTTTTGGGGGCACCTGGATGTAATAGTAGTATGGAGCCAAAGAACGAGTCTTATTGGACTTGATTGGTTTGATGCCTTAGGTATTCAGATTACTGGCATAAACTGGACACAAACTGCAGACCTCATGTAAGTGTGCGAAGAATACGTGGATGTTTTTGATTCAACCCTAGGGACATACACAGGCCCGCCTATTTATTTTAAGTTAGATCCTAACGTTGTTCCAATTAGGGTTAAACCTCGCAGGGTCCCCTTTGCCTTAAAGCAGAAAATTGATTCTGAAATCAATAAGCTTGTAGAACAGGGTGTGTTACAGCCTGTTGATGGGGGGGGGAAATGGGAAACTCCTATTGTCACCCCACTGAAGGCCAATGGGGAAGTTCGCATTTGCGCTGATTATAAATGCACATTAAATAAGGCCCTCAAGCAACACGCTTACCCGGTCCCTGTGGTCAACCATATTTTAGCCTCCTTGCAAGGGGGAACCATTTTTGCTAAACTTGATTTAGCACAGGCCTAACAGCAATTGCCAGTTGATGAGGCCACAGCCACGGCTCAAACGATCGTGACTCACAGAGGGGCATTCAAAGTTAAACGCTTACAGTTTGGAGTCAGTGTTGCACTGGGTATTTTCCAAGGGATTATGGAATGTACACTTAAGGGCATCCACCCTTATTTTGATGATGTTCTTATTGCAGGGGAATCCCCAGAAGTGTTGGCCAGAAGGCTCAGGGCTGTTTTGCAGAGGCTTTGCGAAGCAGACCTCAAATTAAAAAAGAACAAGTGTATTATTGGGGTTTCATCAACAGAATTCTTGGGGTTCCAAATTGATGCTAACGGCATTCACCCCACTGATTCTAAAGTGAAGGCCATTAAGATGGCTCCTAGGCCCAAATCAAAAGCAGAGCTTTAAGCATTTTTGGGTCTCCTAATTTTTTATCATACATTCCTACCACATAAGGCAGTAATAGCAGAGCCCCTCCACAGGCTACTTGACAAAAAAGCTCCTTGGAAATGGACTAATTTACATGAAAAAAGTTTCCAGGACTTGAAAGCAGTACTGTCTGAAAAATCCACTGTAACTCATTACATAGAGTCTAAACCTATATGTCTTGCATGTGATGCATCTCCCTATGGGGTGGGGGCAGTCTTAAGCCACATAGAGAAAAATGGGAAACAGGTTCCTATTGCATTTTACTCAAGGACCTTGTCCTCTGCTGAGTGCAACTATGCCCAGATTGACAAAGAGGCCCTGGCCATAGTTGCTGGAATTAAAAAATTTCATGATTACTTATATGGCAGGGATTTCACTGTCTACACTGACCACAAACCTCTGTTGGGACTGTTCACAACAGACAAACAAACCTCCCACATACTATCTCCAAGAATGTTGAGATGGTCTATTTTTCTGTCTGCATACATTTTTAACTAAGTCACAAACCAGGGAAGGAAATGGGCCATGCTGATTGCCTCAGCAGACTACTACTGCCACTAATGGATCCAGATCCAGCTCCTGCTGCTAGAATACTGTCCATACAGGACATACCTGAGTTTCCCCTCCATACAGGAGACATTGCTGCTAAAACTGCCACAGATAAAATACTTAGTAGAGTGTTGTCATGGGTGTACATGGGCTGGTTGGAAAAAAGTCCAGGCTCTGAATTTCAAAGTTTGTTTTTCAGGAGACATGAGTTGTCTGCACATATAGGGTGCATTTCATGGGGGGACAGAGTCATAATTCCCACTTCCCTAAGAGACAGGGTTTTATACTCATTACATCAAGGCCATCCAGGCATTGTCAGAATGAAAGCTTTGGCTAGAAGCTACCTTTGGTGGCCTGGCCTTGATAAGGCCATTGAGAGTCAAGTACATGGTTGTTATACATGCCAGCAATCTAGGCCTGAAATGCCACAGGTCCCAGTTCACAGGTGGGAGGAAATGCACACTCCCTGGTCTAAGATTCACATAGACTACACTGGGCCTTTTCAAGGGCAACTCTTCCTGATAGTAGTGGATAGCCACTCAAAATGGCTGGAAGTAATTCCAGTTCCTAACATGACTACTGCTAGGACCATCCAGGTGCTGAGAAAACTCTTTGCAACACATGGGTTGCCTGATGTCTTAGTTTCTGACAATGGGGCCCAATTCACTGCTGCTGAGTTTCAGGCTTTTCTTAGAGCTAATCTCATCAGACATGCAACTTCTGCACCTTTTCATCCATCTTCTAATGGTCAAGCTGAACGCACGGTGAGGACAATGAAGGAGGCACTCAAGTGCATTGTCACAGGTGACTGGCATCACAGATTGGCAGATATTTTACTCTGCCAGCATTCTACAACCTTCACGGTCACAGGAAAAAGTCCTGCAGAACTACATTGGGGGAGGCGTTTGATTACTAAACTGGACAGGTTGCATCCAGACAGAGTGGCAGCAGAAGCCTCTTGACCAAAGCCTCCGAGGGTGCTGCACATGGGCGATTGGGTTTGGGCCAGGAACTATGGTCAAGGGAATTTATGGGTTCCTGGTCAAATAACAAAGGCATCCAGACCCCTATCTTATGAAGTGGGGTTGGAGGGAGGGAGAGTTGTCAGAAGACACATTGATCAACTCAGGAAAAGGTTTCCAGAATGGCCACTAAGTGAGGAGTGCATCATAAGTCCCTCCCAAGGTCTTCAAAGTTGCGGCCAAGCCAGCCCTCACTTGGACCACCAGGGTTTTTCCTTCTAAGCGGAGATGGAATCTGAGGAAGAACCGAGTAGCACGGGAGTGCAACATGGAACCCCTGACGAAGCGAGCCAGCTGAACTTCAGCAACTGCTGTGCCTACTCTGCCGAACAGACTGACTCTGGGGTGGGCCAACCTGGTGAGGCCAGCCAGAGTGTTTCAATTCCCTTTGACATAGGAGCACAAAGGGACATGGGTCTACCCAGCCCACTGGGTAAGCTGGTAGACCACAAAGTGATGGGAACTCCAAGATGTTCCTCTAGGCCACACAAGCCTCCTGCGTACCTCACAGATTACATTGTAAAATAAAGTGATGTATTGTGTTGTAAAACTTGTTACCATTAACTTCAGAAACTTGTGCATTGTGAAACTGCCATTACTGCAATGTAAGCCTGTTCATTAGACATTGTTTAATCTCATTGTAGCCACAGTGAATTTATTATTTATTATTTTTATTATTATCAATACAGTTGTATGTGAGTTGATTAATAAGTCTTGACAGATGTCAAGACTAATCACGGTTGTCATAGTCTGATCTAAGAGGGGAGGGGTGTTATGTACTAGGCTTGTGGTGATACACCATGTGTGTTACTGGAGCAGCTAATGGCTCTCCAGTAACCCAGACTAGCTGTCTCCTGTCCTGCAATTGGCTAGCTCCAGGCGGCAAGAGTGGGTTCAAACCTATTGGCTGCTGCCTAGGGGCTAGACTATATATTGTGGCTGGTTGCAGCCAAGTTTCAGTACAGTTCTAGCAAGAATAAAGTATGTGTTATCCTGTACTCAGCCTCGTGTCTCCCTTCCTGCGCCAAAGAGCCCACGACTTAACAGTATCCTTACGAGATGATCTGGAAATACCATTGAAGTTTGAAATATTGATAAAGGTTTATAAATGTTTATAAAGGTTGTGCCAAAGGGTGATTGATAGATTCTTTTTGCTCATATCTATACTTATATAGAATTTGCTCACATGGTTTGATATGCCTTTTTGCTTGTTAGTTAACTAGCAGCACAGGCTGAGTTTTAAACTCTGTTTTGCTAGAATGTAAAGGTGTAGCCTTGTGTTGCATTTGTTGTTAAGCCATCATTTTTCTTCTTTGACGGAGAAACAAAAGTACTTAATCGGCCCTCCAGGTGGGTTAATTTACATTGTCCACTATCAAAATGAATTACTATAGTCACTTTTAAGCAGGTTGCAGGGTTCAACAGCTGTATAAGGACACATTTATACTGGGTAAGTAGTACTGACTTTGAGATATATTGTTCTGCTATTCTAAGCATGTTCTCTTCCTCTTTCTCTAATGCATCATCTCAGTTGCCCCAAGTTTGTTAGTGAACACTGTTGTTTTTGGCAAAACCAAGTGTTTGGCAAGTCAGACTTACAAAAATATATGTAACTGGTTTGACTGGTTATGCCTGGGTCAGTTAAACTCCCTTCTTTCCAGAATGAAACTTCCTTTCATTCCAGTCCTGACTGTTTCAGATTTTGTAAACAACAGAAGAAGATAAATCAATAAGAGTTGCAAGGATACATTTACTTTAGGAGACAAACATTTCCCCATCTGTTAAAAGAAAATGGATCTTGTTCCCCCCCCCCGGGACATTATTATTGCACCAATCATATTTTATTATTTTCTACCTATAACAGAGGTCCCCAACCTTTTGGGCATCAGGGACCGGTTACATGGAGAGAGGTTTTTTCACGGACCAGAGGGGATGTGGTTTTGTGTGCTGCCTGCATCCCGCAGTTGGGGTTTTGCTTGTTTCTGCGGCCCAGTTGCTGGCATGCCACAGCCCAGTACTGGGGGTTGGGGGCTCTGGACCTATAATGTAATAATAATTTCCAAAAGCTGAGTGAAAAGAGTGGAAAAAGAAGTCCTGTTGTATTCCTTATTGGTGATCATATTGATGTTGTCATACTTGATTATGTGCTGTACTTTGCGGGTGTTACTTTCAAAGCTTGGATGATGTATAAGTAGCCATTCTCAGTAGGAAAACAGACAACCAAAGTCAAGTGTCAGCTGAACATTTCAGAACATGAACTATAGAGCAATTAAGTTAAAAGGTATGGTAACTAAGCCAAGGCTACCCAACTTGCAATCACTTAGACCTCTCCTAAAGTTGCCATCAAAATGTATGCTATAATGAGATAGAAAAGGGACATCATGAAATAATTAGGAGTAATCATATTCCATTAATTTAAATCATTTTGTTTTGACTAGGCTGGCATGTCATTTCTCAGCATACATTTGAAAGCCAATTATTGACCTGAAAAAGGTTCCATTTCCCTTTGGATAAGATTCTGCACTAGTTGTAGCGCCTTTCTCCTTTTCTAATAACACTTTCATACATGTAGTCATTGAAAAAGAACCTGAGTTTTAGAAAGACAGCTCTACATAGAAATTACCGTATGTTTGAAACAAGCCCAAAATATAGCAAGAACTGATGGCAGGTGGACCAAGGCAGTCATAGAATAGATCCCACTTGATAAAAAGCATCCATGAAAGAGACCTAAAACAAGATGGATCAATGACATCAACTATTGTGGGCCCAGTTGGCAAAAGAAGGCTCTTTACCATACTGATTGGAAACAAGCAGAAGAGGCCTTCATCCTGCAGTGGATAGACAATGGCTAAAAGGATGATTATGACTGTGATGATAATGATGATGATGATCACTATCAGCCTCTTGTATTCTCATAGGACCCTTGGTATGTGTGTCAACAAGTGCATCTTTGTGACCGAAACCCTGCTTTTTTCACATACAAAAAAGGATAAGGCTTCAATCACTTGGTATGCTATTCTGTTGACATTTTTACTTCTCTGCAGACACCTCACAACCTCCCACAACTATTGGATACTGAGAGGCCAAGTAAAGCCCTCTTTGCCAGGCATTTGTGTCTTCCAACTGCTATGTTCACATTTCCTATAAGGTCCCTGAGAAGAATTCTCCAAAGTATTTTGGGACAATTATACAACCTTGAATGGCTACTCGGGAACACCTGATACGTTGAAGACTCCTGTCGGGATCATTAGAGGCAATGGTGCCACTGTGGTGTCATTTCTTGTGATAGAAGCCCTGGTTCCTACTCAGTAGTATAAGCAGGGGAATCCCAATGCAAATAAATGAGCCACACATATTGCAATAATATATGTTACCATCTAGAACTCCTCCAGGAAAGCCTACAGGCTTAAAGTGCTCATTTCCCAATTATCTAAACATGTATAAATGCAAATGAAAGAAAGAGAAAATAATGTGTATATTAGCATTTATGCTTATATATACTGTACATTACCATGTAGTTTGCAATAAAAAAGTAATGAATAGAATTCACAATTTCTGGAGGCAGGTTATTCCACTGATTAATTGTTCTAACTGTCTAGAAATTTCTCCTTAGTTCTAGGTTGCTTCTCTCTTTGGTTAGTTTCCATCTGTTGCTTCTTGTCCTGCCTTCAGGTGCTTTGTAGAATAGCTTGACTCTCTCTTCTTTGTGGCAGCCCCTGAGATATTGGAACACTGCTATCATGTCCCCCCTCGTCCTTCTCTTTATTAGACTAGACCAGGGGTAGGCAACCTCGGCTCTTTTATAACTCCCAGAATTCCTGAGTCAGCATAGCTATGCTGACTCAGGAATTCTGGGAGTTGAAGTCCATCAGTCATAAAAGAGCCGAGGTTAGCTACCCCTGGACTAGACATACCCAATTCCAGCAACCATTCCTTATATGTTTTAGCCTCCAGTCCACTTTGTTGTTCTTCTCTGGATTCTAGAAAGTTATGAATGCTCCAACACTGGAAGTTTTTAAGAAAAGACTGGACTACCATTTGTCTGAAATCCCCTCCTCCTCCTCCTCATTATTATTATTATTATTATTATTATTATTATTATTATTATTATTATTATATCATTTGTATTGGGGTTTTTACTATGTATCAATTGTATTTTAATCGGGCATGTATTTAATCATCTTTTAGTTTTTGTAAATTTCTGTGTTTTATTCTTGCCCTGTACACCGCCCTGAGTCCTCCGGGAGAAGGGCGGTATAGAAATATTAATAAATTAAATTAAATTAAATTAAATTAAATTAAATTATTATTATTATTATTATTATTATTATTATTATTATTATTAATATAGAATCATAGCTCTGGAGGGACAACTTTGCCTAAGCTGTACCTGCTCAATCAGATCAAAGGTAACAAATGGATGGGCACCTTCAGGATGTGGAGTCTTCTATATCATTAAAGTATGGTTTGACTGAAAAGCTTAAAAGGGAGGTCTCTGTGGAAATCAGAACCCAAAACTACTTACCTTTTGGCTTAGAGTTTTTAAAAGTGTGTTAACATGTGCACACATATGGTGGAAAGCTCTTGGTTTTTTCCATTTCCTAGTAATAAATGATGCTGAATATGTTGACTAGATGTATTGTGAGATTAAACATTCTGTTAAACTGTTCTGTGTCTCTTTTCAGAAAAAGGAAATGGTGCTGATCCATTTATAAACACAGTTGTTGCAGAAGATGTCTATGATGAAGGACAGACTGTAACTGTATGAATAGTGAGGATCTGAATAGTGAGGATTTGAATATTCTTATTTTGGATTATAAATGTACAAGTTTTACAAGAGTTTAGCAGATTCCAGTTAGCTAAACAAAAAATTCTTGGATAAGGTTAAGACAATGCAGTGAAAAAGCTTTCTGTCTGTCTGTCTATCTACTTCTTTTTTTTCTTTTCATCTACAATCTATTAACTTGAATATATCTCCAGTTGATTTACTGTAAATGCCAGAGTTTATAAAAACAGCAAAATGATAAAAAATAAATTAAAAGCTAAAGGAATAATAATAAAGACAACACATTGGAAAAAAGATAGCCTTCTCAATTACAAAAATAAAAAAAATCCAAATTTACAGGATGAAGACAGTTTGTGGTTAGCTTTACCTTTTATGTTAAGCTATAGTTAACAATGATTTATTACATAAAATGCAATTATATGGATTTGCAAAGCTAAATCATGTGTTACAAACCACAATATCAGGGTTCAAATAGTTTAATCTACAATCAGCTCAGGTGGACTGTCTGGTTTTCAGCGGTCAACCTATGATGCAGATCAGAAGAAGTACTCACACAGATGGGATGGTGAGAACTGGATGTACCTTGGCAGTGTATGCAATATCATGACCACAGGACTAAATCTAAACCAAGGACGCCCATGTTTTAAGTACTTGGTCAGACCCAGAGATAAAAGAGTACTCAATTCTTACTCCAATGTTTCTGCAGTTATAAAAGTGTATTTGTAAGCTACAATTGATCCAGATTGTTGAGCCCATTTAGATTACTTCTGCAGGAGCTGTGCTATTTACAAATGGCTTCTAGGTACAATTCACGGTTTTGCTTGTCACTTTCATGGTTCAGGGCTTGGATATCTGTGGGATTGCCTTCTCCAAATAACATCTGCCCACCTCATCATCACATCATATAGGCTGGTCTTTCTCCATATAAACTTGCTTAAGGAATGCCATGTCCGAGGGTGCAGAAGCATGCCTTTTCTATTGCTTCTTCCTCTTGTGGAATGGCTTTTCCTTTGGACATTGTCAGGCAAGTTTCCCTTTTAATATCTTCCTTGTTGTTTAGACTGTTAACAGCCTCCTTCTAGCAGATATAAATTTGTAATATATGGTATTAGTGGCTGTAGGATCTAATGATATCACTATTAACTTGGATTTTCTGTTCCCAGATGCTCAGGATAGATTACTCTTGCTGATGGAAGTGTATATCCTCTAATCTTCCAGATTACAAGGATGACTCAGACAAAAAATAGAGACAAGGGTGTGTTATGCAAAAGGTGCCTCCAGGACAAGGATTTTGTTTTTAATTGGGAAGTCCAAGCCGCGCTGATAATATGCCATAAAAGGGGTGATTTCTAGAAAAAGATTTTCTGGGTGCAGGCACCCCTTTGTGCATTCTCAAAGTACAGAGGTTATAAAATCTGCTTTGTGATTTTAGGTTAGAATATTTTTATATGCAATGCACATGGAAAAGAGACCGAACTTCAGTCAAAAAATGTTGTGGCCACCATCTTGACATTTTGATCACACTCTGTGGACACTTCAATACTTTTAAGTGAAATATTAGTGATTTAATAAGAAAGTCCAGTTAGCTTTCTGTAGCTGCCCTAGGAACCTTTTCCCTTACGTAGCTTTATACAGAAATGAGCCAGGCACAAAGAGGAAATAAATAACATCCTTTACAAAAGTGAGAAAATACTGATCACCACGTTATGAGTTGTTGCACCCATAAGGTTTGGTGTGGCATTGGGCCCAGATTCTAAATCATGCATTGGCAGCCCCCTCCAATGAACCCTAATCTAAGACAGACAGTAGGTGCAGTATGGCTTCATGTGAAGAAGGCTCTTTTTCCTGCCCTCAGTAGATATGGGGAGGGGCACAGCTAGTCCTCAATCCAAACTGGACAGGGGTGCCTTTTCCAGAGACTTCCTCCTGCCTAGTATCACTCATGCTCCACTTACCAATACTGATCAGCAGTGCTTTTTTTGTAAAAAAAAAAAAAAGTGCCGGAACTCACACACGTCACACAACCCGCCTTGCCTACTCTACAAGGTTCCATCCAAAAAAGGTGCCAGAACTCTGTTCTGGGCGTTCTATGACAAAAACAGCCCTGCTGATCAGAATGTTGTGATAAAAGTACTTTTCGATCAGAAAACAAAGGATGGGAATGGGAAATCCCTCTGCTGGACCAACAGAAAACGGGAAGCCAACTTTACCTCCCCTTTAAATAGGCAAAGCCCACCAACGTTGATGTTGCTTAACCGCTAGTTGACCTTACCATGACCTAATTTTTTGGTATGTGCTAGAAAAGTGGGGACTCCCTCTCTGGACCAGGGATATGTTCTCCCTGCCTGTCCCCCCCCCCACTTCCCGGCAACACCTGCCCAAAACTGGACGCTGAGTGAGTTGAGTTAGGACTTGCTCACAAGCAAGAGTGTTTCATGTTTCTACTTTCCTTGAATTTTGGGGTGATTCTGGTGTAGAGTGGCTCTTGCAACCAATGAGCAAAGTGTGGCTTTCCTATCTAGAATAATGGCCATAGAAAAAGTATCTCTTGGAGCACCTAGCAGTTAAAGGAAACGAACAACAGAACTCATTAAATCATCTGGATCTGCTTAATAAGCTTCATGAGCTGCTCATATGGAAGTAATGAATGGCTAAAACAGCCACCACCATGTCCAATATCCCAGGTTGCAGGGGGGCATGGGAGGTCAAAAACAGTGGTTGCATCTACACAGTGAAAGATCCCTCTATTTTTTACATAAGTCCGTCAGAGTCCCAGCTGTCTCTGGACTTTTTTGACCCCAATGTTCCTGTTAAGTTTTCATAATTAGGAAGTGCAGGTAGTCCTCAACTTACAACCATTTGTTGAGTGACCGTTCGAAGTTACAAAAGCACTGGAGGAGTGACTTATGACCATTTTTCACACTTACAACCGTTGCAGCATTCCCATGGTCATGTGATTGAAATTCAGACACACCTGGCAACTGGTTCCTATTAATGGCAGTTGCAGTGTCCCATGGTCATGCGATCACCTTTTGCGACCTTCTGACAAGCAAAATCAATGGGGAAGCCAGATTCACTTAACAACTGTGTTACCAACTGCAATGATTCATTGAACAACTCTGGCAAGAAAGGTCATAAAATTGGGCAAAACTCACTTTTAAACTAACAAAATTTGGGGTGTCAGTCATGGTCATAAGTGGACGACTACCTGTATTGTCATTAAATGGAGTGCTAGAGAAATCTGTTGGTTGGCCCTGAAAGAGGAAGCTGATTCCCCTTGGGGCGGGGCTTGTGTGCCCCAGAGCCAGTGTGGGGAAGGAAACTAACACAGAGGTGTCGGTTTTACTTAAGGGGCAGTAAAATTCACGTGGGGGGGCAGCTCTAAAGAGAAATGGCACCCCACAAAAGATGCCACTGCAACCGATTCTTACGGAAATCCTTTCGTTGGCTGGTTCACTCAATGCCTCTCTGAACTGCAGGCTGACTTCGCCCTAGAGAATTACTCTAGAAACTCCTGCTTGAGTTGGCTCTTTTCTGAAAACGCCAAAGGCCTCGTGCGCTGCTCCCCTGCGCGGCATGCTCCGGCCCAAGGCAGAAGGCTTCAGTCCTCCTGGGGGAGGCAGGCGTGATCCGGGTGCAACGTGGAGCGCCGGCTTGACTAATTTGGTTACATCAAAGCAAGTCACCTGTTGCTCTGAAAACCTTCAGACAAACTCTGCCTGTGCGATTCCATCTCCCGGGGCTGCCAGAGCCCCGCCCACCCTAACACACGCCTGCCTGCCTGCCTGCCTGCCTGAAAAAGGAGCGTTAGCCCCAGCAAGCCGAGCGTACGGGGAGAGGTTGGCTTCCCTTCCCTTCTTTTTTATTTGGGTTGTTGGGAGTGTTTTCTGCTTGTCCGAGCCAGTTAGACTTGCCGCGCGGAGAGGATAACCAAGTGGCTGATTAAAGTGAGCTCACTTTCCTCACTGACCGCTCAGCCTGCACAAGCACGAGTCCCGGGGCTTCTGGTAATTCCGGGGGCCTGCCTTGCTCCCTGACCCGAGCTCTTGTTTCTCCGGCATAGTGAGTGATGTTGCGCTGGAATTTCCTGTCCTAAATCGCTGTCTCTTCGGGAGAACCCTGTGAGTAAACCCTGCTTTTTTGAACTCGGTGTGGGAACCTCACCCTTTAAATGCCAGCTGCGCTCTCTCTCTCTCTCTCTCTCTCTCTCTCTCTCTCTCTCTCTCTCTCTCTCTCTCTCTCTCTCTCTCTCTCTCTCTCTCTCTCTCTCTCTCTCTCTCTCTCTCTCTCTCTCCCCCCCCCCCCCTTGAAAGGCTGAGTTAATGTACAGGAGCGCTTTCAAGGCTGCTCCCATCAGCCTGCCAAGTTTAACTTGCTTGGTGCCTTTGAACTTCGGTGCCCTGGAGCATTCCGAATTAAGGAATATCGCTGTTTCCAAGGAATGCTGCTCGGTTCTTTCTCTGCCTGCTCTTGTTAAAAATGAGTACAAGAATTAGGAGATGTGGGCATTATCCATTTTAATACCAGTTTCGATCCGAGGAACATGCTGCGTTTGGGTTACAACGTGTCTTTTTTTTAAATATTACAGTGGCTGGATGGGATGTATGATATTAAGCTGTGTTAAGAGCCCTTTTATGTTTTTAACTTTCTTTCGTGGTTTGTATTTGAATTTGTAAGTCGCCCAATGTCTGTGGAAATGGGCAGTCGCAATACATTTAAATAGATAATTAAATAATCATCTTTTTTTAGTGATGCATCCAGTGTGACTTTTAGCAGCTTTGCTAAGTAAGTCCCACTGTGTCCACTTATTATGGAAACATGCTTGGAACAAATACCCACAATTTAATTGGTGCATTCAAGTCTTGGATTAGAGAAATGGTACTTTATCCTGTCCTGTCTGTTAGAAGTTGGTCTGTAATTATCCATAAGCTTCTTTAGAAACAAGTCATTGAATTTAGTGGGATTTATTTCTGGCTAAAGAGGCCCAAGGTCAGATGGCAAAGCTTTTAGAGGGAAGCAGTTAAATGAAAGGCTGCAGGTAGGGAACAGGAGCCTTGATTTCTATCTGTCACCTGGTTTGTAGGGATAAGTACCGGTAAATCATCAATGAAATGCTGCCTTAAATTGTGGGTATTTGTTCCAAGCATGTTTCCATAATAAGTGGACACAATGGGACTTAGTAAAGTTGCTAAAATTCACAGTGGATTCAAAGCCTTTATTTTTGATGTTATTGTTTTTATGTAGCAAAAGTATTTCATTGATATTCAGTATTTCCTCCACTATCTTAAGGCAGCTTGTAGGAAAGTCTTTAAAATTAATTCTTGTAATAACTATCCAGGGAGGGAAGCAGAGCTCTTCCTGCATAGAAAGCTGATTTTTTTTTGCTCTGAATGGCCATAGGGTCCTTGGTACCAATATAATGAAAACTCATTAATTTTAGTAAAGATACAAGGTTGTGGAAGGCTTCAGATATTCAAGTTTACATGAGCTTTCTATCAAGAAAAATAGCTGCCTATAAACACTTTCTAAGAAATGTAGAGAAAAAGGTTGTTTGTTGTAGTATGACTTGCCTTCTTTTGCTTTAATTTACATTAGGCTGTGGGTGGTTTCTGGATTAGTGCATCTCTTCTTTCATCCTGATGAGTCTGTGGAACTGAAAATATCTCCTCTATGCCCTCTCCTCAAACCATGGTTAAAAGTAAAGCAGAGCCACTGAAACCCAGTGCTCAAATTATGTAGTGTGCAAGAGTGCCATGTGGCTGTGGTGCAAATTGCAATGTTAAAAATAATGCTGGGCAAGGGCATATAGAATATTATAAAAGAATTGGGGATGCTAAATGGAATTTTTCATCAGTATTCCCTGAATACCAACAGGGTCACTGGTTAAAAGTGAAACTTGAACATTTCTGAGGGGTCTTTGGTGCCTTCTGAGCTTGGTTGTTTTGTTGAGGACATCTCATTACCCAAACTAGTTAATATCAGTGCTCCTAGCACAAACAGAACTTCCACATATTTTTTTAAATTGATAATTATAGAATAGAAATATATATATATTCTGAATTGTCCCATGTAACAATTTGTAAAACTACATTTGTAGTTTTTCCTACAGTGCCTCTGTGTCTAGTTTTCTGATTTAGAGATTTTATAATGCAGTGAAATAAGTGATGCAAAGAGGCATGTAAAAAAATATTCTGTGAATCAGCCTGACATGTAGTGTGTAACTTTACAATTCCTCTTATAACTTCCCTATAACTGCTTCCTCTACAGGGGGGGGGGACTGTGGCAACTTTATGACCTATGGACTTCAATTCCCACAATTCCTGAGCCCACTATGGTGACTGAGAGGAATTGCCATAGTTGCCCACCCTTGTTCTACAACCTAGTGCCTTCTAGGGGTGTCTGGCACTGAGACTGTCATCCATTTTGAAGAGATCAGGTTGGGAAAAGTGCATTTAAATTATTGGTTCATATAATGGCCTCTGCTTCACTTAAGCCCTTTCAGGATAATTTTTTCAATATTCCATTGAAAAATAATAGGCAACACTAGGTCTATTGTATCTATCTCTACCAATAATGCATAGGTTATGAACAACTTGCATGGAAGTTGAAATTGACTAGACATTGGGAAAACAACATACTCAAGTTTATTTCTTCCTAAAACTACTATACGAAGTTCTTCTCTGAATAAAATTAGAATTTTGACTCATGCCTATAAGATTTACATTTCTGCCTGAACATTATATTCCTGAAAAATAAAATCACACAAATCATTAAACCTGAAATTGCTTATCACAGGAAGCAAATTGCCATCTAGGCTGAAGTAATATTACAGTGAAATTCAGAAAACTAGTTTTTTATATTGACAAAAGCACAATCAACATGTTTTACCTAATTACTGAATTAAGTTATTTTCTAGGATTACCCAACACGTTGAACCATAAACTAGTTAATGTGTTGGGTTTGTAAGCCATAGAAAAATACTAAGTGCACATTAATTAAGCTTAGCATGGATTAAGATAGCCCCAATTATAGCTGAGTTAATTTTCTCTCCACTTTTTACTTAAAAGTCTTACAGTTGATAGGGTAAGCGCTTCTACCATTTCTAGATAATATGGTCATCCAAAATATTTTTACCTCCTTCCCTTTCTTTAAATAGATAAACGCATTCCTCTTTTTCCTGAAGATGTTTCCAGTCCACTTACATTGCCTCTCTTATGCCATTAAAACCTAAAGGACCTTAGTTGTTCCAAATTGCTTTATAGTTTTTCTTCTGCATCTCTCTGCTCTTCATTTAGCAAATTGTGCTACACGTTGGACTCCTTGCTATGCCAAACCATTTCAAATCACATCTTAAATAAATTAGGTTTGCATGTTATGCTTTGGCCTATTGCAGACCTAATGGGATTGTGGAAAGAAAAATCTTCATCAGGTCCAGACCAAGCTGGGAATAAACAAAATGGAGACTGCCTTAGAAAGAAGGTTGTAGTTTATTGAAGAGCAAAGCCAGACAGACGTGTGGCTCTGGGAAAGCTGACCACATGTAGTAGGGAGTGGTGGGTTTTTATACTTTCTTGAGCTTTTGTTTGAGTTGTTCTTGTGGCATGAACTTTGACCTGAGTCTGAGTGTGCCTTTCTGGTATTCTGATGATGGTGGGTTAATCATGTTATATCCCAAAGGTCATATCCTGCTTCCCTGGGGCTGTGGCTGATGATTGTTGGATTTTTTGGTGTGGGGGATTGTTTATTCTAGAGATCTTTGTCTTTCTAATCCAGCTTCCTTGCTCCAATCTTTCTGAAAAGATTATCACATCTTCATTTCTGCAGACCTGATTTCTGTTTGGGCAGATAGACTTGGGGAGGGATTTCTGCCTTTAAGATCCTTTGGGGAAATATAATATTCTGCCTTTTAATATTCCCCAAAATATTTATTTCTCGGGGGGGGGAGGGGAGGGGCTGACTTCCCACAGGATGATAGCCTATAAAACCCATTTCCTTTTTGTGAATATGTGCGACTTGAATGGCAACCTTTTTTGACCTAATGGGCACACAGTTATGAAATTAATGAGTGGGGGATGCTTGTGCATTAAGTGTTATTCAATCATTAGTTTATAGTCTGCAGGAACTCAAGATGGCAGACATTAGCAAGCAATAGCATTTAAACTTACATACTGTTTCATAATGCTTTATGAATGCCTCCTTTAGAAGAACAGCCTTCAAATTCCTGGTTTCCTTTGTCATTGTTTGCAGGAAAACTACAATTCATGCCCTGCCACTCAGCCATTCACCTAACTGAGTAGCCAGTGGACCAATGAGTCCATATTGCTTGGTTTCCTGAACTTCATAGAACCATAGAACTGGGAAGGACCTTGGAGGTCTAGTTGGAGTCCAAATTAACAGCAACAGGAAAAGGGCAGGTGTGATCTTTCAGTGTCCAAGATGCATATGTAGCCCTTCTGGTCTAGGACTTGTTTGTATAATATGCTTAACAGGGTTATGGATGGTGGATGGCAGAAGCACGGCGAGCAAACTCTCTAACTCAAGGAAACGACCTGCTTAATGAACTTAGAGGGGATCAGATTTAGCCCCAAACAGCTCTGAGGTTGTTTGGATCCAAACTAACTTACCTTCTGTTGTTCAAGCTATTTATCAACATGGGGCCTTTCAGGGAACTTAGCTTAACAGTTTTAATACCCAATGGCTTTACAGGTAAAGTACTGACAAAAGGACAGGAAAAAAAATTAATCAAGTCCTTTCAAATATCTGTAGGGAGATGTTCCTGAGTGCAACCCTGCAGATTCCCCCCATACAGTGTTGAAGAAGAAGCCAAATAATAATAATAATAATAATAATAATAATAATAATAATAATAATAAGAAGAAGAAGAAGAAGAAGAAGAAGAAGAAGAAGAAGTTGTTGTTGGAAGGGACCTTGGAGGTCATCTAGTCCAACCCCCTGCTCAGGCAGGAAACCCTATACCATTTCAGACAAATGGCTGACCAGTCTCTTCTTAAAAACTTCCAGTGTTGAAGCATTCACCACTTCTGGAGGCAGGTTGTTCCACTGGTTAGTTGTTCTAACTGTCAGGAAGTTTCTCCTTAGTTCTAGGTTGCTTCTCTCCTTGACTAGTTTCCATCCGTTGCTTCTTGTCCTGCTTTCAGGTGCTTTGGGGAATAGCTTGACTCCCTCTTCTTTGTGGCAGCCCCTGAGATATCGGAACACTGCTATCATGTCACCCCTCACCCTTCTCTTTATTAAACTACACATACCCAATTCCAGCAACCGTTCCCTATATGTTTTAGCCTCCAGTCCCCCAATCATCTTTGTTGCTCTTCTCTGTACTCTTTCTAGAGTCTCAACATCTTTTTTACATCATCGTGACCAAAACTGGATGCAGTATTCCAGGTGTGGCCTTACTAAGGCATTGTAAAGTGGTATTAGTACTTCACGTGATCTTGATTCTATCGCTCTGTTAATGCAGCCTAGCACTGTGTTGGCTTTTTTGGCAGCTGCAGCATACTGCTGGCTCATATTTAAGTGATTGTCCACTAGGACTCCGAGATCTCTCTCACAGTTACTACTATCGAGCAAGGTACCACCTATACTATACCTGTGCATTTGATTTTTCCTGTCTAAATGTAGAACCTTACTTTTTTCACAATTGAATTTCATTTTGTCAGATAGTGCCCAGTGTTCGAGTCTGTCCAGATCCTCCTGTATCTTAAGCCTATCTTCTGGAGTATTGGCTATTCCTGCCAGCTTGGTGTCGTCTGCAAATTTGATGAGTTCCTCATCTATCCCCTCATCCAAATCGTTGATGAAGATGTTGAAGAGCACTGGGCTCAGAACAGCCCTGGGGCACCCCACTACACACTTCCTTCCATGTAGATGCCATTCCATTGAGGACCACACACTGAGTACGGCCTGTCAGCCAGCTACGAATCCATCTGGTGGTGATGCTATCTAACCCACATTTTTCTATCTTATCAAGTAGTAGGTTGTGATCTACTTTATCAAATGCCTTACTGAAGTCCAAGTAAATTATATCTACAGCATTCCTCTGGTCCACTAGTTTTGTCACTTGGTCAAAGAATGCAATAAGATTTGTCTGGCATGATCTGTTTTTGACAAACCCATGTTGATTTTTGTGATAACTTTGTTCGCATCAAGGTGTTCGCTGATTTGTTGTTTGATTATCTTTTCCAGAATCTTCCCAGGTATTGAGGTCAGGCTTATAGGTCTGTAGTTTCCTGGATCTATTTTTTTCCCTTTTTTGAAGATGGGAACTACATCAGCTCTCTTCCAGTCCTCTGGTAGTTCCCCAGTGCTCCAGGATCTTTGAAAAATATAGTTCAGTGGTTTTGAGATCACATCTGCCAGTTCCTTGAGCACCTTGGGGTGTAATCCATCTGGTCCTGGTGATTTGAACTCGTTTAGGCTGGACAGGTGGGGAAGAAAATGTAAGTTTCTCTGTTTTTCTTGCAAATGATGGAAGGATTTTTTTTAAATGGCCACCATCAGCAGCCCTCTTATGTTGGGTATTGCAGGAGGACAAAAGTAAATCTTTTCACTGGGAGAGTAAATGATTTGGTCACGCATGCTGAGCAAGCACATTTTATAATTGGGATATTTATCCAGGTTGGCTGAAATGCTGTGGACAATCTGTGACCATTCCTATTGGTTCCAACCTCAGGTGGAAATGTATTAATACAAGTTGCATTTACTTTTTCCCTCCCTATTATTGTAATAAATTCCTTCACAGGAATTCTACCCAGTCACTGGTATAGGTAATGTGGATGATACTTGGGTCAAGGTCAAAACACAGGAATTGGAAGCATTCACCAAATGTATCAACTCAGTGGACAAATACATCAAATTCACATGTGAAGATGTTAAGGAAAATAGTCTAGCCCTCCTGGACTGTTCACTATACATTAAGGAAGACAGAAGCCTTAACATCAAAGTTTACAGAAAACCCCCACATATACAGATCAATATTTACATTTTGATTCTTACCACCCACTGGAGCACAAAATGGGGGTTATCAGAACCCTACATCACCAAGCTAAAGGCCTGCCTACCAGCAAAGATGGGAAAGAAGAAGACCTAAAACACATCAAGGAAGCCCTCAGAACTTGTAGCTATCCCAAGTGGGCCATCATCAAATCCCCAAAAATACCTAGCAGGAGCTTCTCCGCAACAGACAAAGAAAAAAGCAATAAAAGAAGCAATGTAGTCAGTCCATATGTTGCAGGAATATCAGAAAAGCTCAGGAGGATCTTCAGCCAACGTAACATACTTGTACACCTCAAACCCAAGAATACACTAAGGCAGAAGCTTGTCCACCCCAAGGGTAAAACACCCAGACACAAACTGAGCAACATGGTATATGCAGTACAATGGAGTGAGCCATGTACAGATCTGTACATTGGGGAAACAAAACAACCACTTCACAAGTGCACGGCACAACACAGGAGAACAAAACCATCAGGACAAGATTCAGCAGTCCATCTGCATTTAAAAAACAAAGGCCACTCTTTCAAAGACAGCAAAGTCCATATTTTGGACAGAGAGGACTGCTGGTTTGAAAGAGGGGTCAAAGAGGCCATTTTTGTCAAAATTGAACAGCCCTCTCTCAACAGAAGGGGAGGCATATGACATCATTTATCTCCAGTCTACAACACAGTCGCTCCACACCCATTTGCACTACTCAGGTGACCCTGATGACACAGATAAAACTCCAGGTGGCCTCAGTGACTCTCTAAAAGAATGTAAATGACCATCTGTCTACAAGGAGTATAAATCCTTCCATTCCCCACCATTCAGTCAGAGCTGAAGAAGCTTCTTGGATGAGAAGCGAAATGTCTTCAAAGAAAATCAAAGTCCAGTTGCCTCTTGAAAAAAGCATCTTTGGGAGAACCATGACCTGGATGACTGAGAATCTCCATAGACATCTAGTTACTTAAAACTGACATATAATTATAATATTGTGTTACTTAATATTCATATATGTACATGTGTATGTTTGTAGGTTGATAAAAGAAAATAAAAGATAGACAAAGCAAATTTAACAGAAGTTAAAATACTTAAAAAATTGCTGTAGTTCAAAAGGAGATGATCATTAAGCTTTGAATACCTGCTTTCAGGCTAATTGGTGAATTGTCAGTGCAGATGTTCATCTCAGCCACTTGAATAGACAGATCAAATTTCTTTGAAAGAGGAAAAGGCACTAAATTTGCTTCTAGGAATAGAATTTTTGCCAAAACCCTGCAAAGGAAATTAATTGAATCGGGAAACTCTGAAAAAAACATGAATATGTTTATCTCAGAATTAATTAATTTTGAAAGTTTGCAGAAGTTTAATGTTACTTTGAGATAGGCCTGCTTCTCTCTTTGTCTAACAGCTCATCTGAAAACAGAGCATTATAAATTGATTATTTCAACACTCCCATATCCAAAAAGAAAGGATTGCAGCAAAAGAGAATTCTGTGATATTTTTGCTCTTCTGAAAAGGGAAACACAATGGAGCAATACTTTCAAAATTATCTGGCATAGTTTTCGGATCATTCAACATGAATGGGTTTCTGAAATGTATTGTCTATGTCTGGGCAGCCAACCGCAGAGATTCTTCTTGATAAACAGGATAGATTGTGAACCAAGTTTTAATTCATGAGCATGTCAACTGTTTCTTGTTTAAGATAAAATGAAAAACATCAGATGACACTGAATGCATAATTATTTCAAAGTGAGAGGTATAGTACTAATAATGGGAAATAACAGTGGGAAATGTGGTATTTTCTTGGCTAGAAACCAATGTATTTACAAAAACAAAGCTTGTTCTGGAAACTTATTATATGAAATGTTCTTGGACCTACAAACACCAAAATCTATTTTGATACATTATAGGGGTTACAGTATTTCAATATTTTACCCAGAGCTTCATCTCATTTAATGGTTGCAGTCTCTCTCCAAAATACTTGTGCCCTCTTGTAACTAGCAGAAACAAGCATTTTGTTCTTTCAGATATAAAAAGTGCACTGGCGACGTTACCTAGTTTGATAATGAAGTATCTGCAAGAAAACCAAAGAGCACCAAGGATCCTGCAGTTCAACCTAACTTGCAAATATTCTATCGGTATATTTCAGCACCAAGGACCCCGCAAATTGAAAAGTGCCAGAAAGCTGGCAGGAATTAGTAATGTTGCCCCCTTAAGGTGAGATGGGCAGCAAATCCAATGAGTAAATAAAATAAAAATTTTGGAACTGAGCTCAGAGCAAGAGAGAAAGAAAACTGGCTAGCAAGATAAGACAGCATTAGGCAAACTACAGCAATAGGCAAACTCAGCCTGTTGAAGAGATGCAGTTTCTAGGGTGATCCCTGAAGATGAGTCAACATAAAAATCATGATCCAGGGAAGAGAATGATGCAGGATAGGAAGAGAGAAAGAAGAGGATCCAGAGACACTGAGAAGATGACCAAAGTTACACTGAGAGATGTTTGTCAGTAAGCTTTGATTTGAAGTCCTTGATTTAATTCTTGGAGACTATAGTAGTTTTCGATACTGTGTCATACGGCAGCAGAAGCAAACGTTTTTCAAGTACAAAGATAGTTAATCTCAGCATAATAGAGCAATTAGGCCATAAAGCAATTTACTGCATTCCTTTGAAGGCAGAAATGCAAGGGGAGAGGGGGGGAAATGATGTTCGGCTTGAATGCATTAGCTGAAGGCTGCCGGAATAATTATATACCGTATATACTTGAATATAAGCCGACTCGAATATAAGCCGAGACCCCTAATTTCACCCCCCAAAAATGGAAAAAGTTGGTGACTCGAGTATAAGCCGAGGCTGGGAAATGCAGCAGCTCACCTTATGCTCCTCTCCAGAGATCTTCCCTCAGCAGCGGCCGGCAAAGTAGCTCGCACGCGAAACAAGCCCGGCAGAGGAGCCGGAGCGGCGAGCAGAGGCGCCCGGCCCAGATCCTGCAAGGCCCGGCCGAGACGCGCCCCCAGCAGCGGAGCTGCTCTGGCTCCTCTGCCGGGCTTGTTTTGCATGTGAGCTACTTTGCCTGACGCTGAGAAGACCCGCTTGGGCACTCGGGTTGTTGTCAGTCTCTGCAGGCCCTTCTCATTTCCAGGAACGTCAAGCGCGCTTGGCTCCCCACCCCCACGGCAGGGCAGGGCAGGGCAGAGACTTGCTCGCCCTTCTGACGGCCCTGAAGAGAAACGAAGGGCTTGCAAACTCCCCGCGAGAAGCTGGGCGAAGCGCGCGGCTGGGCGAGTGTGTGCCTGCGCGCGTATTTACGAAAGAAATGCTCCGAGAGTTCTTCTTTCTCCGCCCCCTTGGGGGGAACTCTAGCGACTGCTGTAGCCGCGCTTCTCTTCTCGGCTCCGAAAATAGGGATTTCTACTCTCTCTCTCTCTCTCTCTCCCCTCCCCACCCCGCATTCTCCTGCCTCTTCGATTGCGACAATAAAAGGGCGAAGGGTGTGCTGGTTTCTTCCTCCTTCCTCCCCCCCTCCCCTCCCCTCCCCGATTGTCAGGTGAGGCAGCTGGAGGTCTGGCCGGGAGATTGTAGCCGTTTTGAAACGCCGCGTCTTGAAACGCCCGATCAGCTGATTTTCGGGTGGAAGAGCCGCGGCTTGAATCTGTTTGCATCTGCCTGAATTAGACCGAAACGGCCTGAATTTGACCAGAGTTACTTTGTAATGGCTGGAGGAACTGCAGAGGAGGTCTTGCCAGGAGATTGTGGCCGTTTTGAAATGCCGCGGCTTGAAACGCCCGATCAGCTGATTTTCGGGACGGAAAGAGCCACGGCTTGAATCTGCTTGTATTTGTTTGAACTTAACCAGAAACGGCTCGTAATGGCTGGAGGAACTGCGGAGGGAGTGAATGCTCCAGCCTGGAATATTTGGAAAGGCTGGGGGAACCGGATGAACTGCAGCTTAAGCGACTGTTGCCGGAGGAGCCATGGCTTGAAACGCCCCAGTTTTGGGGCAGCGTTTGCTTGTTCCGGGTAGAAAAAACGCTGTCGACCCCGGCATCTTTTGCGGGGATTTCCCATTTCCCGTTGCGAAACCAGCCGAGCCCAAGTCCACCCTTTCTTTTTTTTCCACGGCACGCTCGGTGCCTTTCCCACGATCGTGTCTCCTTCAGATCTTATGCAAGCTTCCTCGATTTCCTGGTGTGTGTGTGTGTGTGTGTGTGTGTGTGTGTGTGTGTTTCTTATTCCTCCCTTCTCTGGTGGTTGGAAAGGCGTGTGACGCGCTTCGACAACAACTCTGCTGGCTCTCTCGGTGGGAACCTCCCATCCTCTATATACCCCCATTTCGGCTGCTTCGCAAACTGCTTCCTCCACCCCACCCCACCCCGCAAAAGATGCCGGGGTCGACAGCGTTTTTTCTACCCGGAACAAGCAAACATGCAGGCAACCCTGCACTATTCAGCTCAGTGAAGCACACACTCGCCCAGCCGCGCGCTTCGCCCAGCTTCTCGCGGGGAGTTTGCAAGCCCTTCGTTTCTCTTCAGGGCCGTCAGAAGGGCGAGCAAGTCTCTGCCCTGCGCTGCCCTGCCGTGGGGGTGGGGAGCCAAGCGCGCTTGATGTTCCTGGAAATGAGAAGGGCCTGCGGAGACTGACAACAACCCGAGTGCCCAAGCGGGTCTTCTCAGCGTCAGGCAAAGTAGCTCACATGCAAAACAAGCCCGGCAGAGGAGCCGGAGCAGCTCCGCTGCTGGGGGCGCGTCTCGGCCGGGCCTTGCAGGATCTGGGCCGGGCGCCTCTGCTCGCCGCTCCGGCTCCTCTGCCGGGCTTGTTTCACATGTGATTCCGGGCCAGGTGCTGCTGAGGGCGAGCAGAGGCGCCTGGGCGACCCCAGCAGCGTCAGGCAAAGTAGCTCGGCCGCGCGCAAGTCCTCGGTAAGTTCTTTTTTTGTTGACTGGAGTATAAGCCGAAGTGGATTTTTTCAGCCCAAAAAGTGGGCTGAAAAATTCGGCTTATACTCAAGTATATACGGTATTAATTGTAATTACTCTTTCAGACTAATGTCTTTCTTTCCTTGATAACCTAAAGCAAAATGAACTAACACAAACCTGGAATGGTTTGCAAAAAGGTCTTTGTGTGTCATTGTCTAAACAATCCCAAGAATTCAGGACAATTCTTCCGTTATTAGGAAAACAAAAATATAGAGAAAATAAACTTCTTTGACTTCATTAATTTTGTAAGGAGATTACTCATTAAACCAGGGGTCTTCAAACTTGGCAACTTTTCAAACTTGTGGACTTCAACTCCCAGAATTCTGAGAGTTGAAGTCCACAAGCTGGCTGAGGAATTCTGGGAGTTGAAGTCCACAAGTCTTTAAAGTTGCCAAGTTTGAACACCCCTGCATTAAACACTGTCTCATGTATAACACTATGTTCTCTCTTGTTTTCCAAGACTGGCACAAGAGATAGCTGTGCTTTGTCTTGCTTTGCAGCATTGGCAACCAATCATACAACCCACCTTGTGCCAGAAATATTCAAGTTCTGTATTTCTTTGTTTTGATCAGAAAGCCTCATCCTTCCTCCTTTTCCTAGAACTAGGCTGGGGAGAACTAAGGTAGAAGAACCAAGCAACTGGAGAGACTAATGTAAGGATCTTCAGACTTGGCCCTTTTATGACTTGTGGACTTCAACTCTCAGAATTCCTCAGCCAGTGTAGCCAACTGAGGAAATCTGGGAGTTGAAGTCCACAAGTCATAAAAGGACCAGGTTTGAAGATCCCTGGACTAATGGATATAAGAAAATTATTAGGAACACTTGGAAGAAAGCATTTGCCACGGAGATTTCAATTTCTCCTTCCATCTCCTATATAAACCTATAACTCTAAACATCCCGCACCATAACTGTCTGTGAAATACAGCAGGTTTTCTCTCAATATCACAACAGTGGCAGCATTAGCCAACATCAGCTAATCTTGAAAAGGTGAACTGGATTCAGCTTAGTTATCAGTCAGATGTCATGGCACTAGGAAAACCCATGACTTTAAATTAGATTGGGAAGTTTTAAAAAAGTCTTGAAAAAAGGCCATGGGAAATTACTTCTGTAACTTCTGTGTTACCAAGGAAACCGAATCATACAGGAAAATTGACTTATGACCAAAATGGGGAGCAGAAAAAGGGAATTAAGTGAGGCATCATGTGACTGCATGAAACTTCACAACCTTTTTGCCATGGTCATTAAGCAAGTCACTGTGGTTAAGTGATGTGATAGTCATTTAATTTGACTGTTTTAACTGGGCTATTATTTAATTCTTTTTTTAATTTTTGTATCTCGTATTTTTTTTGTATGCCCTGTTCACCGCCCCGAGTCCTTCGGGAGAAGGGCGGTATACAAATACAATACAATACAATACAATACAATAAGTACAAGGACCAGGCCGTAAGTCACTTTTTTGAGCATCGTGGTAACTCCAAATGGTTACTAAATGAATACTTGTGAGCCTGTAAAGTTATCAGGAGACGTGACTGTGTGTTATAGCTTATATTTATTTATTTTTATTTTATTTTATTGGATTTTTATACCGCCCTTCTCCCGAAGGACTCAGGGCGGTGAACAGGGCATATAATAAAAATACAGAAATACAAAAGTTAAAAAAAGAATTAAATTAATGCCCACAATAAAAGAATAGAAATATACAAATAATTAAAACCCTAAAATGACTCCCCATCAGGCCAGGCCAGCTTGTTCGAATAAGTGGGTCTTTAACCCGCACCGGAAGGAGCGGAGATCTGGTGCCATCCGGAGCTCCACCGGCAGTTGATTGGACAGGGCCGGGGCGCCCACAGAGAAGGACCTCCCCCTGGGGGCCACCAGCCGGCATTCTCTATATGCAAATTATGTCCTATTTTTTATATTAAAAAGGTATCATTGTTTGTTTTCTCCATGGTAGAGAGTAGGAGAGTTCCAATTTCCCCCAGTAATGCTCCAGAATCAGAGACAACTTGGGATGATATGTTCTCTAGAAGAGCACAAGCTAAGGATGCAGCTGTAAATCAAGGTAATCATTCTTCACTCAGTCCTGACATTTATGCACCGGACTGCTAGCAAAATAGGAAAGCTTTGCAAGGAAACCATTTTTAGTGCTGATTAAGCTTCCTATTAATAGTCCATATTTTTTTTGGCAATGCATTTTCTAGGGCAACCAGAAAACAAGCCATCCATACAAATCCTCCCAACAAAATAGAGCTGGTATTTTCAGAAAATTGAGGCACTACCATTGAGGGTACTTATTTGCCCTGTCTATGTAACGTCAGACCAATCCCCAGGCTGCAATCCATTCAAATAGAAAGTTACTAAGGAGCTATGTTGAGCCTGTCAATTAGCACATTTGAAACATTACTTGGTCTAACGTTTATTAAAGAACCTACTTTGTAAACACAGTAGACAAACTGTCAGTTTGCAAACCACTCATTTCATAATCTGTAGCTAGTGCTTGATCAGGAAATGAATGGATCTTATGTAAACCAACGTTACAATAATGGGTAACTTTAAAAAATTTCAACATACCTAATGGCACCTTAGCTCTGCAATTTTGTGGGTTAGCAAGGACAGGAAACTTTGAAGAGCACAAAACCTCCCTGAATTGTTTCCAACTCCTTTAGCAGCAATAGCCATAAGAACAGTCTGTATTTTCTTCTGTATAACATAGTAATGTGTGGCACTGATATACAGGTAGTCCTTGACTTACACTCATTCAAAGTTATAACAGCAGAGAAAAAAGTGACTTATGAACATTTTTCACACTTATGAACATTGCAGCATCCCCATGATCAGAATTTGGGCGCTTGGCAACTGGCATGTATTTATGATGACTGCAATGTCCCGGGGTCATTTGATTACTGTTTGTAACCTTCTCAGCTAGTTTCTGACAAGCAAAGTCAATGGGGGAAGCCAGATGTACTTAACAACTGCATGATTCACTTAATAACAGTAGCAATTAGCTTAACAAGTGCGGCTCTGTGTGTATGTGTATGTGTGCGTATATGTAGGTATGTATGTCATCCCCATCCCCATCCTAATGGACTGTGAAACAATCAAATTTGCAGTTATATATAGAAAAGCCAACTCCACTTTAATCCTGAAGGCTTCTTACATGGCCTTCATGAATTCCAAAAGGAATGGAGTCATTCTAATCACAAGGTAAATACTATTCCATAGAGAGGCAACAGTTATTTGCTGATGGACAGTCTGATCTGGATTTCTTTGTGACAATCCCTTGGATTAGAATGAATAAAACTATCTTCCTTA
Organism: Vipera ursinii; assembly: GCF_947247035.1. Lineage (NCBI taxonomy): Eukaryota > Metazoa > Chordata > Lepidosauria > Squamata > Viperidae > Vipera > Vipera ursinii. Next base: position 268,036,046 of record NC_139513.1, read on the forward strand.
TAGAAAGTTACCTTAATTCATATTGTGGTTTTTTTTTGAGGCCAAATATAGAATTATTTTATTTCCATAAGCTTTTCACTAATAAGAGTTCATGGATCATATCAAAACATGGTTATTAACCACAGTGGCCCTCTTCATCCTTACTGTTAACCCAAAACCCATGGCTTATAAGTTACGGTGACTGAATTCACACTTCACATTTTGGAGGGGGGGCTTCAAGTCAGTGTTGACTCCTGACAACTGCCTGGATAGGTCCCTGCAGTTTTCTTGGCAAGATTTCAGAGGTGGTTTGAGAGAGAGAGAGAGAGAGAATGACTGACCCAAGATGATCCAGCTGGGTTTATGCCTTAGACTGGACCTGATCTCATCTCTGGTTTCTATTACTCTGCTCTCTCTGTCACATCAATATCACATTAAATCAGAACCAAATGAAATGCATTTTCAGTTACTGTAATTATGAATATGGTGTCATTAAACTTAAGATTTACCACATCTATGTATGCTATGACTGGTTTGTGATATTTTTGTTCATCCCTTTTACTGTTTGTTCATATATCTGATGTTAATATAAGCTGTCCTGGGTGTAAAGTTGAAATGCAGACTCATCCATAAATGTTTGTAATAACTTGCTAGGAGTGAGTCATATGCAAAAAGGTTTCCATTTGATCTTATTCAGTTTTTTCCCCCAATTCTAATATAAAGGCTGATCAATTTGTGTTTCAAAATTATCACAGAAGAAGTCAGTTTTTTTATTGTTATCTTTCTTAATTTTGTTCTGCATGTAGGGAATATTTTTTATTACGACAGCATCTGTTCTCCAGAAATATGGCTGGCTGTATTCCCCCTATTTGGAGATAAACAATTTATTGTACAAAGAAAATGTTTTGTCATATTTTTGACATAGTGCTGGCAAAACCATTTCTGGGTTTGCTTTAAGCACCTACAGCTGAATTTTGTTTGTAGGTTGAAATAAATATCCCTCCAAATAATAAATGGAATCACTATTCAATTGCTAGGTCCATTATTGACCTCCAGATGGTTGATGAATTACAAATCCCAAAAGGGAGTTCAAATAGTTGGGCCCTATCCAACAAAATGAACTTTAATGTGGAGAAAAGCAAAGTTTTACATTTGGGCAGGAAAAATCAAAGGTATAAGTACAGATTAGGCGAGTCCTGGCTCAAAACAGTAACTGTGAGAGAGGCCTTGGAGTCCTAGTGGACAATCACTTGACTATGAGCCAGCAGTGTGCAGCAGCCGCCAAAAATGCTAATACAGTCCTGGGTTGTATAAACAGGCATAGAATCAAGATCATGCAAAGTATTAGTACTGCTTTATAAAACCCTAGTGAGACCACACCTGGAATACTGCAACCAACTTTGGTCACCATATCACAAAAAGATGTTGAGAGTTTGGAAAAAATTAAGAGACAAGCAACTAAGATGATCAAAGGCCTGGAGACTAAATGGTTGCAGGAATTGAGTTTGGCTAGTCTAAAGAAAAGAAGAAACAGGGGTGACATGATAGCACTGTTCCAGTATTTGAGGGGCTGCCACAAAAAGAGGGGGTAAAATTATTCTTCAAAGCACCAGAAGGCAGGTGGTTGGAATGGTTGGAAACTGACCAAAGAGAGAAGCAACCTGTAATTAAGGTGAAACTTCCTAATAGTGAGGACCATTAACCAGTGGAACAGCTTGCCTCTGGAAATTGTGGACGCTCCATCACTGGAGGTTTTTAAGAAGAGACTGGACAGTCAATTGTCTGAGATGGTATAGGTTCTCCTGCTTGAGCAGGGGGCTGGACTAGAAGACCTCCATAGTCCCTTCCAGTTCTATTCTATTCTAGTTCAAGTAGCATGGCCATGACGTTGTGAGATGTGGTACAACAGCATCTGAAAAGCTGCTATTTCCTTAACCAGGGTCATCCACAGAATAGAGTCCCCATCTTGACTTTTGGGACTCCCATCTCTCATGCACACACCTCTTCTTACTCTAATGTAAATCATTGAAAGTGAGAAGAATGATTGATTTTTGTGTGTGTGGTTATGTCATTTGTTTTTCAAGCAAAGACACAGACACTGTGCAGTTAGCTATTTTGTTATTTCTGACACCAATGGAGAAAAAAAAATGAACATCCCGAAAGAAGACAGTGCCATCTGGTTCCTTTTTAAAATTTTCTGAATGAGAAAGTGCAGTTTCATGATAAAATCTTTCTTCAGAGTTTGTTAGGTGCCAGTCAAGCCCAGATGCTGAAGATGGAAAAATATCTACCATCTCAACTTTTCCCTAGTGACAATCAGTAGCTCTCCCAAGGACTTTCCAGTGATTTCTTTGATCCTGTCCACCAATCTTATTTCTTGACAAAATGCCAACTCTAGGGATTTTTTTTCTAGCTCATCATCCATTTGCATGAGATGCCAAAGCATGTGAGTTGTTGCTTGCTGATTATTATTTCAAGAGAACAGCCAGCCTTTCTTTTATTCATAACTGATTGTTGTTTCTTGTAGCTCTGGGACTTCTATAATCATCCTAAATCCATGATTTGAAGGTGCTTTTTTAATTAATCTTTCTCAACAGCTACCTTTTAACTTCTTATTTCTATTCTATTGCAGAAATACAATTACTGTGGCTTTCTTTCATGATTACTTTTAAGTAATCCTACCTTAGCCTTAAAGTTTATATGATTGGTCTGCTTTTCTTTAGAATAACTATCTTTTTCCTTTAAAAAAAATATTTGTTCCTGTTTGTTGACACTCTTGTTTTGCAACTTCTTGCCCTTTCTTGCTTAATTTTAAAAAGTTGCATTTGGTTAATGTATTATATTTTTGCTGTTCAGGGACTTAAGCCTGCATTTTTCCTGTGGCTCTCATGATAGCTTATGTCATGGTTCTGACAGATGAAACTCTTCAAAGAACTTCGAGGCATTGTTTACCTTAAAGAATCTTTATTCAAGAAACAGCATTGGCACGTACACAGGTATAGCCAAAATCTGAATTCCCCTCCCCTGAGCACATAGTATCAAAGCACAATTCCCTCCTCTAATTAACAGTCATAAATCACATTCTCCAATTAGTTTGAAATGCAGGCTTTCCCTCCAGTTCTCCAACCCACCATTTCTTATCTCTTATTTCAAAAACCTTGGTTCTCACACTAGTACAGTATTGTTATGTCTGACTAAACTCCCACGCACATTCCTCCTACCCCCCCCCCAGTATCATCTAATTCTAATTCTAATAGTAAAACATAAGGAAAATGGCTGCATCTCCAATGTTGTCAAAGCAAGAACATCCGATGTTAGCACCGTTGACATCTTATTCTGAAAGACATTGCAATATTTTTTTCTTCCTTGAAATTTTGGGGAAAACAATTTCAATTTTCACAAATTATTTTATGTTTTCCAATAATTTCTAAGGTTCTCATGTACTGTATTTATTTTTATAGTGATCTTATATTTTCTCTGTACATCCTCCAGATCAAATCTTGCTGGCATAACTGCTATTTTTAAGTCTTAAAGTTTAATCTGTATCTTTGACACCAATAATTCATGGCCTAACCTAGGAATGTCCTGGCTGACTGGATTATATGTCTCATCTGCTATTTCTTGTTATACAGTCAATTTGGACCTAAGTTATTTATCTGGTGATGAGCATATTTATTCTTCCTGGAGCAGGTTCTAAATATAAAGCAAGACTTTTCTTTCCAAAACTCTATATTCTACATTATTGTTTTTGTTCAATCCAAATCTTTCTCCAAATTGTATATTCTAATTATCTATTAGTAGTACCATATCCTTACCAGATGTTGTATTTAGTACTTCTTGCATGACCATAGAGTTTTCTGGTGTCTTCCATTGCTGCAATCATAAATTAGGAATATACTTGATACTCATTAGGAATCTACTAATTCCAACAGTATGACATTATCATTCATTAGGTTTTAGTTGAGCACATGTTTAGCATAGCCTTTTTCAGTATCTTTCCCTCACCCTGACTGTGTCATGTTTTAAGATTTGCAGAAGCTTAACAAGCCATTGTTCCTTAACTCAGGAAAAAAAGCTAGTCCATTGCAGCAGCAAGGCAGTGCAATTGTTAATTGGGAAATAAGTATCTTTAATCTCCTCAGTTCCCCTGGAATAGCTAGGCACTTTGACATGCATATTCAGAGAGCTCTGATGATGCTCTGGGAGCTGCAAAATGGATGCTGGGAATCATGTGTAGCCCATAGATTACCTGGGCATCAAGAAATAGATGACTGAATAAAGCACAATAGTTGAAATTTCCCAATTTATTAACATAAAATGAAGTAGTTTAGTTTAGTTTAGTTTAGTTTTATTTGATTTCTATACCGCCCTTCTCCCAAGGGACTCAGGGCGGTTCACAGGGCATATATAAATAACGATACAAAAGTTAAATGATACAAAAGTTAAAAGGAAATTAGACCAGTGCCCAATTAAAATACAACAATAATAAAATACTAAAAAACCAATTAAAAACCCATATTCCCCATCAGGCCAGACCAGCTAATTCAAATAAGTGGGTCTTCAGCCCGCGGCGGAAGGATCGGAGGTCTGATGCCATCCGGAGCTCAACCGGCAGTTGGTTCCATAATGCCGGAGCAAGTAATCTGTATCATGGCTTAATGCAATGTGTAAACCCAACCTGAGAGTTCTCTATATTTCCCATAGTTAGTTGCACAATCATTATAAATGAAAATCTCAAGAGTTATAAGATATTACAAATTGTGCAGGTTGGCTTAGGTTTGGTAGGATTATAACTAGGTCTTCCATTTTTGCACGGAGGTAAGTCTTTGGCATGACTTTTGTATACACTCATTAATTTCTTTTGCTTCAGTTTCAGCCCCAACTATTGGTCTCCTATTAATAAGTGTTCTGCTAACAATGGTGTTGAAGTGACAATCTGGTTTGTACATGTCTTTCTATGAAAAGTTGGACAAGTGATGCTGCATCATCTGTAGATGTATTTGTATAATTCAGAAGACTCGGTCACCATCTGTTAGCCAGGTAAAATTTCTCCTTAGAATCTACATTTTTTTAGTAAGTTACTTTTTTTTACAAATAGTTTGAGATTTCCAGGATAAATATGGTTTACTGAAATAAATACAGTTGACTGGGTTCACAGATTATATTAAATCATAAGTCTGAATGTACAATGCTGCTTGTACATTCAGACTTATGATTTAATATAATCTGTGAACCCAGTCAACTTTATTTATTTCAGTAAACCATATTAAATAAAGTCTGGTTTGTCAAGTTATGTAATTCCAATTATTAATCTTTCTTGAGATATCATTTTTGGAAAATACAGATATTTAACAGGATAACACAGTTGGAAGGGACCTTGGAGGTATTCTAGTCCAACCCGCTCTCAAACAGGACACCCTATCCATTTTAGACAAATGGTTGTCCAGTCTCTTCTCTTTTTCCCCCCATATATTTTATTGATTTTTTAAACATAAAACACTTAATAGTTGGTAAACAGTGTGTTTGCTGGGTTTACATTTGTAAAGAAAAATTATTAACAGTTGGTTTCTATAATCCATAATCCACACAGTACATTTAGTTGATTTCCCCTTTTCCCCAAAATGTCTTCTTTGCAAACCTTGAAATAATACAGTTCTCTTATTATTTTGATAAGTAACAGTTACATATATGATTTTTCCCAATATTCCTAGAAATAATGATCGCATCTATAATATTTCTTTTCTATCTAATCATTCTGGTTGCCTCATATTATATCCTGCTACAGTCCTTATTTAGATTTGTGTCTCCCATAAAGTTCAAAGTAGTCTTGCTGATTGAGATTTTCTCAACAGTTAATTACATTTAAAGATTTAAATCCATTTTTCCCATATAAATCATCTCAACACTTTTACATTTCTTAAAGAATAGGTCCCCTTCATGGATTACTGTCTTGTCGTGGTGAAAGGGCTTGCGTAATTCAATGAAGCTATGAGCTATGCTGTGCAGGGCCACCCAAGATGGACAGGTCATAGCAGAGAGTTCTGACAAAACGTGATCCACTGGAGAAGGAAATGACAACCCACTTCAGTATCTTTGCCATGAAAACCCCATGGACAGTACCAAAAGGCAAAAAGATATGACGCTGGAAGATGAGCCCCTCAGGTCAGAAGGTGTCCAATATGCTACTGGGGAAGAGCAGAGGGCTAGTACTAGTAGCACCAGAAAGAATGAAGCGATTGGGCCAAAGCTGAAAGGATGCTCAGCTGTGGATGTATATGGCGGTGAAAGGAAAGTCCGATGCTGTAAAGATTTATTCTCCATAGGAACCTGGAATGTAACATCCATGAATGAAGGCAAGCTGGATGTTGTCAAACAAGAGATGACAAGACTGAACATCGACATCTTAGGAATCAGTGAACTAAAATGGACAGGAATGGGTGAATTTAATTCAGATGACCATCAGGTATACTATTGCGGGCAAGAATCCCTCAGAAGAAATGGAGTAGCTTTCATAGTCAATAAAAGAGTAGGAAAAGCAATACTGGGATACAATCCCCAAAATGACAGGATGATCTCAGTTCGAATCCAAGGCAAACCATTCAATATCACAGTAGTCCAAGTCTATGCTCCAAACACTGGTGCTGAAGAGGATGAAATTGACCGGTTCTATGAAGCCCTACAGCACCTTATAGAACTAACACCAAAAAATGATGTCCTTATCATCATGGGAGATTGGAATGCTAAAGTAGGAAGCCAAAAGATAATCGGAATAACAGGCAAGTTTGGCCTTGGAGTACAAAATGAAGGAGGGCACAGGCTGACAGAATTTTGTCAAGAGAATACGATGGTCATAGCAAACACTCTTTTTCAACAACCCAAGAGATGGATCTACACATGGACATCACCAGACAGTCAACACAGAAATCAGATTGACTATGTGCTCTGCAGCCAAAGATGGAGAAGCTCTATACAGTCAGTAAAAACAAGAGCAGGAGTTGACTGTGGCTCAGACCATGAGCTTCTCGTTGCAAAATTTAGGCTTAAACTGAAGAAAGTAGGGAAAAGCACTAGGCCACTCAGGTATGAACTAAATCATATTCCTGATGAATATACAGTAGAGGTAACAAAACAGATTTAAGGAATTAGATCTGATAGAGTGCCTGAAAAACTATGGATGGAGGTTCGCAACATTGTATAAGAGGTAGCAACTAAAACCATCCCAGAGAAAAAGAAATGCAAGAAAGCAAAATGGCTGTCTGAGGAAGCTTTGCAAATAGCTGAGGAAAGAAGGGAAGCAAAAGGCAAGGGAGAAAAAGAAAGATAAACCCAATTGAATGCAGAATTCCAGAGAATAGCTAGAAGAGATGAGAATGCCTTCTTAAATGAACAGTGCAAAGAAATAGAAGAAAACAATAGAATAGGGAGGACCAGAGATCTTTTCAAGAAAATTGGAGAGATGAAGGGATCGTTTCATGCAAAAATGGGCATGATAAAGGACCAAAATGGCAGGGACCTAACAGAGACAGAAGAGATTAAGAAGAGGTGGCAAAATTACACAGAAGAACTATACAAGAACGAGCTTAACGTCCCTGATAACCACTATGAGGTGGTCACTGACCTTGAGCCAGACATCCTAGAATGTGAAGTGAAGTGGGCCTTAGAAAAGCTGAGCAACAACAAAGCTAGTGGAGGTGAAAGTATTCCAGTTGAGCTATTCAAAATCTTAAAAGACGATGCAATAAAAGTGCTACACTCAATATGCCAGCAATTTTGGAAAACTCCACAGTGGCCACAGGATTGGAAAAGATGAGTTTACATTCCAATTGCACTCATTTCACATGCTAGTAAAGTCATGCTTAAAATCCTACAAGCTAGACTCCAGCAGTATGTGGATTGAGAACTACTAGAAGTACAGGCAGGATTTCGAAGAGGCAGAGGAACTAGAGATCAAATTGCCAACATACGCTGGATGATGGAGAAAGCTAGGGAGTTCCAGAAAAACATCTACTTCTGCTTCATTGACTATGCTAAAGCCTTTGATTGTGTGAATCACAACAAACTGTGGCAAGTTCTTAAAGAGATGGGAGTACCAGACCATCTTATCTGTCTCTTGAGAAACCTATATGCGGGTCAAGAAGCAACAGTGAGAACTGGACACGGAACCACTGATTGGTTCAAAATTGGGAAAGGTGTCCGGCAAGGCTGTATACTGTTGCCCTGCCTATTTGACTCATATGCAGAGCACATCATGAGAAAGGCAGGGCTGGATGAATCAAAAGTTGAAATTAAGATTGCTGGGAGAAATATCGACCACCTAAGATATGCAGATGATACCACTCTAATGGCAGAAAGTGAAGAAGAACTAAAGAGCCTCTTGTTGCGGGTGAAGGAGGAGAGTGTAAATGTTGGGTTGAAACTTAACATTAAGAAAACCAAGATCATGGCATCTGGTGCTCTCAATTCCTGGCAAATAGATGGGGAAGAAATGGAGGTAGCGACAGATTTTATTTTCCTGCGCTCCAAGATCACCACAGATGGGGACTGCAGCCAAGAAATTAAATGTGCTAAGCACATTGATTTGTGCTTTAGATTGTAAGCCGCCCTGAGTCTTCGGAGAAGGGCAGGATATAAATGGGATTTTAAAAAAAAGACACTTGCTCCTGGGAGGGAAAGCCATGACAAATCTAGACAGCACACTAAAAAGCAGAGACATCACCCTGTCAACAAAAGTGCGTATAGTCAACGCTATGGTCTTCCCAGTTGCAATATATGGCTTTGAAAGTTGGACCTTAAGAAAGGCTGAATGCCAAAGAACTGAGGCCTTTGAACTATGGTGCTAGAGAAGACTCCTGCAAGTCCCTTGGACTGCAAGGCATTCAAACCAGTCAGTCCTAAGAGGAGATCAACCCTGACTGCTCTTCAGAAGGCCAGATCCTAAAGTTGAAACTCAAATACTTTGGCCACCTAATGAGAAGGAAGGACTCACTGGAGAAGAGCCTAATGCTGGGAAAGATTGAGGGCAATAGAAGAAGGGGACGACAGAGAACGAGGTGGCTGGATGGAGTCACTGAAGCAGTAGGCGTGAGCTTAAATGGACTCCAGAAGATGGTAGAGGAAAGGAAGGCCTGGAGGAATGTTGTCCATGGGGTCACGATGGGTCGGACATGACTTCACAACTAACAACAACAACAACAAAAGAATAGGTAAAAACAGTAAAGAAAAGGAAAAGAGAGCAAGAGTAAAGAAACATAAAAACTAAAATGCTACTTAATATATATATTCCTCCTAAGCTAATATATATTCATTCCCAAAATTTCTTATTCTTTTTAACCATGATTAAAAATATATTTAATCTTTAAATATTCCATTTAATGTGCCTAGTCATCTAATTCTTTAACTTTTATTCAAAACATTTTTTCTTTTTTATACATTATAATTTCCCTAAATTCAGACACATTTAATTATCTAAAACATTTCCTTCATCTAGGCCATTTCAGCAGTATTATATTACTTATATCAAGAAATAAAATAAAAAGGGGAAAAAGCATACAGTATTATTTAAGGAATTCATCTCTCTTAGAATGACATATATATTCAGAATCTTTTCTATTTCTTTAACCATATTCAAACAAATGTTTCTTTTTTAAATATTCTCTCTGGTAGATCCCATCATCTATTTTCTTAATTTTCACTTTGATCTTTTTCCTTTGACCAGTATCTTTCTTGTTCAACGAGTTTTGCTGAATCAAAAAGTTTTCCCATATATTCATGACTGTTGCTGTAGATATAAGGTTAATTGAATAAAATGTCTTTATGTGAGGCTTTTGCCTTTCCATGTTTCTTGAAAATGTTTTTCTCTTTTTCCTTCTTTGCTTCTCATATCACTTCTTTTCTCTCTGATGTTTTGAACATCTTTACATTCCATTTTATCCAATCTGTTTTTTTGTCCTCAGATTTATTTTGTAGTCTTAAGGGATGAGTTCTTTTTTCCATTTCTTGGATCCCCCCCCCAGGATTAAATCATGTTTTCTTGCTTTGTTAAGTTCCGTCTTTGAGTCTCTATTTCCAATTTTATGTCCACTTATTTGTTTTGTCTGCTGCTTCTCTGTTGTTGTTTCCTGGAACTTTTTGTTGTTGTAAAGTTAACTTAGAGATAGATTGATTTGTATTTTCAAAGTTATTTTGGATTTCTTTGTGATTTGAACTCAGTGTTATTTGAATTAATTGCAGTATACTATATATCTCCTCCTGAGAGGTATTTATGTTTTCTTGGTGTGTTCTGTCTACATGTCTCTGATCCATGATGGCCAAAAGTTGGAGTTTTCCTTCTTATCTGCAAATAGCTTTAGAGTCCCAGTAAATAGATATTTGCAATGCAAAGAGTTCAAAAAAGATTTTTTCCCTTAAAGTTTATAATTCTCTCTCTGTCTGCAGCCCAGATTGTTGTCTTTTTTTGTCACAGCTGTTCTTTATTATTAAAGCTTTGAAGGTCACAAACAGAGATTAACTTTTCCCAGGTTTTGGCAAGTTCTCTATGGAAATCATAGCTGTCATAATCTTCATCCACCACTAGGTGTCAGCATCTATTTAGTTTTCAATATGAACAATGGTCTTTAAAATGAGAGTCTTAACCATTCAACAATGTTAAACTTGTCCAAAGTTAAAATTTAGCTTTCAGGTCCGCAAGCCCACAACCAGTTGCTACCATGCAGGACCAGAAGTCTCTTGTCCGGTCTCTTCTTAGAAACCTCCAGTGTTGGAGCGTTCACAGCTTCTGGATGCATTGTTCCACTAATTAATTGTTCTAATTGTCAGGAAATTTCTCCTTAGTTCTAGATTGGTTCTCTCCTTGATTAGTTTCCATCCATTACTTCTTGTCCTGCTTTGGAGAAGAGGTTGATACCCCTCCCCCTCTTCTTTGTGCAACTCCTTAGATATTGGAACTCTGCCATCATGTCAAAGCTAGTCCTTCTTTTCATTAAACTATATTTAGCATTCAATTGCTTTTTTAAACGGTTGTAATTCCAAACACCTTTGTTTTATTTTTGAACTTTTGTTGTCTGGTGATATTTAACCATGCTTGATAAAGAAGCATGTCCTACACCTCTTTGAGGATTCAATTTTAATTTGAAGTGATTAATGCATGATTTAGAAAACAGGGAATCCATATTGTTATCAACAGTATTAATCATCATGAGTAGTGTTTGTTACAAGAATAGTTCTTTGTTTCAATAGATAATCTAGAGCAATAGGACATTGAACGTTGCCTTTTATAGGGCAATTTTAACTTTAGCTTTAAAACATTTTTTAAACTATAATATCAGTATGAATTACTTTTAATAAATATTAATAAGACTGGATGCAGAAATCTTGCTGTTTGAGCTGAGTTACAAATAGTGGTCCCATTTTTTTTCCTGGTCATGCTGTTTTAGGTCCTAATATTCCCTGCAACATGAATTGCCCGGCAAATGAGTCCTTGTTGAAAAACCAGTTTCATGATTGGAACAAAGTAAATAATTACTTAGATTAGCTTCCTGTTACAATAAAGTAGTATTAGTTGATGAGATCATCACAATCCTTCCTATTCTAGACATGTCCCTATAATGTGCATGGGTGGGATTAGGGTTTTCACTTATTTTTTCCTGGACTCCTTTGCTTAATTGTAAAATACAAAATAGGTAAGCCTATTTTGTTTTACGCTATAGGGTTTTGTGTGTGTGTGTGTGTGTCTGTGCATGTGTTTCTTCAATCAAAATGATTAGAAAACCCACTATTGAATGTTCATCATAGTGGCTCTGGAAACTACAGAAAATGGCTTTTAATATCTTAAATATCTCTTTATATCTCTTTAACAGAATAATCAGCCCTGTCCAGTTTATACAATTGTAACTAAAATACAGAGACACAGCGCTGGAAAGCAATCTGCAGAACAAATGTTTCTTAATAACTCTAGCAGTAAATTTACTTGCACATACATATTGGTTACTGCCAATGTAAGAACACTGGTACAGCATAGTTAGCTAAGCTTTCCATGCTCTGAAAAGTACTACAATCCAGCTTTTGTATGTATTAATCATCCCTCTTTTTCTAAACCAAATTACTATAAATGAGGCATTGCCTATGATATTTAATTATTTCATCTTTTCTCAATCTAGCCCCCCTCTTCTATGTGTGATGTGCAAATCTTTCTGGGATTGAACATCTGTGCTTCATTTCAACAGATGGCTCATCTACTAATGTCCCAGAGCTTAATATGACATCCTGTGCTGGCATGAACTTAATATGGCATCCTGTGCTGGTATGAAAAAACTCCATTTTTTCTTTTTCTCTGGGCTCCAGCTGATGAAATGTATAGTTAGGATTGTCCTATGACTGGAGACAAATAATGGAAGAGATCATACAGTGAGATTTTATCTAGGTCTGATTAGCACAAAAGGCTAGAGGCCGGGGTATTTACAGATGACATTTTACATGATGGTTATACATATTGGCATTTGTAATCACCCATGTAGTGTATGACAGTGGCAGTTAATTAGTGAAAGCATTAGTGAAACCTTTGAATAAGGTTCTTGGTTTCTTAAGAGGAATATCTTATTTTGCCCCAGCTCAAGAGATTTTAACAACAGAGTCCTTTGAGTTTGGCCTGGTTATAAGCTCTAACGATAAAGAAAGAATAGTAAAACAATACCAATAATTTAAAGTGCCGCCAACCATCAGCCCTCCCTGATTCTATAATTTTAAAAATGGTGTTGTGTTTGTCAACTGTTTTTAATAATCTGTGACCTTGGAACTTTAATGAATGGTTTCGAAGAAGTTAAACAAAAATTATTTTATAGCATGAAGATAAAAATGAATTGGAAGGAAAAAATCTTATGATTTGTTTGACATCTGTATGTCTAGCTATAGCTAAAGGCATAACAGGCCAAGCTTTATTATAAGAAATCATGAGATCTAATATTAAGTCTGAATGATAAGCAAGAAACAGCTAGTCGTTCTGAAGTGGGTCTGCCAGAGCTGAGGTAATGAGTAGGTGTTTCTATTTAATTGCTCTTACTTATATGGTCAGAAACACATTTATTGGAAAGCTGAACAATAAACTAATATAAAATAGTCTTCCCAATTTGAGATGATACAGGAACCTGAATTGTTTGAATTGTTATTATATATTTAGCTCCTGGAACTGCCAAATGGATATTTAATTGCACACAAGGCATTCAAAGAGGGCCATAAATTGATACAGGAAATATAGCAGATGTGTGGTTGTACATTATGAAACTTGCAGGGTTTGGTGTTTAGACACTGAGATTACTTTAAACAAAAGAAAGGAGGTCCTGTTTTAAAACATGAAAATATCATCAGGGGTAAATAAAATATTTTTTTAAAAAGATATATTACTTCTCTCCCCTTCAACTTTAAACCTTAGTTTGCTTACACCAGGGGTGTCAAACTCAATTTCATTGAGGGCCGCATCAGCATTGCGGTTGCCCTCAGGGGGCCGGTTGGTTATGGCCAGGGTGGGCGTGGCCTACTGGGTGGGCGTGGCTAGAGTGCGTATGGCCTACTGGGTGGGCGTGGCCAGCTCTACATCGTTCGCATCAAGGGTGCCTATGGGGGCCTGGGCAGGAGTGGGACAGATCTGGGAGTCTCTGGCAGAAGGAGGGTCTCTGGGCCAGGGCCAAGGCAGTGGGGTCCGTTCCCTCACTGTTTCCCGGATGGCTTTGTGGGCCGCATGAAACCACTTTGCAGGCTGCATCCGGCCCCCGGGCCTTGTGTTTGACATGTCTGGCTTACACTCAATGCTAAAGCAAAGGAATTATAAAGTTGCTTTGAGTCAGAGTCAGCCATGAATTGAAATCCCCAAGAAAATAAGCAAAAAGTACTCTGGGCAGACCATGAGGTGGGGATGGTTTGTTAAAAAGTAAAACGTCCACCTCCCTACATTGACCTTGGTTGACCTAATTTTCATAGACTGGACAAACACTATATGTATGCACAATAGAAAGCCAACCTCTCTATATTGACCACCTCTGAAAATTGTATCTTGACAACTTGGACCTTGACACAAGGTATTAATTTACTCTCTATAACTTGACCAGTTGAGTCCAGTCTGCACCAAGGGCAAAAAAAAAAATCCATTGGTAGCAATGAATTTCTTTCAAGAAGAATATCAAAGAATACAATATTTTTGACTTTGATTCAGCAGTATAGATGATAACATCTTTAATGCTGATGAGCATGGACTCTTTTTCAAGGCGATGCCTGACAGGAGGCTTATTATGAGGGGTGACAAATGTAAGAGTGGAAAACTTTCTAAAGAACATTTCACAGTTCTTCTGTGTGCTAGCTTAACCGGAGAAAAGCTAAAACCCTTGCTGATTGTTAAATCATGTTTTTGCCTCCAAACACTACATCAGAAATTCAACCTCTCAACCAAAAACAGGCAATCTCCAAGAATGGGACATGACTGAACAGAATTTTTTTCTCCTCAGGGTTAGGGACAGTTCAGTTACCTACAAAACAGAATGTCTCCTCCTCTGGTTATGACTGTCATGGTTCCGACAGATAGAGATGAATAAAGCAGAATTCTGAGGCTTGCAAATTCCTCAAAGAACATGTTTATTAGTTACAAAGTATCAGCATGTCAAAAGTGAAACCAGGTCTGGAGACACACGTAAACAATTCCCCAATACAAAGTTAAAAATCCCACCCCTAAAACTATATAAGCAACTATGTTCCCCAATACATCTTCATGGCGGGCTTTTTATACAACACCCAGCCTGCAGTCTCAGGAGTAGCTGATGACCTTGGTTCCCATGGGACAAAAGATTTTGACTAGAAAAGCACCTGGCAATCCCCCTCCCTCTACGTGGCAACCGAAAATGAACAGGAAAAATGGCTGCAGCTAAGCTCATTTGTAGAGTTGAGAGTCTGCCCCTCTCAGAAAGAAAGAATCTCCTGCATGGGAAACAAAAAGCAAGTTAAGTATTTCCTCGAGGCTTGTGAGGGTATTTGTCATAAAACCTTTTTATTAATCTATCTGCTTTTACATTAGTACATTTCACCAATGTAGCTTCTGAAAGGGGGTAGCCTTTCCACTGAACAAGGTACTGTAACTTTCCCTTGTACATAATGTGTCTCCCCCTCTACCACTACTGGACCCAGCAGCTTCTTTGGGACAGATCTCAAAAGGATTCTGACACAGGTTTTTGATAGACTGCAGTGAAACACGGGGTGAACTATTCCCAACAATCGTGGAAGTTTCAATTCCACTGTGACAGAGTTTATGATCTTTGTGATGGGAAAAGGACCAAGGAATTTTGGACCCAATTTTCTACTAGGTAATTTTAACTGTAAATATTTCGTTGAAAGATAAACTAATTGTCCAACATAAAAAGGTTTCTGAGGGGAGCGTCATTTATCTGCTTGCTCCCTGTAAACCTTGGTGGCCTTGGTCAATGCCTTTTTCATGTTCACCCAAACCCCTTACAAGATGTCACCCATTGGTCCAAAATCTGGGAAGTAGGAGGCTCCTGTGGGTACTCAGGTGTGGGCACAAAATCTCGACCTGTTACTATTTTGAATGGGGTGAGACCAGTGCTACTGTGCATAGTATTGTTGTAGGCTATCTCTGCGAAAGGCATGAGGTCAACCCAATTGTCTGCTGGTAATTTACATACTATCTAAGGTACTGTTCCACCATTGCATTAGCTTTCTCTGCAGCTCCATTAGTATTCAGATGAAAAGCAGATGAAAGCCCTTGGGAGGACCCAATCAGTTTAATGAACTCCCTCCAGAATGTAGCAGTAAAGTGGACCCCCTCTGTCAGAAACAATCCTCTTTGGGGCACCATGGAGTCAGCATATGTCTTTCAAAAAACAGCTTAGTTAGCTTCCTGGCGGAGGGAAGTCCCGAGAAAGCGATGAAATGTGCCTGTTTGGAAAATAGATAAATCACAGTCCATATTACAGTATTTCCCTTGCTCTCAGGTAACTCCATTATAAAATCCATGGCTATCTCCTCCCAAGGTTGGGAAGAATCAGCAACTTGTTGCAATAATCTTGGGCTTTTTCAAGGACGCCCTTTGGTATAATGTTATTGTTCCAACAGAGAGAGATGAATAAAGCAGAACTCTGAGGCTTGCAAATTCCTCAAAGAACATGTTTATTAGTTACAAAGTATCGGCACATCAAAAGTGAAACCAAGTCTGGAGATACACGTAAACAATTCCCCAATGCAAAGTTAAAAATCCCACCCCTAAAACTATGCAAGCGACAATGTTCACCAACACAACTTCTTGGGCTTTGTACAAATGCCCAGCCTGCAGTCTCGGGAGCAGCTGATGTCCTTGGTTCCCACACAGCAAAAGATTATTTTGACTAGCGAAGCACCTGGCAACCCCCCTCCCTCCATTCAATGTGGCAACCGAAAATGAACAGGAAAATGGCTGCAGCCACGCTCATTTGTAGAGTTGACAATGACTTGATCTGAGCATCCATGAATGTGCATATGTTTCATTGCAAGGATCTCACATTCATAACAGGATTCTCTCTCTCTCAAAAGAGGAAGAAGTATGCCACTGAAATTCTGTGATGATTAATGTAATTTACATGGGAGTTGTTGGATTCATTAACATTAACTATAAAGAGGGATGGGACCAAGTAACTAGGATCTGATTGGTTGCTATGTGAGAGATCTATGGGGTATGCCCTACCCAGGGTCTGTGTTCCAGACCACCCCCAGGATCAGAGCTGCGACCGTCGTGAGAGGATGGTGGTTGGCCTGTTCTGGGGGTTCACCCAGCTTGAGTGGCAGTGGAGCTGGGTTGATGGTCTGGACACCCACTTACCCTCTGTTTTAGATCCTCCTGACTAATTAATTATGGGACTGCCTTCCCCTGGACTTGCTCGGACAATTATGCCTCACCTTTGTTACACCAGCACGGACTTGTTCACCCTCAAGGGTGCCCCCCTTCCTGGGTGCGACCCGCCTTTCTTTCCACTCCTAATCTTGATGAAGGGCCCGATTGTTGGGACCCTGAGAGATGGCTGGGCAGGGGTAGGGGCCTCCGGTACAAATTTAATAAGAGGCCCCTGGTTAGTTTTTTAGTCAAATTTTTTGTGGGGTTAGGGAAGGGGGTGGGAATCTTTTGTGGTTGTTTGGAAATGGGGGGTAGTCCATCAACCGTTGTTCAGGCCAGGTCCGGGATTGATCACATGGGGGGGAGCAGGGGTCGGTTGCCTCCGGAGCTCTGGAGTGGGTCGTGGGATTACCTATTCCCACGACGTTAGGGAATGGCAGCAGGTGTACGAACAGAGGGCCGTATCGACATCCGGGAGGGCATCTCCGCTATTTACAAGCGGTGAGGCACTCCGACCCTCTGTTTTCACCCCGAGGTCCTGGGAGAGAAGATATGCAGCCACCTGAGCTCCGGCTGGTGTACTTGAATGCCAGGTCCATTGTTAATAAGGCTCGTCTCATCCGGGATCTGGTTGAGGGTGAGCATGCGGACCTGGCTTGCATCATGGAGACTTGGCTGGGCCCAGAGGGTGGTATCCCTCTTGCCCACCAGGTTTCCGGGTGCTATACCGGCCTCGGGCTCAGGGTAGGGGCGGGGGAGTGGCGGTAGTTATGAGGGAGACCTTGTCTCCATGGGAGGCCACCGTTCTCCAGATAGTCAGGTGTGAGTCTCTCCTCCTGAGATGTGGTCCTAGGGCGCAGTTGGGCTTGCT
Source organism: Vipera ursinii (assembly GCF_947247035.1). Taxonomy (NCBI): domain Eukaryota; kingdom Metazoa; phylum Chordata; class Lepidosauria; order Squamata; family Viperidae; genus Vipera; species Vipera ursinii. The sequence goes on from NC_139513.1 coordinate 268,053,754, forward strand.
GCTGGTGTACCTTTTGTCCATTCGCGCAGCAGCAGCCATGCCTGAGCTTCTCGATATCCTCTTGGGGTTGGTGATTGAGTTCCCCAAACTTATAGTTTTGGGTGACTTCAATCTACCATCCCTGGGAGGATCATCTGAGTTAGCTCGGGAGTTCATGGCTTCCATGACGGCCATGGACCTGATGCAAGTAATTCATGGACCGACTCATGTGGGAGGCCACACCCTTGACTTGGTTTTTCTATCTGGACGGTGGTTAGATGATCTTGGTGGGGGCTCCCCAATTGTTACACCCCTGTCATGGACCGATCATCATCTCCTGTGGCTGGTCTTCCGTTTTGCCACTCCCTGCCGTGGGTGTGTGGAACCAACTAGATGGTTCTGCCCCAGGTGCTTAATGGACCCTGAGAGGTTCCAGGCAGCGCTGGGGTCCCCACCTGCTTCCTTTGCTCACAACTCGGTGGATGCCTTAGTGGAAGCCTGGGAGAGGGCAGCCACGGAGGCACTTGACCACGTTGTACCCTTGCGGGCCCTGACCCGGTACAGATCCCAGCGGGCTCCATGGTTTTTCGTGGAGCTCTGGGAGATGAAGCATCGGAGACGGGGCCTAGAGAGCTGTTGGAGATCCAGCCGATCCGAATCCGACCGATTGTGACTAAGAACCTATATTAGGTCTTATCTCGCAGCGATAAGAGCGGTGAGGTCTAATCACTTCGCTACCCTTATCGCGTCCGCAGATAATCGCCCGGCCGCCCTGTTTAGGGTGACATGCTCCCTCCTTAATCAGGAGGTGAGGGAGGAACCCTTGCAGGATCGTGCCGAGGAGTTTAGTCAACATCTGTCAGAAAAAATCGCTCGGATTCGGACCGGTTTGGACTCTGACTGGGCAGAGTCTGACGATCAGGACACGGCTGGTCTTGTCGATGTTATCTGGGAGGAGTTTGATCCTGTGACTCTGGAGGAAGTGGACAGGATTATGGGGAGGTTGAGCTCCACCACATGTTTATTGGACCCATGCCCTTCCTGGCTGGTTTATGCGGCTCGGGAGGGGACACGAGGCTAATTCCAGGCGGTTATATCTGCGTCTTTGAGTGAGGGTAGTTTCCCCACTGTCTTGAAGGAGGCGGTAGTGAGACCTCTCCTCAAGAAGCCTACCTTGGACCCAGCTATGTTAAATAAATTTTGTCCGGTCTCCAACCTTTGCTTTCTTGCGAAGGTTGTTGAGAGTGTGGTGGCGCATCAGCTCCCTCTGGTTCTGGATGAAGCGGATTATGTAGACCCGTACCAATCGGGTTACAGACCCGGGTACAGCACGGAGACGGCATTGGTCGCTCTGGTGAATGATCTCTGGAGGGCCCGGGATGGGATATTCCTCTTTCCTAGTCCTATTAGACCTCTCAGCGGCTTTCGATACCATCGACCATGGTATCCTGCTGCAGCGTCTCAGGGGATTGGGAGTGGGAGGCACGGTTTTTCAGTGTTTCTCCTCCTATCTCCTGGGACATTCACAGTCGGTGTTGGCAGGGGGGCAGAGGTCGACCTTGAGGCCTCTCGCTTGTGGAGTTCCTCAGGGGTCGGTCCTCTCGCCTCTCCTGTTCAACATCTACATGAAACCGCTGGGTGAGATCATTCGTGGTTTTGGAGTTGGGTATCATCAGTATGCTGATGATACCCAGCTTTTTATTTCGACCCCAAACCACCCCAGTGATGCCCTCGACGTGATGTCCCGTTGCCTGGAAGCGGTTCGGGTCTGGATGGGGAGGAACAGGCTTCAACTCAACCCTGACAAGACTGAGTGGTTGTGCGTACCGGCATCTCGGGATATTCAGAACATTCTATCTCTTTCTATGGGGGGTGAGCTATTACCCCCAGTAAATAGGGCTCGCAACTTGGGAGTCCTCCTAGATTCACAGCTTTCTTTGGAAGACCACATAATAACTGTGACTAGGGGGGCCTTCGCCCAGGTTCGCCTGATGCGCCAGTTGCGGCCCTATCTAGACCGGGATGCCCTGCGTACGGTCACTCATGCACTCGTGACCTCTTGTTTAGACTACTGCAATGCTCTCTACATGGGGCTGCCCTTGAGGACCACTCGGAGGCTCCAACTGGTACAGAATGCAGCCGCGAGAGTTGTGTTGGGAGTCTCCCGATAGTTCCATGTTACACCTCTGCTCCGTGAGCTGCATTGGCTCCCAGTTGTCTTCCAGGTGAGATTCAAGGTTCTGGTAATGGTTTTCAAGGCCCTACATGGAATGGGTCTGGAGTACCTTAGGGAACACCTGCTGCCGGCATCAACCTCCCTCCGCCCTGTGCGCTCCCACAGAGAAGGGCTTCTCAGGGTGCCACTGGTCAGAGAATGTTGTCTGGTGGCCCCCAGGGGGAGGTCCTTTTCTGTGGGCACCCCGGATTTATGGAATCGTTTGCCAGTTGAGCTCCGGATGGCGCCCGACCTTCGCTCCTTCCGATGCGATCTGAAGACTTATTTGTTCGAACAAGCCAGCCTGGCCTGATGGGGGATGGGTTTGGATTTTATTGTTGTTTTAAATGTATTTTAACCTATTGTTATAACTTGGGCATTTCGTTTAATTCTTTCTTAACTTTTGTATTTTTATATGTTTGCCCTGTTCACCGCCCTGAGTCCTTCGGGAGAAGGGCGGTATACAAATAAAGTTATGATGATGATGTTGATGATGATGATGATGATGATGTATTTTAACCTATTGTTATAACTTGGGCATTTCGTTTAATTCTTTCTTAACTTTTGTATTTTTATATGTTTGCCCTGTTCACCGCCCTGAGTCCTTCGGGAGAAGGGCGGTATACAAATAAAGTTATGATGATGATGTTGATGATGATGATGATGATGTCGTCCCTCCAGAGCCCCCTGTGCAATTCATAAAGGAGACTCCACGGTCTTATCCTTCTATGCAACCATAGATGGAGACAAACAGGAAAAGGATGGACCTGGGTTCTCCATTAATGACAGAATTCAGCTCTGTTGTCATTTAAAGACCTCAATTTGTTATTAGGGCCCTGAGTGTATGGAGTTTTTGACTAGAGACCCTGGAAGGAATTAAACCTGGAAAAATATTCTCATGCTTGGGAAAAAGTCTTAACTAAACTCAGCAATGCTGATACTTTCCTATAGCAAGCTGACTGACTCTTAGTGGTGTAGCTAAATAGAGGGAGTAACTTTGGACCTTGATAGTAATGATTAACCTTGGAAGATGAGTGTATAGTTAGCAGTCTTGCCAAATGTGTACAACCCACCAAATGGTGGTCTGCTGGGTTGAGAGGCCTGGCTGAATGAGAGATTACTTTTTAAAAATGTGGTAAGGTCAGAAAGAGCAAAGCTACTCTATGTAGTCCATGAAAGCTTGAGAAGTAGCCATTGTTCTACTGTTTTGCCATCTGTCACTGTGCGAAGAAGGTGGATGTTTTTATTATATGGTTTTCGTAGGATAATTCCTTCCCATTTGGGGGGATATTGATTTTCCCTGAAATTTATACTTATCATTGATTTGGCATGTCAGGATTTTCTTGGTCAGAGGATACAATTTGCAAATAACATACAACTCTAGTACCAAATCTTGTGTGCTGTTGCTTTTACTGATCCATCATGAGCTCCAAAGTGTGAAGAGAGTAATGTATATAAAATAAACAAAGGAGACTGCCATGAAGACTGGAATGAATTCTCGTCCTAAACTAGAAAAGTGTAGAGCAAACAAGAATTGAGAGCCTGTGAGTTTAGTGAATAGAGTTCCTTTTAATTAACTATATTGATAGAGAGCAAGCTTTTAAAGGTCATTTCCATCAGCAGCAATATTTGCTCTCTCTTGACAAATGAATGTTTTCTCTATTTTCCCATGCATTGGCATGCATTCAAATGTCTCAAGAGCACCGTCACCAGACAGGATCGAATCTGTAACTGTCTTTCATTTATTCCCCCTCCCTCTTTTGTTTAAATGTTTGCCCAATAACACAGATCTCTGTTTGCCCATGCAAAGAAATTTGATACAGCTATACAGAATTTAGAATGAGCTGTCTTAGTCAAAAAACATGTGATTTATATATTTTTTGTAAAAAGAAAAAAACAACCACATTCTTAATAAAAAAAATGTGGCTAGAGATTCACAGCAGATCTCTACAAAATGGCTATTATCCACTAACATGAATTTCCTCATAGATGTTGTTAAGCTTATATGAGGAGAATATTTGGATCACGGAAATTTAATTCATGAACCTCTACCCATATGTTGACCAGCAAGTAGCTGCTATTGTGCCATGAAGCATAGTGGCTAACAAATTGCAACTGTGGATGAGGGAAAAGTTTTAAAATACTTGTCTAATTACAGATGTTGGTGGTCAAGGGAGAATTCCACTAAAAAGCTCTAGTCTTCCTGTCTATCATCTATTAAGCATTATGTCATTTTCTACTATAAAGAACCCTGTTCTATAACCAGGTTATTTTTATACCTTATTGCTTTTTTGTACACTAATAAAGTTATATCTTTTCTCATAAACTCATTCCTAAAAAAATAGGGATTAAAACATCCTAATTGGTGTAAGTCTTTTCAAGCCTGTTAATTATAAATTATATTCCTGAGAACAGCGTTTCCCAACCTTAGGAACTTGAAGATGCGTGGACTTCAAGTTCCTAAGGTTGGGAAACGCTGCCTGAGAACACTACTAATTAGAAATATATATTAAACATTACAACATTTTTGTTCTACATCAAGAAAAATATATAACTTGGACATTTTTCCTACTGTAGCTGAGTAGTACAACATGTGAAATGGTATGCATATTTTTGACTTCAAGCTGAAAATGGTATTTACACTTGGCATTACAGAAACCTGGTAGGACAAACCCCATGACAGGAATGGACTGATGGATTGATACAAATTGTTCAAAAGAAACAGAAATACCAAAAAAAAGGAGGGGGAGTTGCACTATATGTAAGAGAACATTACAGAAATGCACATGATCAAAGACAAAAGCCCTCTAGAATCTATATGGGTCAATATAAAAGGAAAAAAAAGTGACATTGCCATAGGGGTATACTACAGGCCACCCAACCAATCAGAAGAAATAGATGAACTCTTTGCCAACCAGTTAACAAATGTATGTAGGAAGTATACCACAGTAGTAATGGGAGACTTCAACTACCCAGATATCAGCTGGGAGACAAACTGCAGTAAGTGGGAGATCAAACAGATTCCTAACCAACATAGCCAACAAATTTGTCATCCAAAAGGTAGAGCAGGGAACTAGAAGTAAAACTATATTGGACCTAATTCTTACTAATAGAAAAGAAGTGATGGAGTTGAAGTTGCCAGAACTTGTCATACTAGAATTCAATCTAATGCAAACACAAGCAATAGAAAATAATTCAACCAGTGTCTTAAACTTCAAAAGAGCTGATTTTAACAAATTCAGAGAGAACCTAGGAAAGACTCCATGGATGGAAATCGTAAATGGGAAAACAACTCAAGAAGCATAGGAAACTGTGAAAAATACTATCATAAAAGCCCAGTCTAGCACAATACCACTGAAAAAGAAAAACAAAGTCAAGAAGAAACCAGCATGGCTGCACAAAGATCTCTTAGACAAGGCCAAACTGTTAGACAAAAAGGACAAGTACAAAAAATGGAAAGAAGGACACATAACTAAGGCTGATTATCAGCAGACAGCCAGAACATGCAGGGACAAAGTCAGGAAGGCAAAGACTCAGAATGAACAAAAATTTGAAACAGAAATCAAGGATAATAAAAAAAGTTTCTTTTAACATATTAATAATAAGAAAAAGGTAAAGGAAACTAGGTCCACTAAGGAGAGAAGATGGCAAAGAAGTAACAGGCAGTAGGGAGAAAGCAGAGCTGCTTAACTCATTCTTTGCATTAGTTTTTGCACAAAAAGAAATTGTAGCCCAACATACCAAAAAAACTACTGCAGAAGACAAACTAGAAACAAAAATTAAAATAAGCAAGAAAATGGTAAGAGAACCCCTATCCAATATCAATCACCAGGACCTGACACATTACATCCCAGAGTTCTGAAGGAACTGGCAGATGTTATTTCAGAACTATTGCATCATATCTTTCAAAAATCCTGGAGCACTGCGGAAATACCTGAGGATTGGATAAGGGCTGGTGTGGTTCCCATCTTTAAGAAAGCAAAAAAAAAAAAAAAAACCAGACCCAGGAAATTACAGACCAATCAGTCTAACATCAATACCTGAGAAGATTTTGGAAAAGATAATAAAAAAACAGATCTGCGAACAACTAAATGCAAACAAAGTTATAACTGGTAGCCAGCACATGTTTGTTAAAAACAGATCATGCCAAACCAATCTTACTTCATTTTTTGATAAAGTGACCAAATTAGTAGACCAGAAAAATGCAGTGGACATCGTATACTTAGATTTCAGTAAGGCATTCGACAAAGTAGACCACAATATACTGCTTGGTAAGCTAGAAAAAGGTGGAATAGACAACATCACCACCAGATGGATTTGTATTTGGCTGACAAACCATACTCAACTATTAGTCATCAATAGCACTACATCCACATGAAGAAAAGTAAGGAGTGGGGTACCACAAAGTTGTGTCTTAGGCCTAGTACTCTTCAATATCTTCATTAATGACTTAGATGAGGGAATAGAAGAGGGACTCATCAAATTTGCAGATGACACTAAACTGGTAGGAATAGCCAACACTCCAGAAGACAACTTCAGGATACAAAAAGATCTTGACAAACTTGAATAATGGGCCCTATCCAACAAAATGAGTTTCAATGTGGAGAAAAGCAAAGTTTTACATTTATGCAGGAAAATCAAAGATATAAGTACAGATTAGGTGAAACCTGGCTCAAGAACAGTAACTCTGAGATTTGATTATCTTTTCCAGGATCTTCCCAGGTATTGATGTTAAACTGATTGGTCTGTAGTTTCCTGGGTCCGTTTTTTTTCTTTTCTTGAAGATGGGAACCACTGAACACCTGCCTTGCTTAGTAATTGAAATTTTGGTCCCAATTGTTGACAGACTACAGGCAAGGTTCAACCAGCAAACAAATGAGTAGTTCTGGCAATGAAATACTGCAAATGCACTGACCTGTGGAAAACATAAGTATGTATACATGGTCTACAACAGCCTTATAAGTCTGCTTTTCTCAGTGCTGGCTTCATATTATAGTGGTATTTGGGTGGTATTTTCCACATCTAGAAGATCAGATGAGAAAAATAGGCATGATGGTTTTCAAAGACTTCAACCATACTAAGTCCTGCTCAGCTTTCCCAGAAACCTAGCATTCTTACAAAGATATCTTTGTTCTCCCAAACAAGAGCAAAGGCATCATGGAAGAGATCAGGTAGAAAATTATTTGTCTCCTATCCAGGGCAGCCTGAAATTTAACACCAATGTCAGAATAAAATTGCTGGATGTGTTTAGGAAACTATGTTAAGTCACATGAAGAATACAATTCATTATTATCAGATTTGATGTGGCATTTGAGGATAAGTGTTGGGGCAGGAAATGCCAGGAGTTATGTGAAGGTGAAAGATAACACAAGATTAATTGGTAAGGACAATGGATGTTTGACTACAAAGCAGAGACTATTTATTTTGAAGAATCAGAACACAGTAAGGTCACTGGGTGCTTATACATTATTAATGGAATATTTATGTCTGAAATAGACAGTTTTGGTCTATTTTGGATATTAATTTCTAGCTATTAAGTTAAAGAAGTTAACGACTTGTTTGAATTCTTTATATTTTACAGTGGAAAAATATGCCCCTTTTGAGTAAAATCTATTGCATTTTCATTATGGTGAACAGGAAATTTAGTCCTGAGTATTGCTTATAAAATATCTGCTGGAAAAAGCTGTTGATCACCAATATAATATAATATAATATAATATAATATAATATAATATAATATAATATAATATAATATAATATAATATAATATAATATAATATAATATAATATAATATAATATAATATAATATAATATAATAAATATAATATAATATAATATAATATAATATAATATAATATAATATAGTAATGTAATGTAATGTAATATAATATAATATAATATAATATAATATAATATAATATAATATAATATAATATAATATAATATTATAATATAATATAATATAATATAATATAATATAATATAATATAATATAATATAATATAATATAATATAATATAATATAATATAATAATATAGATTTTGAGGTGTCCCTAGTATGTACAGTTACGTAGATAGAGTAATGGACACCGAATTGGTAAATATTAACTTTCAGAACGACTAGGAGTTCATCTGCTTTACTTTTAAACTGCAACTTTTTCATTTAAATTAATCAATCTGTCTGCTAAGGCAGAGGTCCCCAGCCTTTTGAGCACCAGGGACCGGTTCCATGGAGAGAGGTTTTTCTGTGGACCAGAGGGGGCGTGGTTTCATGTACTCCCTGCTTTCCGTGGATGGGGCTTTGCTTGTTTGTGCAGACTGGTTTCTGGCATGCCGCGGCCTGGTACTGGTCCATGAACCAGGGGTTGGGGACCTGTGTGCCAAGGCATTGACAATATTTTCTTGGACCTCTTCAAGCTATATGACTGGTTATTTCTATCATTTGCCTATTTTTTGCTCTTTTCACACCCATTTCCCAATAAAGCCATGTCCATGTTTTGAATATTTTTTTCACCAAACCATACAAGACTTATTGTAGCACCCAAATAAGAAAAGCTTGTTCTACCCTTCAGTGAAAAGTTTTTATGTCTTTTGGATTCTAAAATAGGTATTTTTTTTAAAAATGGGAATAGTTCTTCCTTTGCCCTTTTCTCCTCCATCTTAAAAGAACCTGTCAACCATATTGTTGGCTAGAAATTATAGGAGCTGAATTCCAATAGAGCTGGAAGCCTTTGGGCTGATAGAGGTAACGTGGATCCTTTCTCCCCTTTCACTAGTATTATCAACCAATTAAAGCTTTATTAGCAGATTAGATTTTCAATGATTCAGTTGCCTCTATTATTGGATTTCCCTGAGAGTCGCTCTATTTTTCTCTAAATAATTTACTGAGGACATAGTAGGGAGGCTGGTAAGTTTTTTTCTTTCCAATTTTCTAGGCACAAAGGGAGGTGTCTGTCTTACATTCTGATTCATCCTCCTTTCACATTAATATACGGTAAGTATCAGTTTGAAGCTATGTGATTATTTTCTCTTTTCAAGAACAAAATTTAGATTATTGAAAACATGTTAGACTGAGACTGTCTTGAAGATACTAAGTTGTGATAAGTGCACATGCTCTCCAAAATCCAAATATTCCCTGTTTTAAAAGTATCTAGCCACAGCATGGCAACGAACCAGGATGGATGTAGTTTATTCAGCAAGTCATGATTAAGTAAATCATGTCTAGTATAGTGTATCAACTTAACCAGTGTATTTTAAGCCTCAGGAAAATCTCTGGGATGGAAATTGTATGGTTGGGTGATGGGGGGTGGGTGGGAGAGGAAAGAGATAATAATAATAATAATAATAATAATAATAATAATAATAATAATAATAATAATAATAATAATAATAAAGTTGGAAGGGACCTTGGAGGTCATCTAGTCCAACCCCCTGCTCAGGCAGGAAACCTTATACCATTTCAGACAAATGGCTGACCAGTCTCTTCTTAAAAACTTCCAGTGTTGGAGCATTCACCACCTCTGGAGGCAGGTTATTCCACTGGTTAATTGTTCTAACTGTCAGGAAGTTTCTCCTTAGTTCTAGGTTGCTTCTCTCCTTGACTAGTTTCCATCCGTTGCTTCTTGTCCTGCTTTCAGGTGCTTTGGAGAATAGGTAAAAGCAAACAGCCCACAGATGGACTGTTTGGACTAGTTGCTAAACTATGGACATAGTTGCTAAACTATGTTTCCCAGCATGACTGATACTGGGTGATAATGGGAGTTGTAGTTCAACAACATCTGGAGAGCTTTACCATACTAACACTGAATTACATCATGTGGGATTTTTGCATTGAAAATAGTTTCATATGAGGAATGCAGCCATTCAACTCAGTCCTTTACTGTACCTAAAAATATGTCTTAATTAGTTCTAAATATGTAGCTATGTTTAACATTTCAGTACTGTAGTTTCCGGCGTATAAGACTACTTTTTAACCCATGAAAATCTTCTCAAAAGTCAGGGGTCGTCTTATACACTGGGTGCTGAAAATTTAGGGACAGGGCTGGCTGGAAAACCTGGAGCGGATCTCCAATTTAGTCTGCGCAGGGAAAGCGGGACCAACTGGAGAAGAAGCTGCAGTCTGTGATTTTTTACAGGCTGGGGTCTGGGCGTCTTTCCTTCTAAAGTTGAAGAGCAGCTGTAGTATATCCCAACTTGAAAGGTAGGTGTGGAAGGCAGCAGCCAGAGCAGCGGCTTAGCTCTAAGGACACATTTGACTCAGGAACTGGGCGGGCTGGCTGGAAAACCTGGAGCGGATCTCCCATTTGGTCTTTTTTTAAAAAAATCCCATTTATATCCTGCCCTTCTCCGAAGACTCAGGGTGGCTTACAATTTAAAGCACAAATCAATGTGCTTAGCAATAGCCTTCATTCTGTGTATATGCCTGTTTATTAGGGCTTTCACCCCCCCCCCAGCAGCATTATTACAAAGTCAGCTTATTGCCCCCAACAATCTGGGTCCTCATTTTACCTACCTTGGAAGGATGGAAAGCTGAGTCAACCTTGAGCCTGGTGGGATGCAAACCTGCACTAATTGCAGGCAGCTGGTGTTACTTAAGGCTCTGCGCAGGGAAAGCTTTAGAGTGAATTAGGAAAAGTGAAAAAGTGAATTAGGAAAATAGGGAATGGTTGCTGGAATTGGGTATGTGTAGTTTAACGAAGAGAAGGGTGAGGGGTGACATGATAGCAGTGATCCAATATTTCAGGGGCTGCCACAAAGCAGAGGGAGCCAAGCTATTCTCCAAAGCACCTGAAAGCAGGACAAGAAGCAATGGATGGAAACTAGTCAAGGAGAGAAGCAACCTAGAACTAAGGAGAAACTTCCTGACAGAACAATTAACCAGTGGAACAACCTGCCTCCAGAAGTGGTGAATGCTCCAACACTGGAAGTTTTTAAGAAGAGACTGGACAGCCATTTGTCTGAAATGGTATAGGGTTTCCTGCCTTAGCAGGGGGTTGGAGTAGATGACCTCCAAGGTCCCCTCCAAATTAAAATAATAATAATAATAATAATAATAATAATAATAATAATAATAATAATAATAATAATAATAATTATTATTATTATTATTATTATTATTATTATTATTATTATTATTATTATTATTTAATCCACTTGCACTTTATGTTTACATGTTTGATGACAAACAGCTTTATGTTTATAAGTGGCAGTTTTCCTACTAAGCACCTGCATGTCATAAGCATTTGAATTAAAATTACCATATTAAAATCAAATCTGATGTTTTTTAATTTTTATTTGGTGTGCGTTGGGGGGTAGTCTTATATGGCGAGTATAGCCCAAACCCTATAATTTAACAGGAAATGTATGGGGTCGTCTTATACGCCCAGTCATCTTATATGCCGGAAAATACGGTATAGTTTTTCAAAGATGCTGGCTTGCTACCTTGGTACCATAGAAGTATAATATCCTTTCTCCGGTTTAGTTTTCTCAAGACTTCAGAAGACATGATCTCCACTTAACCTTTATTTGCAGCACAATGATTTCTTACCTTCCCACAAATTTTAACAAAGTTTTTTGTTTATTTATTGCAAATTTATTTCAGCAGTCTGATTCTGCCTTGTAGGCTTGTTTCTGAATGGTGTGTTAATTTTGGCCCTAGACCCCAGGGTTATCGCTTGTTCTAAGCAGACAGCTGCATAGGCTTCCTTTGCCAAAATCTCCATCTTCTGCCATGCATTTCAGTGGTTTATATTTGCTTGCCACTGATCCAGTTTTTCCATTTTTGGAGTTTGCAATTTCAGATAAGATTTCATTTTCCCCCAGCTTCCAATCCTGAATTGTGCAACCTGACTGTATTCTGTGCATATTCCACTGCATCTTACCTAGCATCATGGTTGAGCCCCAGTCCACATTTACCAGCCCTTTGATCTACACCTTTGCTGAGATTCTGGTGTTAGCAGTGTTTGGGCATTTAGAAGAAATTCCTTCCAGAAACCCCTTGAAGAAGTGGTCTATTTAGGCCAGGGTTCGCAACGTTAGCAACTTTTAGGGTGTGTGGATTTCGACCCCCAGAATTTCTCAGCTAGCATGAGGTCCACATGTCTTAAAGTTGCCAAAGTTAAGAAACACTGTATCAGGCTGTGGCAGAAAAATTGCTTCCTTCCCCTCAGCCTGCAGTTGCTTTGCATGACCAAAATAATACTAGACAAGTCTTGCCAGATATTTAGTTGAATGGTTCCTTGAATTTATAACTCTGACATTTTTCTTTATCAGCCTTCAAGCCCATACAAGCCTATGCAATATGTAAACAAAGTTGCAGGCAACAGACTGTGGTTTTGAAGCCTGATAAAGATAGGGTGCTCTTTTCTTTCTTTGGATATTGTATTATACTGTATGTTCTTTCTGTCAAAGGATGTACGACAACGGCTAATGACAGTTAAGGACAATTAAGCTGCCCCGTTTAACCTCAAGCTTAATTCTCTTATTATTGCCTAAAGGGCTTCACTAGGAAAAACAAAATAATACCACATATGTAGCACAAAGGCAGTGTGCTCATATCCCTTGATGAGAAGTGGAGGTAGAGTGCATAGATTACCCTGTGATTCTGCATATGTTCTTCTGTTGCAGATCATTCGTTTGGCATGGGGTTGGGAAAACCTATGAATAATTTAGAATTACTAACTCTTTTTCTGGAGATTTGCTATAGGCTTCCTGATGAAATCTGTAACATTTATTGGGCACATCAGTCATCCTAAGACCTGCTGGGTCATATGGACCAGCCTCGTTCCATCTGGGCAAGATGGATTAGGTACACGGGCTAAAGCAGGAGTCCTCAAACTTGGCCACTTTAAGACTTGTTGGACACTTTGAAGCCACGGGACATGAAATTGATTTTAAAAAAACCAAAACTATCGCCAAAATTGAACATTTTAACAACAGAATAATCAGAGATAGAAAAACGCCCCCACAGCATGAATAAACGAGATGATACCTCTCGCCTACCAGCCATTTGGAAACCCGCCTTGATTGACAGACGAGGCCCAACCACCAAGAATGATACCAGACCCAAACTCATGATAACATCACATGACATCACCACCACACAACCATTCAAAAAGCAAATCCGAACCCACAATGATAACGAGGCACAACCACAAAACAGAAACCTAACTACAGCTGCAACATCAGCCACTTTAAACCCCTCCAAACCACACAATAAGCAAACTGACACCCACTATAAAAACATGGCACCACCACAAACACGAAGCCGAACAAAGGCAGCACAACTCACCAGCTCAGGTCTGGAGCTGGCAGCTGAGACCAGCCCATCCACTCAGAACACCCCCCCACCCAATCAGAACACACCCACCATTCAAAACACACTCCCACCCAATCAGAACACACTTGGTCCCCTACCCAATCAGAGCACACCTCCACAGAACACACCCCCTCTGGCAGTTTAAAAAAGAGGAACAAACAGCCACATGCTTCTCCCAGAAGAAGGAAGCTAAAGCCACCAGCCTGATGATGACGGATGGGATTCCGTCAAAACATTGCGCCTACACCTTTAGTTCTACGCGGGGAAAAACCCGAAAAACCAAGGATCCACATACAGGCACCCGCGAAAACCTCAGAAAACATATATATATATTAATAATAATAATAATGACAAATGCTTGTTAACTATTAGATTACCTTGCTAGGCCCCAAACATGGGACAAATCTTTATCTCCTGTGTCAGCCTATCCTGAAGGCCATCGACAGGCAGTAGTCACACCGGTGACAGCTCATATTTCTGTAAATTTTAAATTGCTAACAAAGAATTAAGGGAGACTGATATGCATTTCAAACTTATTAGTTTTCATCAGTCAGCCATACCCTTCCGAGATTCGAACCTGGGCTGATTACACATTAGGCAGTTGTTTTCACCTCTAAGCCACAGGATCTCTCTCGCTTTGTTAGCAGATGAGCAAGGGAAGATATATGACAAATCCTTGTTAACTATTAGATTACCTTGCTAGGCCCCAAACATGGGACAAATCTTTATCTCCTGTGTCAGCCTATCCTGAAGGCCATCGACAGGCAGTAGTCACACCGGTGACAGCTCATATTTGTGTAAATTTTAAATTGCTAACAAAGATTTAAGGGAGACTGATATGCATTTCAAACTTATTAGTTTTCATCAGTCAGCCATACCCTTCCGAGATTCGAACCTGGGCTGATTACACATTAGGCAGTTGTTTTCACCTCTAAGCCACAGGATCTCTCTCGCTTTGTTAGCAGATGAGCAAGGGAAGATATATGACAAATGCTTTTTAACTATTAGATTACCTTGCTAGGCCCCAAACATGGGACAAATCTTTATATATAATCTATATATATGCTGAAGCTGAGGGCGAGTCTTAAAAAAAAATCTGGCTGATTTCAGTTCGGCAGGTCAAAAACTGAGATGCATGGAGAGGGGAGATAGGATTTGGCTTGCTAGCAAGACTGGCTTCCCTCCCACCAGGTAATCAATACTATCCCCAGAATGTTCTGCTTCCTGGCAAACATACTAGAGTTTTGTTACAGTTGTGGAAATAATAGAACAAAGGGTAGAATAAAAATCTCTAAATTCAAAAACAAATTTGAGTTTTTTTAATCTGCATAGGAAGACTGTTCCTCAGTTGTTTTATTGGCTTATATAAAGATTTTCCATGGTTAATAATGTTTTGTTTCTCCTAAACGCAGAATAATTTGTACCCGTTCTGTGGCTAGTAAGATAAGGGCATTTGTATCAATTTACGTGAAGGCAGATGTGCTGAACTTCAGCTCCAACGATCTCTTAACAATGATGGGCAGTGCTGGATGGTTGCATATATCATTTTTTTTTGAAGTTAACTATAATTTTATTTAAAATGCAGATAGGATTGAAAACATATTGTTTCCCAATTTGTGATTCAATTGCTTCTCTTTTAATGGATTATTTTCATTAATTTGACAGAAGCCCTCTTTCCTGATTTTATGTGAAAAGCCAGAATTGGAAGTAACTACAAGTTTAACTAATCACTTACCATTTTCTGAGGCTGCAACTGTTTTTCCCCCTCATAATAATAATAATATTTCTGCATCTAAACCTAAGAGACCATAAAACACCAGCTCCTATGCTACTGAAGTTCCCATTTTGAATCCTATTAAATTACTTTGGCCTTGCTCCTTGATTCATGATCGCTTATAGAATTATAGTGATAGAGTAGAAACTCCAGTATAATGTTGCTTGTGGCTTAGACATGCTGCTGCAAAAGTGGCAATGCAGAAATGAAAAATTTTCTAAACATTAATTTAGTGTTTAGGAAAAAAAATAAGTAAAGGGTAAAGGAATCCCTGTAGATTTTACTCTGTTTTACTTTGTTTCAAGGCATTCAGCGCTGTCTGAAGACATTTCCACAGTCCTGTGGCCAGCATGATGTAACAGAGCGCTATTACCTTCCCACTGAAGTATCTATTTATCTACTTGCATTTGCGTGCTTTTGAACTGCTAGGTTGGTAGGAGCTGGGGTGAGGATGGGAGCTCATTCTGTCATGTGGAGCTTAGGTCTTGAACCTGGGCTGCTGGCTTTCCAGCCGACAAGCTCAGCATCTTAACCACTGAGCTACCCTGCCACCTCAGAAAAGAAAAAAGAATACGAATAAAAGGAGTAAGATCCTCTTTATTCAGTGAATTATACACATCCAGCATGTAAATTAGATGTAAGGGGGATATTCAAATTATCTGTAAAATGAACAGAAGTTGAAGGATTAACAGATTTTATCATTACTTAAATTTACATGGATCAAAAAGAGATGGTGTTAGACTTCCGGAGAAAAAAGGAGGAACCTGCCCCACTTTACATCGGGGAGGACTGTGTAGAGAGAGTTTCCTCCTTTAAATTTCTGGGAGTCTACCTCTGTGAAGATCTGACCTGGAAAGTTAACACAACCCAGGTGGCTAGAAAGGCCCAACAGAGGCTTCACTTTCTTAGGGTCTTGCGGAAGAACAGGGTAGAACAACAGCTAATGACCCTTTTTTACCGGTCTACCATAGACAGCGTCCTCTCATATGGTATTGTGGTTTGGTATGCTGGTCTGACAGCCGCGGACAGGAAAGTATTACAGAGGGTAGTGAGCACAGCACAAGACATTGTGGGCTGTTCCCTGACACCACTGGATGACATCGCCAGGGCTTGTTGCCTTGGAAGAGTGGGGAAGATTCTCAGGGATGACTCACATCCTGGACGGTATCTCTTTACTCTACTACCATCCAGTAGGAGATACAGGAATATAGCCAGCTGTACCAACAGGCTGAAAAATAGCTTTTATCCGTGGGCTGTTAGGCTTTTAAATGGGACATAATCTTATGCAGAATTGACTTGGGAGACCAGTGTGTGGTGTAGTTGGTTCACATAGTGTGGTAGGATGGAGGGTTTGTTGTCACTGTGTGTTGGGGGGAGAGAGCACGGGGGAGGCTCAGTTAATCTCAATGTACACATATTGTACTTTGACAATAAAAGGTTTATATATCAAGATGTTTTATCACACCCTGTGGGCATATCAGAACACATGGCTCATGTGGAAACTTGGGGGAGAGGATAAGAAGGAAAATTTGAAAGAAAATATGAGACATTACTTTAGAAATAAAACATAAAAACAACCACTAGATGCAGCTCAGGCAGGCTTGCATTTCCTATCTAGTGAATATGTGTAGTCTGATAAGAAACCTTTGCCTTCATTTCATCCCTGAAAAATGGTGCTGAATCTTCTGACAGTTCTAGGTTGGCTGTCTGATGATGCTTCACTGTTTCATGATGAAAATGCTCTTGGTGTGATCCTTGTTTTCAAGGATTATCGGCCTGACGTCTGAGATAAGCCATCCTGGGGAGGTGGAATGCCTCTCACTGAATTTTAAATATTACTACATCACATTCGTATCCATAGCTTTTCTAGCGGAGGGTTGAAATTATCAATCTTTCCAATGTAAAAAATAGTGAAGTGTTGCTGACACAATGAAATATACTATAGTGGGGAATGAGAATGTTCCATAATTTTGTGGGTAGTTACAAGAGTATGATAATTAGGGTATTACCTGATACTTTATAATTATTTACAGTGCTGATAATCTTAAAATGAAGAAAATGTATGATAACATTCTCATGACTCTTCTAGACAAAGCCCATTTGGGAGGTGGTTGTTTGGGAGGTACAAGTCGTCAAGCTCAAAGGGAACCTCAAACTTAGACATTTACTAATTTGAAAGTTACTTTAATGTCTTCAAATTATTTTATATTCTGTGTAATTCTCTCTTTCATGCTTTATTCTTCCCATGCATTGCAGTTTTTATTTTTTTATTATGTTTAGCAGCTTCAAAAGATGGAAGTACTGTAGCCAGCTTCTCTGGCCATTTCATCAAATCATAGAACTGCAGAGTTTGCAATGTGCAGGAAAACTACTTGTTTGAGAGGTGTCTAACGACATCTTAAACATCTCCAGAGATGCAGAATCTACAATCTTATAGGTAGATTAATTTCACTGTTGTACAATTCTTGCTATTTTTCTACTCAAAAGAAATTTGAGAGGTGTCTAACGACATCTTAAACATCTCCAGAGATGCAGAATCTACAATCTTATAGGTAGATTAATTTCACTATTGTACAATCCTTGCTATTTTTCTACTCAAAAGAAATTTGAGAGGTGTCTAATGACATCTTAAACATCTCCAGAGATGCAGAATCTACAATCTTATAGGTAGATTAATTTCACTGTTGTACAATCCTTGCTATTTTTCTACTCAAAAGAAATTCGAGAGGTGTCTAACGACATCTTAAACATCTCCAGAGATGCAGAATCTACAATCTTATAGGTAGATTAATTTCACTGTTGCACAATTCTTGCTATTTTTCTACTCAAAAGAAATTTGAGAGGTGTCTAACGACATCTTAAACATCTCCAGAGATGCAGAATCTACAATCTTATAGGTAGATTAATTTCACTGTTGCACAATTCTTGCTATTTTTCTACTCAAAAGAAATTTATGTTACTACAACTTATTATTTTTAGTCTTAGTTTCTGTGGCAATAGAAAATACTTCCTGGCCATTTTTCATTGGGCCTTGTTTTATGTACTTGAAGACAGCCATCATGTCTCCCTTCTGTCTTGCTTTCTCCAGACAGAATAGTTCAAGTTCCTTCAGCTTGTCCTCATGGGTCCCTAGATAAGTTGTTATCTCTTGACTGGCTGGTAATAGGAACATGGTTCATGGTCTTCCTACCTTAACCAGCAGATTTGAAAACACAGGGAAAGGCCATGGAGCCTTTGCCTGTACATTTGTTCTTGATACAGTAGTTCTAAGCAGCTCAATCAAAGGTTGAGACTGGCTGCTGCATATGTCTAGGTGCTAGAAAAGTAGAAAATCTATCCTGGCTTGCAGCTTCCATGTACTTAAGAGGTCAGATCTCTCCCCCCCCCATGAAAAAGAAGACAGTTACTTTTCTGAAAACAAGCTTACGTTTCATTTTTCAAACTCCAAATTTATTCCAGGACTTCTGTTTAATTGTTTTACATACCAACAAAAGGCTCTTGGAAAGGGAAACAACCTCCGCTTTATTCTGTTTTGAGTCATGCCTTTTTGTTTTGATATGTATCTGTGATCCAGCACTCATTTGTTTGAAAAACAAATGCAAGGCTTCAGCTTATGTGATACGTAGCCTGTTGATAGTTTCCTCATGTGTAGCAGTCTGAAAGCTAATGTTTGTGCATTAGACAATAATCTCTGAGCCTCTAACAATTTACTTTTAGCATATCCAGTTTATTTATTTATTTATTTTATTTTTATTCCATTTATATCCCGCCCTTCTCCGAAGACTCAGGGCGGCTTACAAGCTTAACAGTAGCCTTCATTCTATGTATATGCCTGCTTATTAGGGCTTTCACACACACCCCCAAGCAGCATTATTACAAAGTCAGCTTAATTGCCCCCAACAATCTGGGTCCTCATTTTACCTACCTCGGAAGGATGGAAGGCTGAGTCAACCTTGAGCCTGGTGGGATGCGAACCTGCACTAATTGCAGGCAGCTGGTGTTACTTAAGGAGGCATTAGCCCACTGCTCCACCAAGGCTCTTGTGGATTGCATCTTGTGGATTCCTGCTTATCCATTTCAAATCCCAGATGAAACAGGAGATGAAAATGCATGCTTGCTTCTTCCCCATATAGCCAGTTGTATCATAGCTATCCATCCTGCAACAATCAATGCCTGTCATTGGTCTTCCCTTTTTGAGTGATGAAGGCAAACAAGTTTTATCCTTGGACAATGTCAGAAAATACTATCTTAACACTAGTATTGTACCTTAAACTTATTTTAGTATGGATAAGGATGCTTTCAACTTGTTTCACTTATGGCTATGGATGAAATGAAGGTGGGGACAAAACAGAAAAGATGGACATATTTTTGCCATGTTTAGAAACAAGTGGAGACATAGCTTTGCTCTTCTCCAAGCAAAGTTTGCAGCAACCTGGGTTCACATGATAGTCATTTGTGACCTTCCAAGTCAGTTTCCAACATGCAAGGCCAGGGGGCAAGCAGGGTTCACTTAATAACTATGGTGATTCATTTAACAACCATGGCTAAAAAGATGGTAAAATTGGACAAAACTCACTTAGCTGCTTTGCTTAGTGACAGATGCTCTGGTTCCAATTGTGTTATAATTTGAGGACTACCCATACAGCTTCACTGCTTTGGTTAACAAATGGGTAAGATAATGCAGATAAACCTGAAGAAAGATGGAAATCCCCCCCATGCAATAGAATGGTCACCAACATCTTGAAACAGAGCCCAAATTCCCTCCCATAAGGTTTTTTTTTAAAAAAAATATATAAAGCATCTCTAAACCCTTGAGGACTCATGCATGGTAATATATTCTTTGCAAGATGTCACTGAGGTTTTGAAAAGTGTTGCAGAAATTATGATGTGGACCACACTGACATAGATGCAGAGAATCTTAAGCCATTGTATAAAACAGCAATGGTCCAAAGATCAATTCCCCAATAGTAGAATGTGCTGAAAATAGCAATAGCAATAGCATTTAGACTTACATACCGCATCACAGTGCTTTATAGCCCTCTCTAAGTGGTTTACAGATTCAGTATATTGCCCCCAACAATCTGGGTCATCATTTTACCAATCTCGGAAGGATGGAAGGCTGAGTCAACCTTGAGCCTGTGAGACTCGAACTGCCAAACTGCTGGCAGTCGGAAGTCAGCAGAAATAGCCTGAACTACTGCACTCTAACCCCTGCGCCACCACGGCTCTTAAATACAACCTACAGTATATGGAATAAAATCTCATGGGAAAAATGATTGTTTGACAATCAATTCTCATTGCTGTAATGCTTAGGAATTTAGCTGGGTTCTTTGTATTCAGTCAAGTTTATAGTATTGGATTAGGATTCTACTTTTTAAATTTTTCTTTTTTCTGACCGCTCCTTCTATTTAACAGCCTCTGTTAACTCCAGTTTCTGTCCTTGCTGGGAACAGTTATGCCAATTAGATTGGATGGTCCAGATGAAGTTTGTTCGTTCTTGCTAACAACTCCATGCCAACTGAATAATGGGTTAGACAGCAAAACTTAATCATTCATTCCTACTTTCAGGAGATATCTCTTAATAATTTCTTTCTTTAGGTTACAGCAGAAAGAACTCTTGTTGCCCTGAAATCAACTTTATCTTTTAGTGGCCAGATGTAGGCAGAGTATGCCTGTCTGTTATTTGTTTTCATATTTATTTGTGTCTCGCCATTATTATTTTTACAAATAACTCAAGGCAGCAACACACCCATTATTCCTTTCTCCTCCTATTTTCCCCACAACAACAACCCTGTGAGGTGAGTTGCGCTAAGAGAGAATGTGATCGGCCGAAGGTCACCCAGCTGGCATTAATATCTAACACAGGACTTGAACTCACAGTCTCCAGTTTTCAAGCCTAGTGTCTTAACCACTAAACCAAACTGGCTCTTTTAAAATACCTCCTACTCCTTACATAGCTAAACATCAGTTTTTGAGGCAATTTCTCATCCATCTGTGCCTTTCCAGGTATATTTGCTTTGATTCCAAAATTTTCATCCATAATCTAGCCCAGTTCTAAAAGTCCTTTTTAATCTAAGCGCCTTCTCAGCAAAATAAATGGCTGTCCCCTTTCTCTTTGAAAACATCTGACAACTATATAAAGATCTGTTTTTGTGCATCAATGAAAAGTATAACAGAAAATCCTGTGTGTTGATTTTGCTCTGTTCTGCTACCTAGTATAAACTTTATCTTATTTCTCAGTTTAGTTGATTGCAGTTAGTGCTGCCAAATATTTCCCTGTTTTAAAATGAAGCTAGTTTCCCCCCCCCCCCCACTATGCAGTACAGTATTGGTTCTCCCACCCTGAATCACAAACAAGTTCTGCTTTTCTTTTGTATCCTGTCTAACTGGATACTATTTGCATGACTATAATCCAAAGATAAAATGTAAATTTACTGCACTGGGGCTTGGGATCCTTGCCCATTTACGTACAGAAGTTGTATCAGTCTTATGTTGACACTGTTAAATGTCAGGAACTTAGTGAAAGCAGACACATTTTGAACTGAAGAGCTCCCAGGCTATCCGTGTGAGTGAGACTGTGTGAGGTATGTATTCTGTATTTTATGTCATTGTCTTAAGCCAGCTGTTCCCAGCCTGATATTTTTCAGATGTTGGTGGGTAGTATAGGAGTTGTAGTGCAGTGCATCTGGAGAATATCACTTTCAGAATAGGGCCACTGGGCTTTGTTTTTTGACAACTTTTTAACAGGTTAATATCAGCTCATTTAGAATGAGAGTACTTTTCAGAGAGGAACATAATAACCCTTTATAAAGACTAGAAATATCCAAAGCATAAACATCATGGGATGATCTGATGACAACATAGTTGGAATTCTATAGTAAAATTATTATCCAATAGCCTGCTTTTTCCTCCGTTTTAGATCTATTTCTGAAATTTAGTAGACAAC
Source organism: Vipera ursinii (assembly GCF_947247035.1). Lineage (NCBI taxonomy): Eukaryota > Metazoa > Chordata > Lepidosauria > Squamata > Viperidae > Vipera > Vipera ursinii. Next base: position 268,075,986 of record NC_139513.1, read on the forward strand.
ATGAAAATGTTTCTTTAGTGATATCTGTAAGAGAAAACTACAGATACAAAGTCAAATGGACAGAGTGGACAGTATGTGCTTAATTCTCCTCTAAACTCAGTTTGTGTCACAACAAAAAAAAACTTTGATGAAACAAAGATGAAGCTTACTTAATCTTCCACCAAAATGAAGAAGACACAAATGTACTTTCTCAAGTTATGAACCATGAGTCTTTTGCTTGGCTTATTGGCTGGGTTCACTTAGCACACTAATTAATTGAACAATCAGATCTGTTGAGCACAATTGGAGGAATTTACATAATGTATTAAAGCATAAACCTCTATTTACAAACCATAACAGCTGGGTTCATTCAATACATTAAAGCCAAAACAAATAAACTCTTTTGTAGTTTAGTTTGATAGCTATGAAGACTGGTATCCACAGATTAGCAAAATGTATCAGCTTATCCTTGCAGGCACTGTAAAAAGTACAGTGAGTCATTACCACAAGTCCTATTTTACTTTGTGCCTTCAAATGTGGTAGAAGAAGTATGTTCTGTAGAACGATTTTACTATCTCGGGCAGTAAGAATGTTGTAATATAGTCCAGGTCATTGTGTAGGTTATGGTGAAACTTCTTAAAAAGTTCAAAGTTTTGAGCATAGAAGTGGGACTTTTCATGTGAGATAACTAGGATTATGATACTCAGCTAAGACTGATTCCCAAAAGCAGAGATATCCCCCAACAAACCCATACATAAGCCAGCTGAAATTTTATATCACCGGGAAAGCACCTTCCCTTCTCCTTAGGGGAGCAAATAATTTAGGATGCTGGATAAGAAATATTCAATTTCTAGTGTGGGTCAGCTCTGCCTCAGATAGTTGCTTCATGCTAGCTAACGGTAGGGCCATTCTGGCTTTGCATAAAAATGGCAACACTGTTCATTTTTCTGTTTACTTAAATAACTGTTCCTTGTATACTTACTACTGTTCTGTTTTATTGGTGTGATTGAAGTCTGCAGACAAAAAATATATATTGGGTGAGTCATCCCTTCTACAGTGCAATAATAATCAGAGGCCATGTTCATGGAATGACTTGCGGCTGAATATAAAAACAGGCTCAGAAGAATCCTTGTGTTACAAATCATGAAAAAAATATGTATGTAAAGTTGCTTTTGTAGGTAATGGGAAAAAAACCCATAACTTAATGGTACAGTCCTCAAACAATAAGTGTGACAGGTTTGAAACATCCAGATCAACCATGTCTATTGTTTCATGAGAAATTATTTTCACTAGACTTTGTTTCTTTGCTTTTTCATTTTCCATATTCATGTAAATCTTTTGCAATAAAAACAGTATAACACCTTGGAGCCCATTTAGAATTATCATATTTGTTAGCAGAGAAGCTTTAATGGATCACAAAATGCTATGCAAATAATATCTTCTGTATTCTTAGGCCCTTGAAAGCATTTCTTTAATAGCATCATACAATGTGAGGATTGGAATGACTATGGAGATTATCAAATTCAACCTTCTGTCTCATGGAACAATCCACCACTATGGCATCCTTGATGGATAGCCGTCCGGCCTCTGATTTATTTATTTATTTAATTAGTTTTATATACCGCCCTATTCCTGAAGGACTCAGGGCAGTTTACAGGGCAAAGTTAAAAGACAAAATAAGAGTTAAAATAGAATTAAAATAAGATTAAATAACAATTAGTAGCCCAAAGTTTAAAAATTTAAAAGTTTAAAAATTAAAACCCCTCAATCCAGGCCAGATGAATCAAACAACCAAGTTTTTAGGTCCCGGTGAAACGAGAGAAGGTTGGGGGCAGTCCGGAGTTCCACAGGCAGATCGTTCCACAGGGCAGGTGCGCCCACAGAGAACGCCATTCCCCTGGAGATCACCCACCAGCACTCACTGACCAGCGGTACCCTTGTCCCTGTTGGAGCACACAGGAGGATGGGAAATTGATGCTGGCAGCAGGTGCTCCCTAAGATAAGATGCATGCCATCAGTGAAAGACATTTCACTATTTATTAAGACAGTGTGCTTCATTCTTTTAGAGAATAGAAAATATCTATTTCTTTGTCATTTAAAGCATTTCTGTTGTCTTCTTTTCAACAGTTCTGTTCCATTTGTCAATATTGCTTCCCTTGCGAACTTGTATGCAGTTAGCCCACATTCCCATAGTTTTCTCTTCCCAGGTGAATAAATCCAGTCTCCAGGGATTCCTAACAGGTCTCTTGTTCCAGGCCCCACCCTTGTTGCATTCTTCTGAGTATCCTCCATTTTTTAAAGACTCTTCCTAAAATGAAGTGCTGAAAACATTTTAGGTGGGGATGGAGAGGTTTGAAGTGGGATGAAGAGATTTTAGGTTGAAATGTTGGAAAAAATAATGACTTACTGAACTTGTTTGTATTTATTTACTTGATTTCTATAGCCACTCATCTGAACAGGTGACTCTGGGCAGCATACATCATAAATACTAGCTTTGAGAATAGAATAGAGTAGAGCAGAGTAGAGCAGAGCAGAGCAGAGCAGAGCAGAGCAGAGCAGAGCAGAGTAGAATAGAATTCTTTATTGGACACACACAGAATTTGTCTCTGGTGCATAAGCTCTCAGTGTACATGCAAGCCACAAGTGATAAATCATGATTGTAATCACAAAATACAATCATCATAAATCATGAGATACAACATTCAGTAAGTCATAGAATACTAAATAAAAGCAATCAAAATAAATCCTAGTAGGATACTAAATAAGAGCAATCAATATAAATCATGAAATACAAACAAGAAAGTTATAGTCATAAGATACTAAAGGGATAAGTAATAGGAAAGATGAGAAGGATAAACTGTAGCGTTGTCTTGAAGGAAGTAGTTGAAACAGTTTATGTCCAGGATGTGAGGGGGTCTGTAGATATTTTCAAAATCCTTTTTTGGGCTTCTGCAATGTACAGAGCTTCAATGGAAGGCAGGCTGGTTGCAGTTGTTTTTTCTGCAGTCCTAATTATCTGTTGAAGTTTATATCTGTCTTGTTTGTTGATATGTCAAACCAGACAGTTATAGAGGACAAATGACAGACTCAATAATTCCTCTGTAGAACTGTATTAGCAGGTCCTTGGGCCATCTGAGCTTTCTGAGTTGGCTTGATGATGGGGGAAGTAATTTATCACTTTTACATATTTTTCTTCCCCTCCCTTGTCTCTTTTTTTCCACCCTGCACTTTTTGCATTTTGTTTTTTGTGTTCTTCTTAGTTTGCATTAGTTTTTTATCTTTGCATTTTTAAACATCAAGAAAAATAATTGCTAAAATGAAGTGCCCAGATTTGGATATGATATTCTAGATGTAGCCTGACTAGTGCAGAATAGAAAGTGATGATGATTTATCTTGACTTTTGTGCTGTATGTCTGTTCGTGTGGTCTAGCACTATGTTTTCTTCTTTTGCAGGAGCATAACATTGTTGGCTCATGTTCAGATTGTGATCCACCAAGACGCACAAATATTTTTCACATAATGCTGCTTCTCAGTATAGTTTCCCCTATCCTATATGCCTTAGAATTTCCCCATCCTTTATATTTGCCCTTGTTCATCCTGCTGGTTTCTGTTCATTATTTCAGCTTGTCAAAATAATTGTTGAATCTTGATAATGGTCTCTGAGGCAATGTTTCTTAACCTTAGCAACTTTAAGCCCTGTAGACTTCAACTTCCAAAATTCCCCAGCTAGTTTTTCCACACAGCTTAATATTTCTGAGGCCCAGAATAGAACTCTGCAGTGTACTGCTCAACACTTCCATCTTAATTGCGAGTTACTGACATACACTTTTTCATTATGATTTTTCAACCAGCTCTGTATCCATCAAAAGTTTGCCTAAATTGCCCTACATTTCCTTTAGTACAATCTTATAGAAGACTTATCAAATGCTTTAAAGGATACACTGGGTCCACCTGTTTGCCATGGTCAACTTAAACTGAACAATCTATCCAGAATGGATTTTTTTGGAATGATTTGCTTTGAAAAATGCATGCTGACTTCTACCAAGCAATGCATTCTTTGACATGCACACAAACCAATTGCTTAATAATTGTTCCAGAGTTTTGTCCTGTATTAATATCAATCTGACTGATCTGCAGTTAAGCGGGCCCTCTTTTTTTTCTTTTTGAAGAAATGGTATAAACCAGGGCTTTTCAACCTTTCCACCCACTGTACCACTTTTAGGATATGGCAACATCCGAGTACCACCAGTCGCCTAGCAAGGTGTCAAAAACTTAATGACCAAAAAAAAAAGAAAAGAAAAAAGTGATGAAGTACAAGTAGTTCTTGACTTACAACAGTTTGCTTAGTGACTGTTCAAAGTTACAATGGCACTGAAAAAAGTGCCCCCCAAGCCACAGCCGAGCAAGACACCAGCCTGCCTGCCCTGCAGCAATCTTCCTCCTGTCTGAGGTTTTCATTGTTGTGAGCATTTCTGTTGAGGATTGGCAGCGGGGGTGTTTGGTTTTTATTCCCCTCCCCCTCTGCTGGGTGGTTGCAGCAGGTTTTGGTCACTTCACATGACCCTGGGACACTTTGACCATCATAAATATGAATCAGTTGCCAAGCATCTGAATGTAAATCACACGGCCTTGGAGATGCTGCAACATTCCAGCTGATCGGCGCTTCTTCTGAGCTCAGCAGAAGCGCCGGGATCAGCGCTGAGCTCCAGCTGGAGCCTGGCACTGATCCTGGTGCTTCCCCTGAGCCCTGACAGCCCTGCAGCTCCAGCCATCTCTCGCTCAGGCTTGTGCGGTGGTGCCACCGGTGCAGCTCATTCCCTTCCTCTGCTACCACTTTCCTAGGATGGTTGCATACCATCTGCCAGGTGTCAATGTACCACAGGTGGTACCCGTAACACTGGTTGAAAAGCCCTGGTATAAACAACATTTATTCTTAAATCTGTTGGGATTCTGTTTATCCTCAATATGACATCTGAAAACTCCTTCAAGACACTTAATAATTGCTCTGGTCCTGGAGATTTAAGTTCATTCATAGTAGACAGGCTCTTCTCTGGATTGCTACTTTTTCCTGTTGTTGCTGATTTTGTGTAGATCCATTTGAACACAGCCATCCCTTTGGGAAGAATGTTAAAGGCAAGTATATGTTGTTCTTTCCCCATCACCTATTAATATCCTATAATCTTCTAGCAGATGAATTATCCTTTCTTTTTCTTTTTTCTATGCCACTGACGTAGCTAGGAAAATATTTTAGTTACTTTTAGCTTTCCTTGAAAAATCTAACATTTTTTAAAAATTTTGTCCTTTCAAACTTTTCTTTTGAAGATGTCAGCTTCTTGCTGGAACACTTCCTTAGTGATTACGTCTGTTTTTCATTTCCTATGCATGACCTTTTAATACTTGAGATCTGTTGAAGCTGCTTTCTGCACCCATTCTGCCAAATAGTAGATGCTATATCCATGAATTAAAAACACAACATTGTAATAAAAAAAACAATATGTTATGGAAGGAATGTATTCCCTATTGATTGACAAATGTTTGTGAAAATTATAACAACAATGGGGTTCCCTTCACTGATTATTTTCAAGTGGAGTCTAAATAGCTATCTAATTTGGATGCTTTAGTTTAGATACCTGCACTGAGCAGGGGAGCTGCATTTAGTGACTCCTAATTATCCCTTCCAATTCAACAGAAGGGATAATTCAATGATTCCTTTCTGTCCTTCAAAAGAGAAGCGGTGCCAGTTTCCATCAATCTGTGCAGTGCTTGCTGTTTTGTTGGTGGCCACATGGTTGAGCTATTGTGTAACCTTCCACTATAAACAAAAAATTTGAAAGCTCCGAATTAGAATAAAATTAGCTACAGTAGTATCCATGAAAAAAGTGACAACTGATCTTTGGCTGGCTGGGTTTGGGTCTGGTAAAAAGGCATTGCTGATCGATAGGAGTATCAGTAGGATACTCCAGTCCTTGTTAAACCTGTGAACAAGTGTCACACAATTCAGGCTGAATAGATAAATTTGCTTAGATTTGTTGGGGAATAAAGGCTTTTCCAACTTTTCGGATAGCATGCTGAGAGATGTAGTCTAAGAAGTAGGTGGGATTAGAAAAGAAGTAGGTGTAATCAAATTACACAACATTTAAATAAAATTAATTGTCTATATGTTCGGTACCTGTATACTAATCTCCCCTTTTCTTCCATTAAAAATAAAAATTCAAAAGTTGTGGGAATGTTTGAAGAGTGTGGAGATGTCACATTAACTTTTAAAGCTCAGGTTGTATAGCCCAGTCCTGGAGATTCATTAGAGCTTTTCTTTATACCATTTATTTTCTGAAGTGCTGCTCAATTTTCGAGACATAGTTTGAGTTCCTCTGCATATCTGGAGATTATCTAGCAATGATAGTCTTAAAACACAAATCTACCAGACAAAGAAGGCTGCTTTAAGACATTTGAGGAGGTTGAGAGAGATTTGTGCTCAGACAAGTAGTGATATTCATCAATTCACCTTTTCAAATTGTGTCTTACAATTTATCTTGCGCCTCATGCACTCTTACCTCTCTATTTCAAAGACTTCCAGGAGAATATTTCTGTATTCTTTATACAGTGTTTGGAACAACTTACAGGTCACAATCTATCTACAAGGTCAAACCATAAGAAACCAAGCAGAGAGATCATTAGCCGTTAGCAGCTGGATAGTAATGGAACAATTAGATGTCATGACTTCTCTTTTTTTTTTTAAAAAAAAAAAAAGCCCAATATATTTTGGGGAAGGGTGATAGTTGCATGACTCATGTGGTGCCTGAAAGCTGAAGTAGTGTCAGGACTAAGATACTGCAGATACGACATGGCATCAACAAAGCAATCAAGCTGGAAGTAGCAATTTTTTATGTAAAATGTGCAGTGAACACAGTGGTGGGATTCAGCCAGTTCGCACCAGTTCAGCAGAACCGGTAGTTAATTTTTTGTTGCCCAGGCCCAGAATGGACTTCTGGAAGCAGCATCCACACAGAGAACTGGTTGTTCACGTATTTGAATCCCACCACTGAACAGGTTAATCAGTAAGCTATTATTATTGTAGTCTAACATCTAAATTATAACAAGTCTGTTTGATGATATCTACAGTGATAAGAGAAATATGCACACTATAGGTTGCCAGAAAGGAGTTGGAGTTTGTTTTTCTTCAGTTCATCTTTTCATGCCACCAATTAGATTATGTTGTTTGTATACATTCACCTGAATGTTCATGTATATTCATTGCTAAGCACATTGATTTGTGCTTCTTAGATTGTAAGCCGCCCTGAGTCTTCGGAGAAGGGGGGGGGATATAAATGGGATTAAATAAAAAAAAAAGTAAAGTATATAGAAAGAAAGTGATGCTATCTTCTTAAACTAAATGTTAAGGGCCACAGTAAAATAGAGGCTTACAACAATCATTTTTAGAGGAGTTGTTTAGATTGGAGTTGCTTACAGAATATGTTAAGAATTCTGATAGTTATTTTGTTTTATTTTTCATCGTTCTATCATATGATCTTGAGTGAGGTCCTGAAGACCTGGCTCTGCCAGTTGGCTTGGAGCCCCAGTTTGGGAGTATCATGCTGGAGGTGGTTGATGGGCCAATAGCAGATCCCACCTTATCCCCTGCATACCCTGTTCTCTCCCTCCCCATCTTTTTAGTATAATTTTAATCATAATTTATATTTTTATTACTACTAGAGATACATATCTTTGCACAGTTCTATTGCTTTTAAACTTTTAAGCTGTCCAGAGCTGCCTTGTAGCAAGATGGGCACAAACAAATTTAATAAATAAACAAACACACACACACACACACACACACACACACACACACACCAGAACAGGGAAATAAAGGTAAAGGTAAAGGTTCCCCCGCACATGCGTGCTAGTCGTTTCCGACTCTAGGGGCCGGTGCTCATCTCCGTTTCAAAGCCGAAGAGCCAGCGCTTGTCCGAGGACGTCTCCGTGGTCATGTGGCCGGCATGACTAGCATGGAACGCTGTTACCTTCCCACCGTAGTGGTCCCTATTTTTCTACTTGAATTTTTACGTGCTTTCGAACTGCTAGGTGGGCAGAAGCTGGGACGAGTAACAGGCGCTCACTCTGCTACGCGGCACTCGGGATTTGATCCACCAAACTGCCGACCTTCTGATCGACAAGCTCAGTGTCCTAACCCACTGAGCCACCGCGTCCCTTTGACGCGGTGAGTAACAGGAAAATAGGAAAGTGATAATTCATTTTGCCCTACTGACAGCAAACTGCTTTCAGAATTATCTTTCTTGCTCCTGTATTAGAGCTTTTGAATCCTGTGTGATTTCTTTATATTCCATAAAATCCTCTTTTCAGCTTATTATGTTGGGTTACTTTTAGTTTCCGAAATGATTAGAAAATGAACAAAAGCATGCTTCACATCTTCTGAAGCATTTTATTTATGCTAGATTAGAAAGCTGATTAGGTGATGTTTGGGATCCAGTTATGTGTGAATTCAGCAGTAGACGAGGAGAATGGAGAGAATAGTTTTCTTCTTAAAACAGAGAAAAAATTGTTTATTGTAAAAATTAGCTCTTCATAAAGAGAATTTTCTCTTTCTTTTTGCTATTATCTGTGCCTAGTGATTAAGGTATTTTCCCTCCTATGTCCTCTTTTTACTGTCAAACAAAATTTTAAAAATTCCTAAGCACAAATTAATTTGCGTTCTATGTAATATACAAAGTAATCTGTAGAAAGAACCATGGAGGGCTGTGCCCTGATTGAAAGTCCAGTTTTAAGATAATGAAAGTTGCCATTTACAAATAACACCAACTAGATGGATGAAATTAGCATAGTTTGCTCCATCATGTCTTTCAAAAAGCATACGAATACAATGAAATTCTTCTGGTTGGAGTATGGATTTCAATTAATGGGGGTGGCCAAGGGATTATCTGCTTTAGACCCAATCTGTCTACCATTCCTATCTCCCATTCTTGAGCAGGGAGTTCAACTAGAGGACCTCCAAGGTCCCTTCCAACTCTGTTATTCTGAGTTTGTTCAATCCCCCTTGAAAACTGTTTAATTTGATTAAAAACATCTGATCTAAAATCATCACTGCATCTTTCGGCAATAACTATGCATTATTGAACTTTTCAGTAAGATGCATGGTAAGATCCATCAAAATAATTTTTAAACATTAAAACAGATACCCAGAAACAGTGTAAAACAAATGCAAATATTGTCTATTTGTACAAATTATCCTAGATAACCTTACAATTAGGCAATCGCCCTAGGCAACAGCAGCAGCCTAAAGTCTGCTTTTTCTGGGTCTCCTCTATCATTCATGTCTCTTTGCTCTAGTTATGTGATACCATGGGTCATTTCCTGTAATCCCTAAGCTAACCAGCTGTCTCTGTGCACAGTGTAAGCTTCTGTCCTACAGCCAGTATAGAAGCAAGGTTAGCTGCCAATCCAGTTGGTTTTTAGACATAGAGGTTGGAGCCATCTTGGCCTTTCCCTCAGGCAGCACAATCTCCTGGCCATCTTGAACAATAACAATCCTATTAAAAATGAAGCTAACTTCCATAACCAAATAAAAATTAATATTATTTATCTTTTGTGAGCCAATGGCTTGTTCTTAATTTCTGGTAATCCAAAGAAGGTTTTTGCACCAGCACCAATAGAAAATGGATCTACATATAAAATAACAATGTAATGAATTCTGATTGAGGCATTTCTATGAAGTTGTATGATTGCAAGCTTTTTTGTTGCCTGAATTGACCTTCTGAGCTTCACTTGTTGCTTGCAAAGTTGGATGATAAAAAGTAACAGCCGTTGAGGTACAAGGGCTCAGAACAAATGAAATCTCTGCTTGCTTCAAGCAGGACCAGTGGAGGTGTTAGGTGTTCATGCTGGCAGTTATTATTTGTTCCAAGCTCATGTCTACCAGGGAAACAGGCAATGCTAGGTTGTGAAAAGTGTTCCATTAATTTCCCTTGCTAGCAATATTCCACAGAGTTAAACTGAAGCGTGATGCTGGTATCTGCCTATACTTTGTGGACAGATATGGGGATGAGGCAATTTACTACATTCATTTTCTCTATTTCCCCAGAGCCAGATTAAAATAGAATGCATACATTATGTCAATCAATCATAACACAAAAAATTGTTAGCAAAACCCTAACCACATAAGTCTTAATGAAACGTGTCTACCCAGGCAATGTCTTGCAGATTTGTATTACCTTCCTCAATGCCTTTTAATAAACTATATATCAGTGTCAGTATGACTATCAAATATATAAAAAATTATGTTGCCACATTTCTTAAATGTTAATAAACTTGTTAATAAAATGAGGTGAAATGCTCTTTTAAAAAAAAAATATGGAGTGACTCTAGGGCCTAAATACAAATAGGAGGGAAGGGCCATTCAAAGTCTGTTCAGTAATTAAAAGATAGAAATCTGCAAAAGGCAATAAAAATAAATTGGTTAAAGAATAAACTGAATAGTTATTTAAATATTTTTGGTTTCCCCATGCATTCCTGTTTTCTGGGTCACTGACTTAGGTGGACAAAAACAACCAAGGAGAAACTATACATAAGAACAGAATGCAAAATCAACACCACCCCCAGGGCCCTTGTCAAAATTCTTCTTTAATAATCTTTCCAACCCAATAGAAAGTCACAAAGAAATATGACAAGGGGCTAAGGACTATTTTTGGAAGGAGAATAATAAAAACGGAACAGAATGAAACCAAAATTGCTGTGGGGGAAGAAGTTGAATCTGTCTGTCTATCTTGTGTGTTTATGTAGCATTCCATCAATGCTACATGAATGAGACAAGAGACTGATGGACACCACTTTTGAATTGGCTCATAAACCTTGATTCCACCAAAAGGTAAAGGTTAATTATATGAAAATCTTCCATCTGCAAATACATTAATGTTACAGCACAGTGCTAAGCAGAGAGCATTGAATTACAAGGCTGGTCTTTCCATTTGGCATAGTAAGGTGACTGTCTGAGACAAGTGAATTTGAGCATCGTTAGTTGTTTATTACTGATTTTTTTAAAAACTCTTGGGAGACTACATCAGGAGTCAATCCTTTGGTTCACATAGTTACTCCATATCTTAGCTGGACTTTCTTCTCTGCAAGTAACTCTTAATGGACTTTTGATGATTAGGTATGAATGATGAGGCTTTAAAACTTCTTTATAGATAAGAGATGAGATATGGGAAGAAGCAATTTTATGTTGCAGTATCAGAGAAAGTGATAAGTTACTTGTCTTGATGAAGAGAGGTAATTTCTTTAGATAACGCTTTTCTTTTTTTCTTAATTTTTTTCTCTGCAATTTTTCTTTTTATATTTTTCTTAGTTTGTATTTTTTTTATTTTTGAACCTGTAAACAATAATAAAAATTATAAAAAGAAGTTGTAGTTTAGCAACCAGTAGAATGTACAGTATATAGGCTTCTCATCCACAAGTTATTTGGTAATGAGCAAGAGGTTTGAAAGAAAAGGGTTTAAAGGCATAAGTGTGATTGACTTTGTTTTTGAATGGTGATGGCACAATATGTGGTGGTTGCAAAATAGGACTGAAGAAACATCTATGGAGGTTCTCAGTCATCCAGGTCATAGTTATCCGACAGGTGCTTTTTCCGGAGGCAACTGGACTTTCTTGTTTTTCTTTGAAGAAGTTCTTTGAAGAAGTTCTCATCAACTCTTAGATGAGAAGCGAAATGTCTTTCTTCAAAGAAAAACAAGAAAGTCCAGTTGCCTCATGAAAAAGAACTTTTGTTAGGACTGAAGAAGGGTACTGCAGTTTGTAGGCACTTTTGACTGGATCCTAAAATGAAATGGGAACAGTTGATCATACACAAATTTAATGCAACAAGGTAAATTAAATTAAATTCTGAATGTGGTGAACTGAGTTACACTCACTTTCTGAACATCATATTCCCATTATTTATTTATTTATTTATTTAAATTCCATTTATATCCCGCCCTTCTCCGAAGACTCAGGGCGGCTTACAAGCTTAGCAGTAGCCTTCATTCTATGTATATGCCTGCTTATTAGGGCTTTCACACACACCCCAAGGGGCATTATTACAAAGTCAGCTTAATTGCCCCCAACAATCTGGGTCCTCATTTTACCTACCTCAGAAGGATGGAAGGCTGAGTCAACCTTGAGTTGACTCAGAGTATGATTGTTAAAATGAATTATGTATCTCAGAAATGAGTCAAAGAAGAAGTTGGATTCTGGCAAGTATTTCTATCAAGTGTAATTTACCATGTAATTAAAATCAAGATTTAAAGAATAGTCCAAGCAGCATATAAACTCAAGGAAAAGGTGATTGTGTATAAGTTGGCCAAGAAAGACAGGATAAGATTGTTTTTTAAAAAGAACTGGGGACCAGTTATATCTAAAAGATTGATATTGGCGAGTAGCATAGGCAGCCTAGATGTTAGTGTAGCTCTTATAGGTTTAAATGTGAAAGAAATTTGAGAAGACAGATTTTTCCCCCTCAATGTCTCAGCATGTACCTTTTTCAATGTGAAAAGAGCTCATAAATTCTATGCAAAACTGTTAGCATGCTTTCAGGAGGAGTTTATTAGCTTTCCTCCTTGAATATTGACTCTACCTTTAGAAAACTGAACCTACTAGATTGTAAGAAATCACACTGGCAAGTGCCAGAAATTAACTATGGGACCAGAGATGCTTTTAAAAATAGACCAAAATCAAGAGGACTCTACAGCAGGGGTCTTCAACCCCTGGTTCATGGACCGGTACCAGGCCGCGACATGCCAGCAACCGGTCCACACAAACAAGCAAGCCCCCATCCGTGGGATGCAGGCAGCACACAAAACTACACACTCTCCAGTCCATGGAACCAGTCCCTGGTGCCCAAAAGGTTGGGGACCCCCGCTCTATAGTATTGCTTAAACAGAAACCTTTTATAGTTTGAGTAAATAGAGTGACTAGTCAGAGAAGTTGGGACCAAACTCTTAGCCAGGGAGATGTTCCAAGCTACTGCATCTTCTGTTAACTCATTTATTTATTTTTATTTATTTTAATTCCATTTATATCCCGCCCTTCTCCAAAGACTCAGGGCGGCTTACAAGCTTAGCAGTAGCCTTCCTTCTATGTATATGCCTGCTTGTTAGGGCTTTCATACACCCCCCAAGCGGCATTATTACAAAGTCAGCTTAATTGCCCCCAACAATCTGGGTCCTCATTTTACCTACCTCAGAAGGATGGAAGGCTGAGTCAACCTTGAGCCTGGTGGGATGCGAACCTGCACTAATTGCAGGCAGCTGGGGTTACTTAAGGAGGCATTACACATGGCAAGTAGGTTCATGAGTCAAGTCCTATTTATTTGGGACCTGAGGCTATTTCTCCTCCTACTACCCATATCGTTTTGTAGCAGCTGGTTCTGCATCAGCTTACCTCCTGAGTAGTGGCTTCATTTCCCAGCTCAGTTTATTCTCTTTCTCATTGCTCTTTCTGTTCAGCTTGCTATTCAGACTGCCCTTCCATGCCCTTTCACAGATTCTAATTTCTAGGCAGGCTTGAGCTGTGCCACATCTCAATTAAGCCTTGCCTGAAAAGAAGCAATGGGTGAGTCAGAGGACAAGTCAGGATGGCTCTATTCCTCCGTAACTCCCATTTAGATTCAAGGACACAGTGATTTTTTTAAATTTTGCCCTCATATTTAAAGTAAAATTGATGACATCAGAAAGAGAAGATGGGAATAAGAGCTCAAACCAGAATACTTTAAGGCATATAAAAGACAGTGGACACCCATGGAGATGGATGGGTCTGCTTTGTCTTATATGGGATTTTTATTTTGTACATTTCTATCAAGTTTATAAAAAAATGAAATGGGAGTGTATTGCTTTGTGTTTTCTTACAAATGATTTGTTGAATGAAATTCTCAACTAACGAACAGCACATAATGGAAAAATGTTTCAATTATTTCCTGTTCCCAGAAATCGGCCTTCAAATAATCTGCTGATTCTTTGATGCTTGGCTAATTCACTGGTCTCCCACAAGCCCAGCAAAATGGGATAGCATTTGCTCTTTGGATAATTATAGCCGGCAACACCTTAAAGATAAAGTCGTTGCTGAATGCAGTTCTCCAATTTCTAACATGTTTTCTTCCCCTACAAGGGAAACATTTATTCATCTGTAAATACCCGATTTTCACTTCCCCACATTTTCTCATTTCTTGCAAGTTTTTTTAAAGGTTTTTTTTAAAAAGATATGTATTTGTCCAATGATATAGCTTCCAGGTCCATGGTCTGAGACAGTCCAGGAAAGAATTTCCCTAGTGATGTCTTAAAACCAGGAGGTAGAGGAGAGGAATATATGCAGCAACAGCACATTCAGATGAAATTCTTAGTTACCTGATAGCTGGGATAAGTGCATGTAGTGTATGCTCCTAAAGCATACACGGAATGTCAGCACAGCAGGGGGCTGGACAGCTCCAGGCTATAACCGCTTTGGGCGGGAAAGCCTGAATAGAGCTAGTCGTTGACAGCCCCAGGGCATGGTTAGCTCTGGCGGGAAGCCAGGGTTTAAATCCATTGGCCACCTGCACTGGCGGGAAGCCCAGGTTTGAATCTATTGGTCGCGATTCACCTGGGCAGGTATAAAGAGACGCCAGGTAACCCCTTTGCCTCAGCTTCATTCCTGATCCAATAAAGAAGTACTACCCAGCTCAAGTGTCCGTCTCTCTGTGCGACCACGCGACTTTGCACTGGCGACGAGGATGGGATCCTGCACCGGACAACGCTAGCCGCGGATGGAATCCAATCGGCAGCCCCGGACCAAGACGCAGGAGGACCGAGACGGTGGAATGGCACAACTGGGTCAGTATCCCCTTTTCAATAGCAACCGCCCAGAGGAGTGGGAAGCCTTCGTGGGGCAGCTCGAGTGCTATCTAAGGGCAAATGGGGTGAAAGATGACCGGCAGAGAGTGGCGGCGCTACTCTGCAGCTGCGGCACAGAAACGTACCAGCTGGCGGTCGGTCTCTGTGCACCCGACAACATCCACACCGTCGGGTACGAGTTGCTGGCGAAACTGAGTGAGCACTTCAAGCCCGAGACGTCTGAGATCGCCTGGTAGTATCGCTTCGAGAAACGGGACCAGCGGCCGGGTGAGTCTGCCAAGCAATACATGGCCACACTGAGGCAGGCAGCTCACCTCTGTAACTTTGAAAATTTAGAGATCCGGCTGCGGGATCGGATCGTCTGTGGATTGAGGGATAGGAAGCTGCGCCAGAAAATCTTCGCGAAGCAGAAGTTGACCCTGAGGGATGTCCAAGAGGAATTCCTAGCCTGGGACGCGGCCGAGGAGTCCAACGCGAGAGAGGGCGGATCCATCCAACAGTTGAGCGGTTGCAGCGATGTGGACGGGGCACAGTCGGAAGTGGATGCCATCCACCGACAACAGCGACCCATCACCTCCAAATGAGACAACGTGAGGGAGCCAAGACCAGCCGCGGTGGACCCGAGGTGCCAGGAGTGCAGGTGCGGAGCGAACGGTCCCTGGTCTACCCAACTCCACGGCTACAGCGCGAATCGGCCCCGGTCTACCTAGCATTGCGGTTGCGGCCCCTGGTCTACCCAGCACAGTGGCTGTGGACAACCCCGGTCTACCCAGTGCTCCAGCTGCGGCACGAACAGCTCCCGGTCTACCCATTGCGCCAGCTGCTGAGGACAGCATCCCCGGTCTACCTGCCGTTTCAAGTCGGCCAAGTGTCGGGCATGCGGGAAAACTGGGCACATCGCGGCGGTCTGCAGGAGCAAGCAGCGGGATAGCCTGCACAAAGTGGAGGCGGAGTTCCAGTTCGCTACAGGTACCAGGGAGCGGTTGCCGGGACTGACGGTCAGCCACACGGCGGGACGGCTGGACATTTGCCTAACAGGGGCCCCTACGGCACTAACCCCGAAAATAAAATTGAGGGTGAAGCTGCAAGGGGTCCCCTGCACGATGGAGCTGGACTCAGGGTCAGCCGTGTCCATCATCTCCGCCAGAACGTTTAAGGAGATTTGCAAGTGGAGCGGCCAATGGGTTCCCTTGAGGCCATCCAGACTGACCCTCTTTGACTTTCAAAATTCACCCATTAACGTCCGGGGGGAGGCGTTGGTGAGGGTTCAGTACAAAGGGTTCGAGGGCAAATTAAGTGTACTGGTCGTCGAAGGGCAGCGGACCAGGCTCGTGGGGTTAGGGTGGTTCAACGCTCTGGGCATCGGAATCACGGGGATTCACCAGACGCGGAGCTGCCTTTTACCTTGAAGCTGTCTACAAGGATTTTGCGGACGTGTTCGACGGGCAGCTGGGAAGGTACACAGGTTCCCCAATCTCATTTAAATTAAACCCCCAGGTGCAACCCATAAGGATGAAGGCCAGGAGAGTTCCATTTGTGCTAAAACATAAGATAGAGCGGGAATTGGATAAGTTGGTAGACCAGGGGGTGCTAACGCCAGTCGATGGAGCGGAATGGGAAACCCCCATTGTAACACCGCTCAAGGCAAACGGCGAAATTAGAATTTGCGCCAACTATAAGGGGACAATCAACCGGGCTCTGAGCGCTCATTCATACCCAGTTCCTGCAGTAAGCAGCATTCTTGCGTCCCTGCAAGGCGGGTCGGTGTTCGCTAAACTGGATCTGGCCCAAGCTTACCAGCAGCTACCGGTTGACCTGGAGGCGGCAGAAGCGCAAACGATCGTAACACACAAGGGGGCATTCCGGGTAGACCGGCTGCAGTTCGGGGTTAGCGTAGCTCCTGGAATATTTCAGGAGGTGATGGAAAGAACCCTCAAGGGAATACCTGGGGTTTGCCCCTATTTTGATGACGTCCTAATTGCGGGTAGCTCGGAGGACGTCTTGGCAAACCGATTGAAAGCTGTACCACAGAGGTTTAGGGCTACAGGTCTGAAACTAGAAAGGGAAAAATGCAAGATTGGGGTGAAGGAGACAGACTTCCTGGGGTTCAGAATCAATGCTCGGGGCATCCACCCAGCTGCATCCAAGGTCAGGGCAATCAAGGAAGCCCCAATTCCCAAAAACAAGTCTGAGTTGCAGGCATTCCTGGGCCTCCTCAACTTTTATCATGCATTCCTGCCACACAAGGCAACCATTGCAGAACCGTTACACAGGCTGCTGGACAAGCAGGCACACTGGGACTGGTCGCACACACACACAAACACGTTCAACTCACTGAAGGACTTGTTAGCAGGCAATGCTACAGTCACACATTTCAGAGAGGACAAGCCAATCTGCATTGCGTGCGAGGCATCCCCTTATGGGATTGGGGCAGTCCTCAGCCATTTAGAGGAGGATGGAACCCAGGCCCCCATCGCATACTACTCCCGGACCCTGTCAGCTGCAGAGAGAAATTATGCGCAGATAGACAAGGAGGCACTGGCAGTGGTTGCAGGAGTAAAGAAATTTCACGACTACCTTTATGGTAGGGAATTTCTAATATATACTGACCATAAGCCATTGTTAGGGTTATTTACAACAGAGAAGCAGACACCACAGATCCTGTCACCCCGGATGTTACGCTGGTCCATATTCCTGTCTGCATATTCATGCAGGCTGGTACACAGGCCGGGCAAAGAGATGGGGCATGCAGATGGCCTCAGCAGACTCCCACTAAGGGATACGGAGCCGGACCCAGCACCGGCTGCCCAAATACTGGCAATACAGGAACTGCCAGAATGCCCCCTCAACGCAAGGGACATAGCCACAGAGACCCCCAAGGACAAGGTTCTGAGCAGGGTACAATCATGGGTGAGCAGTGGGTGGCAGGACAAATCACCAGGGCAAGAGTTCATTGCATACTTCTCCAGAAGGCATGAACTATCCACACACAAGGGATGTCTCTTGTGGGGGAGTAGAGTCATCATCCCCACAAGGCTTAGAGAAAGAGTTCTCTAGTCATTACACGAGGGCCACCCAGGGATAGTAAGAATGAAGGCCCTGGCAAGGAGCTACCTGTGGTGGCCAGGGTTGGACAAGGAGATAGAAGAATTAGTAGCAGGGTGTTACACATGCCAGAGGTCATGGCCAGAACAGCCACATGCACCAGTTCACAAGTGGGAGGAAACACACACCCCATGGTCCAGGGTACACATAGACTATGCGGGGCCATTCCAAGGACACACATTTCTGGTTGCAGTAGACAGCCATTCTAAATGGCTGGAGGTGGTGCCTGTGGGCAACATGACCTCAGCAGGAACCATTCAAGCATTGAGGGGGATGTTTGCTACACATGGTCTGCCTGATGTGATCGTGTCAGATAATGGAACACAATTTACCTCCTCGGATTTCCAGGTGTTCCTGAGGACCTTGGGGATTAGGCACGCCACCTCGGCTTCCTTCCACCCTGCCAGTAATGGGTTGGCAGAACGATTCGTGCGGACAACAAAGGATGCCCTCAAGCACATAGTACAGGGAAATTGGAAGCAAAGACTGGCCACTTCCTCCTACACCAACATGCAACACCCTGCACTGCCACAGGCAAAAGCCCAGCGGAACTCAGATGGGGCAGACGCCTCATAACAACACTGGACAGGCTTCACCCAGACAGGGTAGCAGCAGTCGCCGGGACCCCCAACATCAAAACAAGTTTCCACACGGGGGACCCCGTCTGGGCCAGGAACTATAGCACAGGTCACCCATGGGTGCCAGGGGAGATACTAGAGCAAACAGGACCCCTTTCCTACAAAGTAAGGGTGAAGGGGGGACTCCTTTGAAAGAGGCACCTGGACCAGCTGAGGAAAAGGGCTCCTGAAAGGGTTGTTGAGGACACACTGGGGGCTGAGGAGGAGGAGCCAACACAAACACAAACACCCAGGAGGGCTACTAGAGGGGCACAGTGGCAACCCCACCCCAGGCAGGAGACTGACAGAGAAACCAGGCAGTCACCAGAACCCAGCAGAACACAAAACCCGGGCACCGCAACACACACACACAAACACCACAATCCACCACAACAATCACAACAAGGAAGAGAGTCTAGACACAGCACCACACCACCAGGAGAACCAGTCCCAAGAAGATCAAGCAGGCCGCACAAGGCTCCAAGCTACCTCGCGGACTATGTGCGTTCTTAGGGGGGTGGAGAAGCAACCAAGGGATAACAATTGTAAATTTTGTGTATAGTGTAAATAAGTGTATATAGTTAGGGGAGACAGAATGACAGAGAGTAATTCCTCACTATGGGGGAAGGGGTGTAGTGTATGCTCTTAAAGCATACATGGAATGTCAGCACAAGGGGCTGGACAGCTCCAGGCTATAACCGCTTTGGGCGGGAAAGTCTGAATAGAGCTAGTCGTTGACAGCCCCAGGGCATGGTCAGCTCTGGCGGGAAGCCAGGGTTTAAATCCATTGGCCACCTGCACTGGCAGGAAGCCCAGGTTTGAATCTATTGGTCGTGATTCACCTGGGTAGGTATAAAGAGACACCAGGTAACCCCTTTGCCTCAGCTTCATTCCTGATCCAATAAAGAAGTACTACCCAGCTCAAGTGTCCGTCTCTCTGTGCGACCACGCGACTTTGCAGTGCAAGAACTTATCATCCTTGGGGATGATAGCGGAATTTTCCTTTGAATAAAAGCAGCCTGTCAAATAGATTGCCAAAAGTACAAAATTCATAAGTTTTTACTATATCATGGAAATAGTATGTGGGAGATAGGGCAATGAGACGCAACCAAGGGAACAATCAGTTAAAAGGCAGCTTAGCCTGCAACTGGAATTTGGGTGGATCAAGAGACACAGAAGAGGCCCTTTGTACAGGTGGACCTCAACTTATGACCACAATTGGGACCAGAATTTCCATTGCTAAGCAAAGCGCCTATTAAGTGAGTCACACCCAATTTTACAATCCTCCATGCCATGGTTGTTAAGCAGATCACTGCAGTTAAGTGAATCACAAAGTTATTAAGCGAATCCAGCTTCCTCCCTGGGTTTTCTTGTTAGAAGCTGGCTGGGAAGGTTGCAAATGGTGATCATGTGACCCTGGGATGATGCAGCCACTGTAAATCTTTGCCAGTTGCTAAATACCTGAATTTTGGTCATGTGACCGTGGGGATGCTGCAACAGCAGTAAGTATGAGGATAGATCGTAATTCACTTTTTTTCCAGTGCTACTGTAACTTTGAACAGTTGCTAACGAAATGGTTGTAAATCAAGGGCTACCTGTAATTTTTGGGCTGTAAAGGTGATGGGGGATGAGAAGACAGGTAGTTTCAGACTTGCAAAATTCTCTTACCCGTAACCTTACAGTGAAGTAGAATTAGCTAATCTGGTCATGTCTCCTGCCTGATCTACCCCCTAAGGCTAGCAATTATTACATCTGTATTTAGTTTGAAAAGCGTTTCCCATTCTTTTAATTTTGTTGCATGTGTGTCTACTCCTGCGGCACTCTTTCTTACCAAATGCACATATTTATCTGATAGGAAAAGGAGATTTTTCTGCCACATAAAGAATTCCAGTACCAAACATGGAGAGATTTCCCCTTTGCATCTGTTGATAAGAGTAGGAAAAGCTGTTGAAAATAAAGTAATGGTTAGGAAATGCAAATGGTCTGCAAGTATTCCTGTTGAAAATATTAAATGCCCTTGACGATTGCCCTGAAGATTAATTGTTGTGCTTGAAAGGTGTTAAGAGTTTCACCTGGAGCTCTTCAATTAATCTCTCTCTCTCTGAATTCCACCCACATGCAGGTGCTGGTAGAAAAGAATGAAGCTCAGCCAGTTAAGCTGCTTTTATTTTAGGTACAAGAAACCCTAGTAATGAAGAAGGTTAGATATTGCAGAATCAAGGAACCAGTAATCTATTTATAACAGATCCAGAGTTTTAATGTTGCTTTTCTTTCTCAGGCCCTTACATGGTGCTACTTGTTCATTTTTTAGCTTTGTATCAGGGGTGTCTGTACCATATTAAATAACAGTATATAAATGTTTTAAATAAATCTATAAATGTTGCTAATTGTCCGATCTGTTTCCTTTGTGAATTTTCAGCCTTATTTTGCAATGCCTAAATTAGTGGTTTCTAACCTTTTCTATACCCCACACCCCTAGAACACTTCTGATATATTCTCATACCCCTTACAAAAGTTTGAAATAAAGGCAAACTATGCATATACGCTATAATTTTGAAAACCCAAATTTTCGCACCGCCTGGAATATCATCTCGTACCCCTAGTTGGCAACCCTTAGCCTAAGTGGAAAACTCTTTTCCTTTCCTTTTCTGTCTATGTATTACCTTTCCTTTTCCTGATCATTATCCAGTTTTGTTTTCTCCTTTCTTGTTTCTAAGTAGCTGCCCCTTCTACTTTCTCCATCCATTATGTTTTTTCCCCCATCCTCTTTTGCTGCTGAAAAGAGAAAGAGGAATGTCTTTGTAGAATAGTACTAAGACTGGGTATATGGGTATATGAGAGCAAACTTATAAATATAAATACAATAATTTTATGGATGGGATACCTTATTTCTGAGGTCTTGTTTTAACCAATAGCTATTCCTTTAGCCTTTTTTTCTTAACCTGTTCTTTTTTTTCTTTTTGAATGTGATATTTGGCAAATATATAAACAAGGTACGCCTTACAAGTGAAATACTTATTGGAGAGACATAACTGTAAATGGTTTCAGGCATGGTTGACAAAATGGAAAAGCTGGACATTGCACGGTATCTTTTTCTGTGTTTGTGTTCAAACTCACAAGAGGCATATCCAGTTATATTCTCTGTCTTGAAGATGGCAGAAGGTAGGCTATTATTTATAGTTTGGAATAGAATAGCCCCAAGAGCTTAATAATAAACACAAAGAATGTTGGACTAGTCATTTGATTTATCTTCATCCTGTTACTTGACATTTAATAGAAGTAATGTTTGAATTGGATCCATTTCAAAATTCATGATACCAAGTTATATGAAAAATTGTACTTTCAGTAAATCCTGGAATGAAATTTTAGAGGTACAGACTACTGTTTGACGATGCAGTTCCCAAGTGATGCATATATTACCTAACACTAATTAACCAGATGCAAAAAGAACTAACAGCCTCGGGTTTTTTTAATGGATGTTCAACAGCAGCGGCTCCCAACCTTTTCTATACCCCGCACCCATAAAACACTTCTGATATATTCTCACACCCCTTAGAAAAGTTCGAAATAACGCTGAATTATGCATATACACTATAATTTAAAAAAACCCAAGTTTTCGCACCTCCTGGAATATCGTCTCGCACCCCTGGTTGGGAACCCCTGCTCTACATGAGCTGAAGCTTACTGGCATTTAGTAAAGATTTCTATTATACTTCCAAGTGGCTACCATGAATGATGAACAGAAAATAGCATGCTTTCTGATGGGCTGGAGCAAGCATTCTTAGTGTATATAGCACATTTACATTCATGGATGAAGAAAGAAATTATTTAAAGTCTTATCACAAAACATTTTGACTTATTGTGCCACAAAAATATACACTGTAGGAAATATCTATCTTCAGTCACAAAAGGAGATAACTGAAGAATTTATAACAGACTTAAAACTTGTGATTAAGTCTTATGATCTTGGGATGTTGAATGTGTCTTTGATGTGAAATCAAAGTCTTTGAGGCATAAGAAATAGAAGGGTGCCAGGACAATTACTCAGAGTGGTGAATGTGTCCCTACAAAATGCTTTTTCTCTATGGCAAATGGCATAACTCACTAGCAGTCAAAAGCTTGGGACATAGCAATGATAAATACTCCAATATTGACAGTCACCCACAATAAAGATGAATGGAAAGGAAAGGCTTGTTTCTAAGCTGGTCAAACAGCTGAGAAACAAGCCAGCTTGTATACATGCAATGCAGTCAATGTGGTACAAAAAACTGTATAAACAATGTCCAGTATCAGGCACAGATAGCACTATGTGGAAATTACATGAGTAAAATGTGTGAAACTAAAAAAAATATTAAGAAATATACACAGCAATGCCAAAGGACACTAAATTTGAAGAAGGCTGTTTTCTCCTATGCTCAATCAATGTGGCACAGTGAGAAATTGGAATGATGCCGTGATTAAAAACGAAAGTGAAAGCTGAAACTGAAAGAAAGGAAGAAAGAATTATTTTCTGTACTAGAAATACAACTAATACATGGCTATTCATAATTCACAAAAAAGATGGAAGTCTAACAATTTGCCTAGGCCTTGAGAATTCAAAGAGACCATTACCATAGTTAATAGAAATAGAATTCTTAGCAGAATTAGCAGGCACAAAGATATTTTCCAAGTTGGCACATCAATGAAGAAAGACTCAACCACATATATCTTAATATGCCATACAATCAGTATAGCTTTAATTACATGCTTGTTATGTTCATGACACTCAACAACTGATACAATATTCCAGGATCCATAATATATATGAATGAGATATTTGTAAGTGGTACCATAGAAGGAGAACATAGTTATCAATTAAAATTGGTACTAGAAAAAGTCAGGTCTTCAAATGTTAAACTGAACAAAAGCGAACATTGTTTTAAACTTCAGGAAATGCTAATGAAATGTGGCATTAAACCAGAGCAGGCTAAACTAAAGGCAATTGTAATAGGGCAGAAAGAGATTCAGAAGATTATGGGAATGGTAAATTACGGCCCCAAATTCATTCCCTGCCTGGTAGCCTACATCAAAATTGGAGGGCATTTTCTATACATGACAAGGACCTAAATAACATAAAGAATATTCTGAATATAACATTTATTATGGATTGGGTTGGGGGTTATTTTAATCCAGGAAATGATTGGCTCATAGTTGTCTATTATACAGTATATGTATCATATGCTTTAACCCTCGCTGAACAAATGTATGCTGTCCAAAAAGTCAGTTTGATTGCTGTTTGGATCAATTTCTCGTGTGTGTTTGTGTGTGTGTGTGTGTGTGTGTGTGTGTGCGTGTATAAGAAAGCTTAAAGCAGAAATTAGTTATTTCCCTGAAATCACCATACTGAAGAACAAACTAATTAATAACCACCCAGAATACAGCAACTGTTCCTGGCATTTCAGTAATAAGACTTTGATCTCAGTTTTAAATCAATTTATGGCAGATGCTCTCTCTTGATTATATATCACTGATTGAATTTAGAATATCAAAGAGGAATTTAATTCAGAAATTCATATTAATGGAATAGAACAGGGATCCCCATCTCCTGGTCTGTGGCCCGTTCTTGACCATGGCCTATTGGAAACTCAGCCATGAAAGTGGCAGATGAGCGTATGAGCATGCAAGGCTCCATTTGCACAAGCAGCATGCACATGAAACCTTCCCCTCTCACCCACCACTGTTGCCACCATTGCTGCTAGTCCATGGAGCTTGAAAGATTTGGGACCATTGGAATAGAACAGAACAATCCAGTACACAACTAACAAGAAATTGCAACAGCCCTTAAAAATACAGAAAATTCTTGAGGAAGATGATGAAGTAATCTGAAAATATGCTCTGGATCATGCCAAAACCTAGACACACTTGATTCTCTTGTCTTTTTGGAACATCAAGGCATGCTTCTCTGATGTCATCCTATCAGCATGTCTTACTCATTACAGCCCAGGTACATTAAAGCTGCGTAGGATTTGAGATCACTTGAAGGCAGGACAAGAAGCAATGGATGGAAACTAATGAAAGAGAGAAGCAACCTAAAACTAAGGAGAAATTTTCTGACAGGTAGAACAATTAATCAGTGGAACAATCTACCTCCAGAAGTTGTGAATGCTCCAACACTGGAAATTTTTAAGAAGAGACTGGACAGCCATTTGTCTGAAATGGTACAGGTGAGAGTCTCCTGCCTGAGCAGGAGGTTGGACTAGAAGACCTCCAAGGTCCCTTCCAACTATTATTATTATTATTATTATTATTATTATTATTATTATTATTATTATTGTTGTTGTTGTTGTTGTTGTTGTTGTTGTTGTTGTTCTGGTTATTCTGGTTGTTGTTGTTAATCATCACACAGTCAACCAGATGTTCATACTGGATTTAACATTTTTGTCTACTTATCGAGTCCTTACCAAGGACCTGAGATAGGCAGGTGTGGATGTTTGATGGTATTACAGATATTGTGATAGGATGGAAGCAGTTCCTAGTAAGGCCTCCTTTTGCAATTGACTAATGGCAAATTTTTCAATACCAATGGTGTTCAAGTGATGCTCCAGTTGTTTTGGGATTGCACCTAAGGTATATTTTACTATTGGTACTACCTTTGTTGTCTTTGCCACAGTCATTATGTTTCTATTTGTAGGTCTTTGTATTTTGTTATCTTCTCCAGTTCTTTCTCATCTATTCTCCTGTCTCCAGGCACTGCCACGTCCATTATCCAGATTTTTGTCTTTCTTATTGACAATTGTTAAGTCCAGGGTGTTATGTGGCAGGAGCTTGTCTGTTTGAATCCTAAAGTTCCAGAGCAATTTAACATTTTCATTTTCTATGACTTTCTCTATTTTATGGTCCCATCAGTTCTTGCTTGCAGGCAAATGATATTTCTTGCAGATCTTCCAATGCACCATTGCTGCTACTTTGTCATGCTGCTGCTTGTAGTCAGTCTGTGAGATCTTATTGCAGCAGCTTACCAGGTGATCTATCCACTGTTTCTTCAGCTTCTTTGCATAGGCGGCACTTACTGTCTGTTGCTGTCTTCTCAGTTTTGACTTTGTATGCATTTGTCCTTAAAGTTGGTCTTGTGCAGCCAGAATTAGTCCCTCAGTCTCTTTCTTCAACTTTCCTGCTCTTAGCCAGTGCCAGGTCTTGTGATTATCTGCTTGCCCAGCTATTTTTTTTAATGTACTGGCCATGTAGTGCTTTGTCTTCCCATGCCTCTATTTTGTTCTTCATTTGGTCTTTCTTGTAGGCCAGTCTGGTCTCTCCAGTAGTCAGTAAGCCTTCCTGATATACTAATTTCAGTGCATCTTTATCACTGTCCTTCAGATATTCTTCCAAAGCTATTTTTTCTTCTTCAACCATCTGATGTACTTGCCGCATTCCACACCCATCTATTTGCCTTGGTAGATAGAGTCTGTCAATGTCACTATGTGGATGAAGGGCATGATTCGTTGTCATTATTTTTCTGGTCTTCCTATCCATTGCTTTTAGTTCTGCTTGAGTCCAGTCCACTATTCCAGCTGTGTATCTATTGACTGGAATTGCCCAGATGTTGATTGCCTTCATAGTATTTCATCCATTGAGTTTGAACTTTAAGTTCTTCTTCACTCTCTTGATGTATACACCTCTAATCTTTTTCTTGACTTCAGTGGGCTTGATGTTGTCAGCTTGAAGGATACCCAAGTATTTGTAGAGTCCATCCAGACTCTTAATGTTATTTTCATGGGGCATCTTGATTCCTTCAGTTTTCACTATTTTTCTTTGTTTATATAGTAAGTGTGGCACATTTGTCCAAGCCAAACTCCATTCCAATATCTTGACTATATATAAGGACAGTGAGCAGTGATTCTATTTCTGATGATATTTTTCCATACAGCTTCATATCATCCCTGTAAAGAAGGTGGGATGATGATGATGATGATGGTTATTTTCCAAGAGACATGTGAAAGACATGTCTCCTAACTTACCATGAATATGAACAATGAAACAGAGATTCCTCAGTGAAAAAAAAATCTTTTTTCCAGAAAAGTCATCCCAGTCTGCTAGTGTAACCTTTCAGAGATCAGAATTTCCCTTTGTTCTCTTGGAAAAAAGTAAGCATTGACTTATTTCACTGTATCATAAAGACTATGTTATGACAAAAAAATAGTTTTCATATTATTCAAAGTAACTCAGCCATTGGATTAGTTAGCACAGATTATTATTAAAACATCAAAATTGTTTTAACTAGACATGGCATACAATGAGCTGTGATAACAAATTATGGACCACAATTTGGAGATATTAAATTTAAATATTTTACTATAGCATATGGATTTGAACTTTTGTCACCAAGTCCCAAGTACAAATAGACTTGCAGAAGCGTATACAATGATTGTCAAGACTTTCCTACAAAATATGAAGGGTGCTAAATAAGACTTTTGTCTTCTTAAAACAATGTGGAATGTGGAAAGTTTCCAACTCAGCTTTTGTTTGAGAGACCATGGTGAACATCTTTCCATTCTCAGGCATGAAAATCTAAAGACTTTGTGCTGTTGAGAAAAACACTGAAAAAAAGATATATATGCAATTCTCACCATATTGGCAGAGCTGTGTCTCTTTGGCAACACTTAAAATTTTAGTGTAAAAATTCCAAAAGTCTGGGGACTTCAGGAAGAGGTAATATTGCCAAAGCTTACCATGATCCTGTTGAGTCAAAACAGAATTAGAACAGGTTCTTCGGTGTAACTGAATACACTTTCCCCCAAAAAATAACAACAAAGGTATCTAAAGCACTATCAACAGAAAGCTTAGAACAACCAGTGGCAACTGAAGATGATAAAAAAATAGCTCTTATTATATGTTATATAAAGCCAACTGAAATCAGGAAAGTGAGCAGACTAACTGAACAGTGCTGAATGTTTTATGAATAGCTTATTTAGAGGGAAGAAGATGTGAGGATGATGGGTTTTTTTTTTTACCAAAAGTTGAACCTATTCATATTCTGAGGAAAAATATTTCTTGTGATAAGTCAGGTTCCTTATTAAGCTCATCTTAATAAATGCAGGAAGTTTATATCTTGTGTTATTGCCTCTTCAGAAAAAATATCACAAAACATCTCCAGAAATTGGTTGTTTGTGGAATTTGGATCTGTGGAGGCTTTGAGAAGAAAAACAAAAATGTATGCTAATTACTGAGAAATCCATAATTTTTATTTGCACGCAAAACTTAGTGGGACTTTTGAGCTGAGGGAAATTATGCACTTTTGGCTTAGGCCAAATATATAAGGGAATATGTTGAATTGAATATTTCTTATTTCTGCATCAAAATGTTTGGGAAATCTTTGTCTTTACATGGCCCTTTCTCTTAAAGTACATCTTTTTTACTAGCATTTTTGAAGACATTTATTTTTGCAAAAAGATGCTTTGTGCAAAATACATTGCTTGCATTCTTTCCTTTTTGTATTAAAATCTGCATTTCAAGATTTCGAGAAGTATGAATTGTAAAGAGTAACTGTTAGGCATATGGTGTTAGCCTACAATGTTGGGTTGAATATATATTAACCATAATGCTATGTCTTTAAGAAGTTAATTGGCCAATGGGTGTGTAAGTGTTCTCATGGCCATAAGAGGAAGCTAGGAATGTAGCTTCTCTCTCTCTCTGAATTCACTGATCTCTACTGTTACTGTTTTTGCTCTGCTGTTAGTTTACTACTGTTGTAACCTAAACTGTGTATTGACCTCTGGACCGGTAAGAAGACTTTGTATTGTGGATTGCTACTTGGACTGTTGCTATTGTTTATGACCTGGACTGTTTATTTTTGACTGTGCATTTTTGTTCTTACACCACCTCAAAAGTAAACTACTTTTTGTTTTAACAACTCAGTGTATTCTTGTGTGACTTTTACTGCTCTCAGTACCATTCCTTGTCTGTGCAACTCTTTGGTAGCACAAGGAGACCTCTGCACAACAAATTCCTTAACAGTAACTGTGCTTCCTCATAGGCATTTCATTCCAAATACCCAGAATTAGATATTAAAATGGGGACCAAAATAACATTTCCTCTTGTATACTGTTCTCTTCATAAACCTTAAAATGAAGTCAGAAGACTTTTTCTTCTAAAATTTGGGCATGGATGGGGAGAATAGTTGGACATTGTTTTTTGTTTATTTGCTTTATTTCCCCCACCCCCTCTTTTGTGCTCCATACCTTTGCTCCCACAAATCTGCAGCTGTGTCTTGCTTTTACCACAACACAATTAATTGGATTTCTGTACAGTTTCATTCCTGGAGCTTAGTAACTAGGTCTTTCCTTTTGCTTCCCTTTTTTCTATGGCTTCATCTGACATTTTCTCCCTGGACAGGCAGAAACAAAAACGCATTCACCAGATGGCTTGTGATACTTCAAAGGAGTTGTCACAGAAGCTGACAAATGACTCTGTGGCTTGCACAAGGCCATTAAAATAACAGAAGAGAGAAAAACATGATGCATGGAGATTCAATCTTTATGAGGAAAAAAATTCCTTCATGCAAAAGGAAAAGAGGTTATATGCCAAAATATGTTCCCTTTAATTGACAATATTTTAAATGTTGAAGTCCTGGGAGTTCACAGTTGGATAGTAAACAACAGGAAGTTGCCAAGTTTGGAATAACTGCAGTCTAGAGAGAATGATGGCAAGGAAATGTTTCCATAAATCAGGGGTGCTAAAAATGTCATTGAGGTTTGCACAGACCTGCCAGGTAGGAAGAGAAAAAAATGTATTCAGGAAGAATTAAGGAGCAAAATGGGTGTTTTATGCCTTGCAGGTACGCAGGGCAATGAAATTTTAGGAAAAGGCAATGAAATCAACTGATGATTTGGCTTTCTCCTTTCCAGAGCCCAATATGGCCCAGAATATTTGTGTTGTTTCCAGGGCATCAGCTATTGCGTTTTTTTCCACTAGGAGAACCTAAGTACCATTTAAAAAATACTTTTGTGAAAAGGGAGCATTAAATTATAATTGTGTTATTTACAATAACTGTGTAAACAGTAATAAATTTCTTAATGATAAAATATTTACATAAAATGAAATTTAAATTCAGAATCCCAATTGCAAATGGAATATTTTTTATTTTTGTGTACTATTCTTCAGTGTGATACTATACAGATATGTTGGTGGTTTTTGGGCAAGACCTTTTTAATTTGTACATCTTGTATTTTATATTTTAAATGTTATGTCATATCATGTATATATGCCTAATTTTAATTGTGATGCTTCTGATACAAATAAACAAACTGTCCCCATATTACACTTTATATCCCTGATTTCCCAGTGAGCATGAGCCAAATTCCTTCTAGACGCTGTAATCCAACATATCTGGAGGTGATAGATTGTTTTCCATAAGAAAATGAAAAACATCATCAAAAAAGTTTTGATAAAGGGATTGCTATTACTTTCAGGACCTTCTGCCTTTTAATGCAAGAAGTGAGATCCACAGAACAGGGAAAAATAAACGTATCCTCCAGATGCAAAATTGTATATCAAATTAGGTCCCATTTGGCAGGGTTATCTGACATTACATTTGCCAACTTTCTAATTACCCAGAGTAAATTCACATTACCATGCTGATGCCTGAGGTCCCTTGCTGTTTTTCCCCATCTCAGCATTCCTTGTAATGACAAGCAGCTAGAGTGAACAGCTACTTAATTCCTTATAGTGCTCTCTGAGAAATGTAAGGAACACTATACTCAACACTAACCATGAGCACTAAAAGAAGTGGGGGGGGGCTTCTGAAAGAACAGTTTATCAGAGCTTTCTCAAGCTAGCAATCAGCTGTGAGGTTACCTCATAAAACAGGAGTGGGGAACCTGTGGTCCTTTGATTGCAGTACTGTAGAACTATTTCCAAATGGAGTTGACAGGAGATGTACTGCAGGTAGTCCTCAACCTATGGCCATAATTGAGCCCCACGTTTTTGTTTCTAAGTGAGACATTTGTTAAGTGAATTTTGCCCCAATTTTCAACCTTTCTTAAATTGCAGTGAATCGCTGCAATTGGTAAGCTAGTACCACAGTTGTTAAGTGAATCTGGCTTCCCCATTGAATTTGCTTATCAGACGGTTGCAAAATGTGATCACATGATCCTGGGGCATGGCAGCCATCATAAATATGAGTCAGATGTCAAGCAACTGAATTTGGATCACATGACAATGGGGATGCTGTGTTGGTCATAAATGTCACTTTTTCCAGTGCCATTGTAACTTCAAATGGTCACTAAATGTAAGTTGAGGACTACTTGTACTGTGTAGAGAAACTTGGAGGTACAAAAGTTACTTGCTTATAAACTCTGTGAGAAAACACATATTTAGAGTGAGAAAAACTTAAATGTTCATAGTTTGTCCCTGTGATGTTATTTATCAAGATCTTCATTTAATGTCTTTGAAGGACTTACATTTCTCTATATTGTGAAAAATGGAAATAAAGATTTATTACAGTATCATTGGGTCAGCACAAAAGACCTCATTACCTTCTAGAAAGATGGGAAGAATGTGTAGGTGCTGATTTCTACAATGCCATAACCACAGCCTGTCATGATGAAAAGAGAGCATATTGCAGTTGTTGAGCATCTGTGACTTAAGATAAAATTCCCATTATGAGCTCTTTTTCAGTCTCTAAACATTTCTACATTTAGAGATTGCAGCAATGTTGTAAGATAAATTACAGGTCCTGGAACACTGCACTTTTCCTCTAGTCATTGACAAAATCCTTATTTTTGTCCTTATGTTAACTTTTGTGGTTTAGAGACATTAAGAAGGACTGCATCAGTTATACAGTTTTTTTTATTTGGTTTGGAGATAGTGAAAGCTGAACATGACATATGGAATCAAGAAAATATTTATAATAACTTAATTTTCTATACTTTTAAAATATTTGCTGATCATATTAAAAATTGCTGCACTTTTCTAATGTTCCTGATAGAGGCTGTCTTTTACTACTTAATTTGCCTTCAAGATTGGATATTAATCAGAGATATCAGACTACACCAAGATTGAATCTATACTTTTAATAATAGCTTTCCTGGATCAGACTGATGCCCAGCAGCATTCCATCTCATACGGAGGTCCACCAGATTCATAAAGGAAGCCTATAAATCAAAGATCAAAGTTGTCTCTGATTGTTGCTCCCCTGCCTCCAGCATGAAGATATGGATTTTCTTTATGTCTAGAGGCAGGAGCAATAATAAAGATCTACTTGCCATCTATGAATTTGTCTAGTCCTGTTCTGAAGCCACCTAAAGTAGAGAGCGCTGGCTCTTCGGCTTTGAAAAGGAGATGAGCACCGGCCCCTAGAGTCGGAAATGACTAGCACGCATGTGCGGGGGAAGCTTTACCTTTAAAGTAGAAGCCAACATCACATCTAGTGGCAGTGTATTAGATATATTAATTCCGTACTGTATTAAGAACTATGATCTCTTAATCAATTTTAAGTTGTCTTGTGGTCAGTTTCTTTGGAAGGTATAAGAGTAAGGAAGATGACCTTGAGAGAGGCAGACTCTCACCAAAGCAACTAGGGCTAAAGTAAATTTTCAAAGGACGAAGTGTTCAGATAAAAATATTCAGAAGTGGCTCAAATGGACACCTTCCCAATTCATTGAACTATAAGAAGGAGGATGTACAACAAAATCAGACTTGTCACATTATGCTATTGTAGCCAATCTCAATAAAAGTAGCTGTAGACATCCTGAAATGGAGTTCATTTCAGGGTCTGATCTACCTAGAGGAACTGACAGATGCACTTTATTTCTGATATTATGGGAATTGGACAGATTCTCCGTTTCCTTTTTTCATTTACTATGCATAGTTTTACATACTTCAGTTGTCTTTCCTTTGTAAGCATCTTTTCTTTCAGTCCTTGTATTCTGTCCTTATATGAAAATATTCATCTCCTTCTGGTTATCTTGATTGTCCCTTCTTGAA
Source organism: Vipera ursinii (assembly GCF_947247035.1). Lineage (NCBI taxonomy): Eukaryota > Metazoa > Chordata > Lepidosauria > Squamata > Viperidae > Vipera > Vipera ursinii. The sequence continues at coordinate 268,108,516 of NC_139513.1, forward strand.
TCTTCTCCAGCTCCACAATATCCCTGTTGAAATATGAAAACCAGGATTGGACACAATAGATGTTTAGATGTGGTTGGACCATAGCTAATAACATCAGCCAATTTGTTTATCCCTATTTTAATAATCCCTACATGCACATTGTATAGATGATTTAATTGAACTACCTAAAATGCCCCAGGGCTTTTTTCTTGTTTGGTCACTGGAAGTTCAATCTCTATCATGTTATAAGTGAAACATGGATTTTAACCTCAAATGTACATCACTTTACCCTGACTGACCTTAAGTTACATTTGCCATTTAGTAGAGTGGCCACGAAATTTGATAAGAATCATTCCTAAGCTCATTTGATTTTTCATCATCTTAAATAATTTTGATATGATCAAAATACCCCAGAATTAATTCTTTAGCTTGTAGCTAAAGGTTATAGCCAAAGGTTAGTAAATAATGACTTTATCATTCATAAATGTTCATATATTTTTTAAATTTCACATTCCAACCAGCGCTTGTGTCTTGTATATAGAAAGTAAGAAGAAATACTGTTTTAAAATATGTTTTCCATTTTCCAGAAGGCTTTCTATTATTGAAAAAAAAGATAAACTCAGAGCAGTTTTTGAGTTTAATTTGAACTTATTTTTGGCATGCTTTTGAATTTCCTTTATTGTTGCTATGTTTCAGAGAGTGTTTTTTTCTCTCTCTGTGTTATATAACTTTCCATCAGTCTGAAATCTTCCTGACTGGCCATGTTTCGGATCTGAAAAGCACCCCTGAATTGTTTTGCTTTGGTATTTAATAACAGCATGGAAAATCAGGGCCATTGGGTAGATCCCTGGAGAAACCATGTTACTGGAAAAAAAAAAACCAGAACTTTCTCGCTCTCATAAGTTGGTAGTGCAAGAATATGACACCCACTATTGAAAATTTAACTTTAATGCTCTTTTCCTTTGTTTTTTTAAAAAGGAAATATGGAAAAGAAGAAAGGACATTAATTTTGCATCACTCTCATTGAAAGTGGTTAAAAAATGGAGAAGCGCAACATTCCCTCCATGACATTGTTCATTACAAGGTCACTTGGCAGGCAATGGGAAAGATTTCTGCATGATCCCAAAGAAAGTTGTTGTTTATCCAAGTTGACAGTATTGGGCCAGATAAAGGATGCACAAATTATGGTGTGGATGTGGCATACAGCCCCAAAAGAATTTTTGTGCAGACATCAGTATGGAGGACAGTCCTTGCTGGTTTTAAATTAATTAAAATTGACTGTTGTGCTTCTAAGAAAAGGTTGAGGAGGAAGGATGGGATGAAGATATTTTATTGGATGAAGTTTAAGAAAATACGATTTTTAATAATTCATTCTGAGCGTGTGACAGTAATTGCATGTAATCCCTAGCTAGTGAGATGTTGAACAGCAAGACTTCCTCTAAATTCCAGGTTTCATAATCTGTGTATGAGCATGCTTTGGTAAAACTGAATTTTATTGTTGCTGTAAAACAGAAGCGAAAGGAACCCAAACTGACCCATACTGTCCTTATTGTTATCAGGAAATTCTGCATATGGAATGGGTTCAATTGAATAATAAGATTTGCTTAGTCTGCACTATCTCTATATTACTAAAAATATATGAAGTCCTCAATTTACCAAAGTAATGCAAGACAATGGAATAACTGGAATGAGGGTACTTGGATTTTAGGGAGTGGGGTTGATGAATACACAGAGGATATTGTCTAGGCTTGTTTATGAATGAAAATGCTAACAAGTATATCAGAAAATATGAATTGATTTAATTTATGTAAATGTTGTAATCCAACTAAATTTAGGGAGTGATACAGTGGTCAGTTAACATCCAATACAAAAAAAATGAAACTTAATGGTGTGTGCAAACTATCACATAATATTGTTCATTTCATACTAAAATACTGTCTAGTATCATCCAACACAGATTAGAGCATTACATGGAAAGAGATGCCAGAGGTTCAAGAAATTTTTAGAAAAGGCTGAGTAATAAGAGACCTTGGTGCTCTATGAGCTTGATTGTTTTTGTGCAGAAATTTTGTTACCCAACTAGGTAACATCTTCAGTGTAGAACCGAGTGAGGTTTGTGGTCTGTTTATATTCAGCTGCATGTTCTGTAAGTATTGGTGAGGTGGTTGTTTTCTCCTTGGAAGTTACTTGTTTAAATTGTTGATTATTTGTTGAGTTGGTATTCCTCAATCTGGGTATTGTTTACTGCTTGATTGGTTGTATGGTGTTAATCTGGTGGTTCTGCCCCAGGCGCCTGATGAACGCTGAAAGGTTCCAGACGGAGCTTGGGACATTTCCTGCTTCCCTTGCCCATGACTCTGCTGAGGCCCTAGTAGAAGCCTGGGAGAGGGCGGCTGCTGGGGCCTTGGATCGAGTTGTGACTTTGTGGCCTCTGACCCGGTGCAGACCCCAGGTGGCCCCCTGGTTTACCGAGGGGCTCCAAGAGATGAAGCGCCGAAAAAGATGCCTAGAGAGCTGTTGGAGGTCCAGCAGATCCAAATCTGATCAAACACAGCTAAGACCTTATCTTAAGTCTTACCTAGTGGTGATGGAAGTGGCAAAGTGTGTTTACTTTTCCACTCTCATTGCGTCCACAGATAACCGCCCAGCTGCCCTGTTTAGAGTGACCTGCTCCCTGTTTAACCAGGGACCGAGGGATGACCCCTTGCAGGGTAGGGCTGAGGAATTTGTGCAGTATCTGCAGGACAAAATCGCTCAGATCCGGGCTGGCTTGGACTCCAACTAGGCAGTGTCCAGCAGAGTGGAGAGGGCAGGCCATTTGGGGTGAGTTTGACCCTGTGACTCTGGATGATGTGGACAGGATCATGCGTAAACTGAGCGCTACCACTTGTTTATTGGACCCATGTCCCTCCTGGCTGGTTTTGGCTGCCCGGGAGATGACAGGGGGCTGGCTCCAGGCAGTGGTCAATGCTTCTTTGACAGAGGGTGTCTTCCCCTCCTCCTTGAAAGAGGCGGTGGTGAGGCCCCTCCTCAAGAAGCCTGCCCTGGACCTGGCCTCATTGAATAACTACCGTCCTGTCTCCAACCTTCGCTTTGTAGTGAAGGTTGTTGAGAGTGTGGTGGTGTGTCAGCTCCCACAATTCCTGGATGAAGCGGACTATCTGGACCCGTACCAGTCCGGTTTCAGACCCGGCTACAGCACGGAAATGGCATTGGTCGCACTGGTGGATATCTCTGGCGAGCCCGGGACAGGGGCTGTTCCTCTGTCCTGGTGCCACTTGACCTCTCAGCGGCTTTTGATATTATCAACCATGGTATCCTGTTGCAACAGCTCGAGGGTTGGGAGTGGGAGGCACGGTTTTACGGTGGTTCTCCTCCTACCTCTCGGGCTGTTCACAGTTTGTATTGGCAGGGGGACAGAGATTTACTCCGAGGCCCCTCACTTGTGGGGTGCCTCAGGGGTCGGTTCTCTCCCCCCTCCTGTTTAACATCTACATGAAGCCACTGGGTGAGATCATCCATGGCTTTGGGGTGAGGTATTACCAATATGCAGATGATACCCAGTTGTTCATCTCCACCCCGAGCCAACCCAGTGATGCCCTTGACGTGATGGCCTTGTGCCTGGAGGCAGTGCGGGTCTGGATGGGAAGGAACAGGCTCAGGCTCAACCCCTCCAAGACTGAGTGGCTGTGGATATCGGCATCTCGTACTGTCCAACAAGTTCCTTCTCTTTTGATGGGGGGAGGTACTGCCCCCCTCAGAAAGGGCTTGCAACTTAGGTGTCCTCCTGGATTCATGGCTCAATTTGGATGATCATCTAACGGCCGTGACCAGGGGTGGCCTTCGCACAGGTTCGCCTAGTGTGCCAGTTGCGCCCCTTTTTGGACCAAGATGCCCTATGCACAGTTACCCACGCCCTCGTCACTTCTCGTTTGGATTACTGCAATGCTCTTTACATGGGGCTGCCCTTGAAGAGCACCCGGAGGCTTCAACTGGTGCAGAATGCAGCTGCGTGGGTGCTTATGGGAGTTTCTCAGTACTCCCATGTTACACCACTCCTGCGTGAGCTGCATTGGCTTCCAGTTGCCCTCCGGGTGTGATTCAAGGTGCTGGTTATAACCTTTAAAGCCCTACATGGCTTAGGCCTGGGGTAATTGCGAGACCACTTGATGCCATTGTCATCCTCCCATCGCCCGGTTCGCTCTCACAGAGTTGACCTCCTCAGGGTGCTGTCAGCCAGGCAATGCCGGCTGGCGACCCCCAGGGGGAGAGCCTTCTCTGTGGGTGCACCGACCCTCTGGAATGAATTGCCCCCAGAGCTGCGGACGACCCCTGACCTTCGGTCCTTCTGCCATGACCTGAAGATGTGGTTGTTCCAACAAGCAGGCCTGGACTGACTACGGTTTTAATTAGCTCTTTACTGGTTTTTAAATTGTCATATAATTATTGTATTCATTGTTTAATTCTTTTTTAAATTTTCTATTTTATGTTTTTAATTTTTATTGTTGTGCACCGCCCTGAGTCCTTAGGGAGAAGGGTGGCATATAAATTTAATAAAATAAATAAATAAATAAACCCTGCTTATCTGGATATTGATTGCTGGTGAGCAGATATTCTGGTGTTTTTGTTTCTTTGTTAGTTTTTTAATTGTCTCTTTTGAATGGTGTGTAAATGTTTACCTCTATATGTCTATCAATGGCTGATTTGTCTGAGTGTCTTGTTTCCAGGAATTCCTAGCTTTTTTGGATTTAGCTTTGTCTAGATCACAGGTCTGCAACCCACGGCTCCGGAGCTGCATGCGGCTCTTTCAGCCATCTCCTGCGGCTCCCAGTCCTCTGCCATGTGCAGTCTAAAAAAAAAAGTGGGACTAAAAAATTTCAACCAATCAATTCAAATATGCAGGGTAGGTGCATATCTCGCCTTGGCTCCACTCTTCAGTCAAACCCTGTTTTGCCCATGTGTGCATGTACACGCATGCGCACACATTTTTTGCGGCTCCCATTTTTTCCTTTTGTGAGGGAACCAGTTCCAAGTGGCTCTTTCACTGTTTCAGGTTGCTGACCCCTGGCCTAGATGCTCACAGTTTCCAGTTAAGTCTGTCCATGTGTTGTGAGATTAAAAAGTTTTCATCATGTCGTCTGACTGCTAATTGATGTTCATGGATGCATTCTGCTAGTCTTCTGTCTATCTGTCCTACATAGGATGTTTTAAAGAAATAAAATTCACAAGGAAAAAACCACACACTGTCGTTTCTGAATATCTTCATCAGCAGAGAAATTGATGGATAATAGCACTTTTGGGAGACCAGAAGAGCTGGATTAAATAGCAGTAGAAATCCATAATCTGGTGATAGTTGTATATAATGCTCCAATGAATTGTATTAATGAAAAAAACTAACGATGAATTTGGGGAAAGCTGTGCATTATTCTGCATGAATATAGTGTCGGGAAGGGGAGAATATTATGCTGGTTTAATTAAATGAGAGGGGAAATGAGAGGGGAAGAATATAGAGAAAATGCTTGGGTTATTCAAAAATATCAGTATCAGCTACCACAGGTATATTTTAGCTTTTTGTCCTTTCTCTTACTCCTTTGAGAATGCCGTTGCCCAAAATAAATAATAAGATTGTTTTATGAATATCCCTTCAGAAAGGTGTTTGATTCTTTTCAAAACATGGATTAAAATTAAGCCCGTATGTACACATGACATAGGAATAAGTACACATTTAAGCATGGTTGACTTGTTAATTTATAATGAAAGGCTGAGAAAATTTGTAACGGATGTAAAGTGATCAGAGCTTCTGTATATGAGACAATCCATTTCTATGGTAGGTCTTAGATCATGGAAGGAAAAGAAAGAAGCAAAAAGAAACTAGAGTGAAACTTGTGCCATGTTATTGTCTCAACAGAATGAATAGAAAGCAGGTTTTAGAAATGAGAATATGAAAACTGGTTGGAACAAAGTGAAAAATATTATTTTAAACAGCGAAAGAAGTAAGTGCATCTGTACTAATGAAAAAATGCTTAATGAAGTGAAAGTGGTTTTGAACAAGAAAAAGATGAATGTGAAAGAATAATTGCTGCAAAAGCTACAGATGACAGAAAATGTATATTAAGAGAAAAAATAGTTGTGAAGAATGTAGTCAAGGAGAATAGGGAATGGTCAAGATTAAAGGAGGCAGAGAAAATGCAGAAAAATGTTGATAGAAGTAAAAATAGTTTTGGAAGTGATTGAAAATGGGAAAACGAGAAGCTTCTAGCTGGGTGAATTGAAAGTGATGAAATGATTTGAGAATACTGGAAAGAGTATTTTAGAGATTTGTGTGGGAATGATATGTCATAGAAGCAGGACTGAAGTACTCTAAATGTTAGGATCCAAGACAAGAATTGAGAAGAGGAAGGGATAAAGGCTGTGATAAATTCGAACAAAATGGTAAAACTGCTGGTGTAGATAGTGTAATTGGAGAAACATCTCTTTTTTTACAACAGACTATATGCTGCCAATTTTCTTTTAGCTACTGTTTCCACATAAACACCTGCAAACTATTTCCTTTTGTCCACATCACACATCCTTTAACCTCTTTAGTTTTAGTATTTCCAATTCCCTTTTTTGCCACCTCAAAGCCTGCATCCTTCTTAGGTTTTTTTTGTTATGGTCAGAGCACCTACAAGAGCCCCCTTGTTCCACAATCTTTCAGTAGATTGTGCATTTGTCCCCCTAGGCCAGAGATGGGCTACCTGTAGCTTTTGACCTGCAGGTTCAATTACAGCTGAAAATTTTGGTTCTTTTTTGAGGAGGTTAAGAGACAAATGGATTTCCTTAAGATATTGGTAAGGCAGACTTTCATTCTAAAGTGCTACTACTGTGTTTCTGGATTCCTTGTTATTACTTTATTGTTACAGAACTTATTATCCAAATTACTGGATATTTTACTATCACATCATCACCTGGCCCATATCCTCTGTTGGTGCGTATTGCAACATTTTCACCCTGCTTTTCCCTCCGGAATTCAGAAAGGTTTATCCTGGAGTGAATAGTGACCTCAGCCCTGAGTCTTTTTTTTTAATCTTGATTTTTAATCTTATAAAAATCTTGAATCTAAAGTGTATGGCTACAATTTTTATGTGTGTGTATGCCCATATGCTTCTGAGTCAGTTTTTTTGAATTCTGGTGAACCAAGTCAATTTTTTGACTGCTGCACATATCCCTGCAGTTTTCTTGGCAAGGTTTTTCAGAAGTGGTTTGCCATTACTTCCTTCCCAGGCCATAGAGTGATTGGCTCAAGGTTACTCAGCTGGTTTTGTGCCTTAAGGCACAGTCTCTCAGTTTGTAGTCTAGTGCCTGAATCACTACAACAAACTAGTTCTCATTATATTTATTATCTCAGGAAAATAAAACAAAGCTAGCATGAACTTCTTGTTAATAGATATAGCAAGGAGGACATAATTATGAATCCTGTTAATGTCCACCAGAATTAAAATCTTGATGGCATACATGGATCTCGTTGTACCACCATTATAGCAAATTGAGAACTGTGACACAATTTAAACCAGACATGTCAAACACAAGGCCCGGGGGCCAGATCCGGCCCGCGAAGTGGTTTCATGTGGCCCGCGAAGCCATCCTGGAAACAGTGAGGGAACGGCCCCCACTGCCTTGGCCCTGTCCCAGAGACCCTCCTCCTGCCAGAGACCCTCAGATCTGTCCCACTCCTGCCCAGGCCCCCATAGGCACCCTTGAGGCGAACGATGTAGAGCTGGCCACGCCCACCCAGTAGGCCATATGCACTTTAGCCACGCCCACCCAGTAGGCCACACCCACCCAGGCCACACCCACCCGGCCCCGAGGGCAACCGCAATGCTGATGCGGCCCTCAATGAAATTGAGTTTGACACCCCTGATTTAAACTGTAATACCATAACTGGTCCCCCAATTATTGGGTAATATTTATGATAGAGTGGAGGATTTAAATCTGGGTCTCTTGCCTTCTTGCACGTACCCTGGTTCTTATTTGTATGTCAGGAGAGAATCACTATTATTTTGTTATACAGGTAGTCCTTGATGTATGACCACAATTGAGCTCAAATTTCCACTGCTAACAAGACAGTTGTTAAGTAAGTTTTGCCCCATTTTGTGATCTTTCTTGCTACAATTGACCTTGCTTGTCAGAAAGTTGCAAAAGGTGGATCACATGACACAATTTAGCCAGTTGCCAAGTGTCTGAATTTTGATCACATGACCATGTACTGCAATGATCATAAGTGTCATAAGTCACTTTTTCAGTGCCACTGTAACTTCAGGCAGTCAATAAATGAATGGTTGTAAATTGGAGGGAGGGAGGGGAGGGAGGGAGAGAGAGAGAGAGAATGAGAGAGGCCCAATTATTGAAAGAAAAAATGTGTTCAATTCAGTTGAAGTGACATCAGAGTTCTTTTTTAAAATTCCATATTATAATACTAGTGTGCAATGAACTTTGCTTATGGATTCAGCTTACATCTGCATATACTTTAGTGACAGGTTTTCTCTATAGTGCTCAGTGGCCAAAATGAAATAATTAAGTACAGTGCTTACTTAATATCCAGCTAAGTACAGAAAGAACTGTCCCTGATCTTATATAGATGCATAAAGGAGCATGACAATTACGTTCCTATAAGAAATTGTTATTGTGGAAACTAGAACAATTCCTCTTTATGTCGTATTGGCATGTCCTGTTGTGATTCAGTTTCAGATGAATGGGATTGTGGAGCCGTAAACACAAATATTGTTTTTTAATTTGTGACCTTGTTTGGAAAATGGTAAATGTTGTCCTTAATCTGTACTGTCTCTTAATGAATGTAAGTGTACATAACTAAATTTGTCATGTATTATAATAAAATATCACCACTAATGTGATGAAAATTTTGGAAGAGAGATGATTTTCTGAGAAGGCTTTTCATGTGTTCAACAGATGTTCTTATGTTGAAGTGCCAGTTTTTGAATTGATATAAACATCTGTTTCATTGTAAGTCCTCCCCAAGGTGTAACAGTGTGCCAGTGGAATAATGTATTCGTGATCTTCATTAAAATTCAAAGTAGAGAAGGCAGAATAAGATATTGCTAATAAATAGTTTGAATGATGATTGTTCAACAACTTGAAAGATAATAAACAAAAGCAGCAGTGTTGATGATAAAGCAAGAAAAAATCATGTTGGGCAAAAGCTTTATTAGAAGACTAGAACATTTATTATATATAAATAAATAAATTTGTAAATCAAAGATTTACAAAACTTCAAGCTTCTGAGCTACCTACCGACAGCTTTTCACTTTATAGGTATTTTCAGATGCTTTCTAAAAACAGGAAAAAATGGGAAGAGGGAAAATGAGGATGGCATCCAAGATATGTCTGCATAAAATTTCTAAACTTAAATTCACACAGCTTACTAAGCCCTGGCCTTGGTTCCTAAAATAACACTCTGGGGTAATATGCCCCTTGATAGGTTCCTCGAGACCACCAATTTCCCAGCTCTGTGTTCTTTTAATAATAATAACAAAAAAGAATGGAAAGCAACATTCTGTATGCCTTAAGAATAACAAAGGTAAAAGAAAACATTTTTAGAAAATAAATGTTGGATAGCTATAGTTCCCTATTTGTAATCACATGGATTTGGATGGCTATAGCCTCACAGTAGCCATTTGGTCAATTCCAAATCTGCCAAGAGCCACAGTGCAGGTTTGAGTTTGCTTAATTTTATTATGAAAATTATTTATTTATTTAGAGCACTACAAATATCTATATATTTCAGCACACCTTATAATAGAAATATATAAAAATTCAAAACCTCATAGATGAATATATTTTTTTTAAAAAACAGCAGCATAAGCAATAAAAATACAATATCTTGATCCAATGGCATTTTGTTCCATGATGGAAAAAGCAGAAGTTACTCTCAGTGTTGGTTACATGAGTAGCAGGTTGTGCAAAAGGTGTGCAGTTGTAAGGTTAAGAGTATATGGTGGATTTTATGCAAGTAGCAATACCAATAGCACTTAGACTGCTACACATACTGCTACACATACTGCTACACACAGTTTTACGATACAATACGATAATCTTTATTGTCATTGTTCCATACAGAACAACGAAATTGAAAAATCCACATCAACCCCACAAAACCCAACAAAAACAACAAAATACATATCAACATACCACCCACCCCACATATACACATTTAACCCCTAGAAACACTCTAACACTAAAAACTAAATACAGAAGTTCTCTCAGAAACTGCATTCTGCTGCATTCAAAGCCAAAACCGCTTTTGGATAAAAGCTATTTCTCAAGTGGCTGGTCCTGGTCTTTATAATGATAATGATAATGATAACTTTATTGTCACTTTGAATGTACACCAATCGGCATACATCAAAATGAAATTTCGTTGCATACAGCTCTTATGACCCTATACCTCCTTCTAGAAGGCAGAAGCTGAAAGAGATCATTTCCGGGGTGCGTGCAATCCTGTACAATCTCCACAGCTTTCTTATAACACCTGGAGGCATAGATTTGATTTAAAGTAGGAAGAGTACACCCAATTATTCTCTCCGCAGTCTTTACGACCCTGGACAGTATTGTTTTTTCCCTGACTGTACAATTCCCAAACCACACACACAGACCATAGGTTAACACGCTCTCTATGGTACAGTGGTAGAATGCCAACAACAGGTCCTTTGAGAGATTATGCTTCCTGAGAATTCTCAAGAAGTATAACCTCTGCTGTGCTCTCTTCATCACAACTTTGGTGTTTGCTGTAGGGAAAAGAATTCAGATCTGGGTCGATAGAGATGCTCTGAACCAGCCAGACAGCTTCGTCTCTGTAAAAAAAAACCTGAGCAACTGCCCGCTGAATTTTTATTCACCTCCTTTTTCTGAATACCAAATACAACATTACATAAACCCCATCAATCTCAAAAAAATAGGATACATAGTGATAATTGGATACGTAGTGAGAACTTCTCAGGTGCCTATGAGTCAACCTTGACCTGGTGAAAATCAAATTGCTAAACTGCTGGCAGCTGGCAGTCAGTGTTGTGATTCAGGGTCAGCCTGTGGGTTTGGCAGTTGGGTCGGACGACTCAGAGGAGGAGGGGGGTGTTGAAGAGCTTGCTGAGGGGGTTGAAGATCTTGCTGATGAGAGCCCTCAGCCAGGCCCCTCCCACCTGGTCACGACGGAGACCCAGCTGTGTGAGCCTGACAGCGTGGATGAAGATGACCCACAGCTGGCCCTGTTCAAGGACACCCAACGCAGGAGGCAGTCAATCAGGAGTAAACAGAGGAAGGCAATGGGGCACCTCGGAAGGAGGCAGAGAGAAGCCACGCCCTGAACTGAATAAAAGGGGAATGCGTGGGAGGGCTGGTTTGCTGAAGGCAACCGCTTGATTAGTTCCTGTTTCATAGCTCCTGTTTCATGGTTAGTGTTTTGTTTTGCTCTGCTTTATGTTAATAAATTTGGCAGGCTTAATTCCAGCCTCTTGCCGTTTGTAAAGGGGTTGTCCCTGCCTTTTCTGCAGGGCTGGTAGCAGGCTGGTACAGAACAGTCAGCAGAATTAGCCTGCCATACTGCATTCTAACACTGTGCCACCACAGCTCTTACCTTTTCCCTTACCTTAGATCAGTGGTGGGATTCAGCCGGTTTGGACCACTTTGGCAGAACCGGTAGCTAATTTTTTGTTGCCCAGCCCCAGAATGGACTTCTGGTAGCAGCATCCACACAGAAGAACCAGTTGTTCACATATTTGAATCCCACCACTGCCTAAGATACCTTTTCCTGAAGATCTTTCTGTTTCTTTGTTATATTTATTCCAGCCACAACCAACTGACCACTTTGGCTTTCCTCTATGAACACTAAGTGCTGGCTTGAGTTAAGTTTAAAAACTTAACAGGCAAATGATGTAACTGCTTCAACACCAAAAAGCTATGGCACTTTTGAGAGATGCTGCTCACTATTCCTCATATTACATGCTGGGTCAACCATAATTTCTGGGCAGACTTGAAGGATCATCCATTATTTCAAGAACATTGTTGTAATCCAACTTTGAGATTACCAGGGCATGTGTTATTGATACTAGGATTCTCTTACAGATAAAAACTCAACTAGTTTGTCAGTTGAGTAGATAAAATTATTCCAGTTCCTTTTTGTCATAGATGTTATATGGTTCTACAGTACCCGTACTGCATGCAGGTGGACTCTCTAATTACAAAACTGTTTTTAAAGACATTTCAGCTGAATATTGAAGAGGAACTCCAAAATCCACCATCTTGTCCACAGGCTTCTTATTCTACATGCAGCCTCTTGGGGCATTGTGAAGTCTTCCAACATGTTCAACCTCGACCTTGCAAAAATGAAACACGCAACTTAGCAAAATGTGTGAACTGAGTCATTATGCTTTGTAAACAATTGTTTATAGCTTACTATGTTACACAAACTCAATTAATTATTTATTCATTATTTTAACATGCTGCATGGATACAGTCATATTGTATATATGTAATACGATGGAGTAATCTGAAAATATACATATTGGGTCTTGAAGGTATAAAGGGGATCTGTAAAGGGAATGTCTTGAAATAGAGGAGCACATGGGTTGAAATAATAAATACCTTTGGTGAAATGCAGTGATGTTGATGTGTTGAAATTTTAGTAGCAACAGAGGAACAGATAGAGACAAAAGAATGAGTGAGTGATTTACTTTGTTTTATATGCTGTATGCTGGTCCACTCATGGATGGTGAAAGATATGAATAATGTACGATTATTCCTTTAAACATTTTTTGAAGCAAATATTTCACTGTCTCAGAATGAAATAAATACTGTACTAGAATTTAATACTTTTGATAGGATTACAACAATTCATTAGTGTAAAACCATATAATCTGCAAACTCAGGATCCAAAAAGATCTTGATTTTGGTATTTTTAGACTTAAAACTAATTTGCAATTTCACAGAACCTCTTTTTTGAACATAAGGGCTGTGCTGGCTTTTTATCACCCTTTTTATACTTCACCAGTTCTCCAGGAGTTTTTTCAAAGATTACATTCGGTATGTCTGAGATCACTTCTGCCAGCTTCTTCAATACCCTGGGATATAGTTTATCTGACCTTGAGGCTTGAATTCATTTAGGGTAGTTATTGCCTTTATTACTTATTATACCTTTATTAATTTTGAGCTGTGTTCCACCCTTTCTTTAATTGTGTTTGGAAAACTTCCCTTCCTCTTTTTCAAAGAAGACAAATTTCAGAGTATTAAGCTGCTCTGTTTTTTTCCCCATTTCCCATGATTACTTACCCACTTTTCCTGCACAGGAAAGCAGTAATCTTCTTCATGCTTTTTTATTTTGCAGATACCAAGAAAATCTCCTTTTATTATATTTTGCATTCCTTGCCAGTCTCATGCTGGTTTGAGATTTAGCTTTTCTAACTTTTTCCCTACAGATTGAAGCTATCAGTCTGTAATCATACTTAGTTATTAGCTCTTTTTTCCATTTTATTCATCTTTTTGCTTCTCAACTTATCAATGAGCTTGCTATTCATTGATAGACTTTTTTTAAAAAAATCCTTCCTTCCTTCCTTCCTTCCTTCCTTCCTTCCTTCCTTCCTCCCTCCCTCCCTCCCTCCCTCCCTCCCTCCCATACTTGATCAATTTACTAAAACCTGCCTGTCTAAATAAACATTTATTTATTTAAAACATTCATATAGGCACCCAAACTTACACCAAACTCTGGGCGGTTCCCAATCAACATGAGTGATTTCTCTCTTGGTTATCTTGAGTTCCAATGTGACATGGTTGCTTTCTTTTAAAATGCCTTCTACCTTCAATCTACCAACCAATTTTTCTGGGTTAATCAGGATAAGAACCAGAATAGCGGACCCCACTTATTTGTTTTATCACCTGAAAAATGAAATTATTAGCAAGACAGGAACTCATTCCTACATGAGTTATTCTCGGAAAAAACAGAAAATTGAAATCTCATATTATCATTGTAACTTGCCCTCTTGAGAACTTGATGAACTGGTTTAGAACAGCATTATCCACATCTGCCTTAGTAGACTGTCTTTATGAAGCTCCTACAATGGTATCATTTGGAGTTTTTCAACCCTTTTAGTAGATTGTCTTTATGAAGCTCCTACAATGGTATCATTTGGAGTTTTTCAACCCTTTAGTCTTTCCCAGGCGCTTTTAACAGAACTCACTGTTTAAGATTATTATTATTTTATAATGTATAAAATGCTATGCCTTTATTTTCATTGGGTTTATTTTGAATATTTCAAATATAATTACTATGCCACAGCTTTCCATAATAATTATCACGTAACATTTACTTTCCACGTTAGGACTTCTAGTTCCTCTTGTGCATTGATGTTCAAACTCTAGAAGCTGGGAGTGTTACTTGTTTCCATATTTGTTGTAAGTTGGAGCTTTCCAAATATTCTTTTTCTTTTCTCATAATTTCCCTAGTCTTATACACAGCCATATTCTTAACACCCAGCACTTATTCAGCTTTGTGCCTCTGTTGGTTAATCATAGTTCAATAAAAAACAAATTTAAAAATCATGGCTTTTCTCCTGGTTCATCCACATTTTCTAGCCATTTGCCTCAGGTACTTACTATTCTCATTGAGATGCCTTCTTGCATCTTAGAGTGCTCTTGTGCATTGATGTTCAAACTGTGTCTGGTTCTCTTCCTGTATCTGGTTCTATTTGAAGATCTGTTTCTGCTTCTCTTTATGGAAACTTCTCTGTGAGAAAGCTTTGCATTCTTCACCATCCCTAATGAGTCCTAAAGAAGAAAACTTGGCTTCCATACTTCTGATTTTGCACAATAGTGAGCAGTTGTGGGCTTGTGGATTCTCCACACCCCTGTGGCTAATTTCGCCCTGCCTGGGGACCCTAAATTGCTCTAAGTCTCCCCAGAGAGGTGATGAAGAAAGAAGGGTGCTCCAGCGATTCTGGAATGGCGGTGGCCATTCTGTTCGACTTGGGGAAAACCTTCTAACCCAACAGGAGAAAGGCTGGCCATATTGCATCAACCAGCTCAAGCTACTAGCAACCGAAGTCCAAAAGCACTAACCAGCACAACTGTGAACAGCGTGCTTGAAATTGAGTGAGGAATTTGATCTTCTCTTTTCTATTCTACATTTAATTTCCTGGAAAAGATCCCCAAGAAGCAAAATACCTTCAAAAGGGAAGGAACCCACCCCACCCTTATACTAATGGAAGCAGAGAATTAATCTTTTTATGGAGGATCAAAATATATGGAAGTGAAATAAATATAAAACCTGAAATTTAAAACTTAAATCTCGATAAATCTAAAATTGTTTGAATGGTTAAGACTCATTTTAAAGATAATTGTTTATTTTGGAAATTGAAAAACAAATAGTTGCTGACACCTTGTGGTGGATGAAGACTATGACAGCTATGACTTTAATGTAAGACTTGGCAACCTGGGAAAAGCTAATCTGTGTTTGTGACCTTCAAAGTTTCAACAACAAAGAACAGGTGTGACAAAAAAAGATAATAATCCTGGCTGCAGACAAAGAGAGAATTATAAATTTCAGGGGGAAAAAACTTTTTTGAAGTATTTGGATTACAAATTTCTATTTAATTGGGACTCTAAAGCTATTTGCAGAGAAAAGAAAGGAAGAGAAAAATTCAAATTCTTGGCCAGAGACATGTAGAAAGAACATATCAAGAAAACATAAATACTTCACAGGAGGAGATATGTAGTATACTGCAACTAATTCAAACAACAATGACTTTAAACCAGAAAGAAATACAAAACAACTTTGAAAATATAAATCAATCTGTTTCTAAGTTAACTCTACAACAACAAAAATTCCCAGAAAACAACAACAGAGAAGGAGCAGATAAAACAGATAAATGGATATAGAACTGAGAATAGAGACTTAAAGATGGAATGTAATAAAACAAGGAAACATAATTTAACCCTAGTGGAAATTTTTTTTACAAGAATTGGAAAAAAACAACTTATCGCTTAAGACTACAAAATAAATCTGAGGACAAGAAAACAGATTGGATAAAATGGACTGTAGAGATGTCAGGAACATCGGAGACAAAGGAAATGATAATAGAAGCAGAGAGAAAGAAAAAGAAAAAGATTTTCAACAAACATGGAAAGGCAGAAGCCCCGTACAAAGATACTTCACCTGATTTACTTTTTATATCTACAACAACATTTATGAGCATACGGAAAAACTTTTTGATTCAGCAAAATACATTGATTAAGAAAGATACTGGGCAAAGGAAAAAGACTAAAGTGGAAACCAAGAAAATAGATGATGGGACTTACCAGAGAGAATACTTAAAAAAAGAAACATTTGTTTGAATATTTCTATTTCTAAATAAATAGAAAAGTTTTGGAATATATATGTGTTTCTAAGAGGGATGAATTCCCTAAATAATATAGTATGCTTTTTCCCTTTTTTGTTTTCTTTCTTGGTATGAGTAATATAAAACAGTTAAAATGACTTAGATCAGGGGTGTCAAACTGCCGGCCCGCAGGCTGGATGTGTCATGCAGAAGCTGTGCTCACCCCATTGCTGGCAATTACAAAACAGTCCCAATATGTCACATGATGTCACATGATGTCACGAGTTTAACATGTCTGACTTAGAGAAAGGAAATGTTTTAGATACTTAAAAGTGATTGAATTTAAGAAAATTATAATGGATAAAAATGTGTTGAATAAGAGTTAGAGGACTAGATGACTAGATGTATTAAATGGAATGAAGATTAAACATTTTTAATTATAGTTAAAAAGAAGAAATTTAGGAAATAAATATATATTAGTTTAGGAGGGATATATATTTTAAGTAGTATGTTATTTTTTTGTTTCTTTACTCTTGCTCTCTTTTCTTTTCTTTTCATTGTTTTATCTATTCCTTAAGAAATGTAAAAGTATGAGATGGTTCATATGGAAAAATAGATAAAATAAATTAATTTTTGAGAAAATCTTAACCAGTAAGAATACCGAGAATTTGGTGGTAGAAACAAATTAAAACAAGGACTGTAACAGGATCTATGATAAGGCAACCAGAATGATTGGATAGAAAAGAAATATTATATTGATGTGATTATTATTTTTAGGAATATTGGAAAAAATATAATATTTAATTATCTATCAAAACAATAAGAATTGTATAAACTCAATGTTTGCAAAAGAGGATATTTTGGGAAAAGAGGAAATCAACTAAAATCATTATGTGGATTATGGATTATAGAAATCAATTGTTAATGATTGTTTTACAAATGTAACCCAGACTGCACACTGTTCACCGATTATTAAATGATTTACGTTTTTTTAATCAATAAAATAGATTACAAAAGAAAAAAGAAAAGAAAACTTGGCTTCCAGTCTTTTCATCTTATTTTCCAGCAAAGAGACAAGCCTGTTGCTGCCAGTGTAATTAGTATCCTGTTCCTGTAGGAAGACATGTGTAACACCCACATCATGATTGCTCCCTCAGAGTCCATCTTTTAATGATTTCTGGGGTTATCTTATTTCTCTCTCCATTTCTCTTATAAAATTTGATGTTCTTGTTAGCTATTCTGTTCATTTTCTCTAGTTGTGAACTTTCAGATTACTAAAAAGTGGTGGATGAGACTGAACTATTTCAGATATTTGAAATAAAAATATCCAGATTTCTTGAATAGAAATGGACAAAACCATCTGCTTTCCTTTCTCTCTTAATTTTTATTTTAACTCTCAAGTTATTTCTATCCCATTTATGAAGAATTATATTATTTGAGGGGAAAATGACCTTCTGGATGATCATAGGAAGTCATCTGGAGAATTTCATATCACAAAAAGGTACGGGCAAAGTTTTTGAGTTTGGTAGAAGGTTAAAGGCAGGTATGAGTCACAAGGAAAATGTCTCCAATTCTCATTCTTAAGCCCTTTCTCCAAGCCTGAAAAATTAAGTCCCAGTATCATAATTGGAAATTTGAGGCCACATTTTCCAAATATAATCTCAAAATACTGAGAAACTGCTGAGCACTTGACCCTGCTTATAAGGTCATAGGACAACTAGGATCTGTTGTAGATCCCGGCAAATTGTGTAGACATGCAAATTGCTGAAAATACTGTCTAGTTCAGGGGTGTCAAACTCAATTTCATTGAGGGCCGCATCAGCATTGCGGTTGCCCTCAGGGGGCCGGGTGGGTATGGCCAGGGTGGGCGTGGCCTACTGGGTGGGCGTGTCTAGAGTGCGTATGGCCTACTGGGTGGGCATGGCCAGCTCTACAACATTCACATGAAGGGTGCCTATGGGGGCCTGGGCAGGAGTGGGACAGATCTGAGGGTCTCTGGCAGAAGGAGGGTCTCTGGGCCAGGGCCAAGGCAGTGGGGGCCATTCCCTCACTGTTTCCAGGATGGCTTCGCGGGCTACATGAAACCACTTTGTGGGCCGGATCCAGCCCCCGGGCCTTGTGTTTGACATGTCTGGTCTAGTTCATGGTCTGCCTTAGCAAATATTAACTGGTCTTTCATCTGCTATGAATAAAATGTTAGATTCTTTGGTAGATGATGGTTTTACAAACATCTCACAATGTATACAATGTAATCTGCATTAATGTAAATCAGTCTACCTTATTGTTGTCTTCAGTTTTTGCCATGTACATTTCTATGTTACCTACATTTGAAATGCAAATTATTCCTACCCCAAGCGCTCTTTTTAAATATAACTGCTTCTGTTTGAACCAACTTGCCAGTAGGACTTCCTGGTTCTGCCCACCACTGCCAACCTAATGAATTTAGAGTTGTTTTTTGTTTCAGAGTTTTAGGAGCAGGGTAAAAGGAGCACTGATGGATGTTAACACTAATATTCACATCATTATAGTTCCAGCAGAATTTGTTGCAGAATTCTTTTATGCCTTTGACTGATGGTCCATCATCTCCAATGCTTTCTGTTCTCAGCCTTTTAAGGTAGGCCAGGTTAGGAAACAGACTCTTTCAGATGACTGGAATGCTATTTTGTGAGTATTTCCTTCCCTCTTATTCTCCCTGGAATTAAGGCAGAGCCTGTCTGAGCTTCTTTTTTAAGATTTTCTTTGTTTCTCAGATATAAAACATCTTTTTTAAATTGTTGCCATGTAGTTTCTCCAAGGTTATCTCTGTGGTTCTCCACAGCTAGAAGAGAAAATTTAAACTTGCTTGCCACGAGGGGAGCAGAGATGGAGTCGGGAATTAAACTGTGGTGTTAATTTGCAGCCTTATTAATGGAGGAGATGGATGTTCTTATTTGTGATGATAGAATACCTTCAAGAAGCCCACACACGTTTGTGATTCCATTATGCACCTATGATCGAATAGCTCTGAGAATCTCTTTGTTTTTCTGAGGAAATCCTTAGACAAATCCTCCTAATCCCATTTGTAGAACACTCAGTGTAAAGGTTCATCACGATTCTCTACAGGAGATTCTTTGTGCTTTCAACACTTTCAACTTCACAGATAAAAGGCCTTTCCCATAGCTCATGCTTTCCATTATATTCTAGCTTGAGTATGTTAATTAAAAAGAGGAAAGCTGGTCCTTTATCATACAGTGAAAAAAAAAGACTGCTTACAGAGGTCTAACAGGAACAGTCTATTTCAGTTTGGCTGTCAAGCTTTCCTGATGATTCTAAACTTCAGTTTGGCTGTCAAGCTTTCCTGATGATTCTAAACTGCATTGCTCTTGCGAGATTGGTGATAGTGAATCCTTTGGGCTCACCATTCAAAGAATTGAAAAATATGGGGGGTGGGAGGGAGGGGGAAGGGGGGATTTTTAAAGGAAAATTGTATTTTAAAACTTTTCAATAAAAAAAAAGAATTGAAAAATACCTAAATTGATGCTGCTGGGGTATCTGCTATTCTCTCAAACAATAGAGAAACAATTATTTACGTATTCATTTATGACTTTACTGAATACACTTCTTGTTCTCCTGAATGCAAGAATGGATTTTGCATCTGATAGTGTGCTCATATTGGAGACTATGGTTGTAGATATCCTCTGCATTTGTACCTTGAATATGAGTTTTTCCTATCCCAGATACCATATTTATTGATGGGTTTTCTTGTAGAACTTAGAGATAAGTGATCTCTGTCAGTAACACTTTTACTGACTGTCTGTCAGCTTTATAGTCTTAATTACCTCTTTACTGAAGAATGATAATAAAGTTATCTACAGAGAACTACAGAAAGAAGGAAATTTGATTGAGGAATAATCTTCCTGCTTGACAGCTGAAGTATATAGGTACAGGGAAAATATTATAATAAGGGTTCACAATTTTTATCCCCTATCAGTTTTAAATATTTTAATCTGAATCCCAATTTAAGATGTTTTATTTTGTTTTCTTTTAGGTCGGTCCTTCCTTCCTTCCTTCCTTTTTAAAAGAGCTTTAAACATTTTCAATTTATTTCATTTTCAGGCTGCATTCTCTATCTCCTAAATCAGGCAGGGGAAAAGTCAAGTAATGCACCAGCAAGATAGATGAATAGTCAGAAGCCTGCCCGTCAAATCATCCAGTGCAAAGGGTATCCAACAAGACAGCTGGAGAAGCTTTGTTAAGAATACCATATGCTGAACAGCAAGGAAACTGTTCAGGCACTGGTAGAATTAGAATTCTAGTTTGTTACCAATTCCAGTTTGGCTTTGGAATAAAAAGGGAGAAATATGAATTCCAAGAGGCAGAGCATTAAAGTATGTGGTTTGCCTCAAAATTACACTGCTACACAAGAGACTGCACCAACAGTTTTCCTCAGACTGTTGTTTTTAATCACCCCGAATGCCTAAGTTTTTATTGACTTGTTCAGAGTTTGAAAATTGATGGCACAATTTCTCATAATTTGGACATTGGAAAAAATAATATAAGCCCAATAATGTGGTTAATATACGGTAGTTTATATATAAACAAAGAGGCTGGTGAGAAAATCCTACACACCACACTCATTTGCATTATTGCTTCAAAAAATTGGTTTGCAAGAACAGAAATGTAGAGAGATATAGTAAATGTAGTTGGTGTAAAATAACTCTGGATCTCAGAGTTAAATCACCTTCCATGCTATATCAGGACCAACCTATCAGCTTGAGAGCCACATCACTGAAGACCAAAGTCTCCAGTTGAACAAAAAATAATAAAATGAAGATCATACAGCATGCTACCATAAATGCATACATGCATACAGTACATACATACAGTTTGCTGCAATACAGGACTACAGGCAACATTCTACCCTCACTGGCATAATAGTTCTGTACCTCCAGAAAAGCCCCACTCATCAACTGTATTCAATTTTGACAACTGTGCAACCTCTCTTCCTCTGTCACTGCCCCCAGGAACAAGCCAACAAACCACAGCTGCAATAGAATCCTGATGCCCATGTGTCCACCATCTTATAGCCCTAGGGAAGATCTCTGTCGCACTGACCTATCCTTCCCAAGTACTGTTGCAGACTATAGTAAGTAGTGTGTATTAGACTGAGTTATGTTCCCCTTTCCTTCACTGATCTTAAACCTTATTCTTTTGGTTTCACTACTTCTTACTCCTTTTCTGCACTCTACACCATGCTAGTTACCCCAAAAGAATATATCTTTGCTATGTAAGAAGTAGGATGTGTATAAAAGATGAGACCAAAACATGGGTATTCATTTCATATATGAGAAGGTAACTATTATTTTAAAAAATATCTTTGTTATGCTTGAACACAATTACCTGTGTATAGGGTATTGTTGAACGATTAGTTTAATTCTGAATGCTGGAATTTCCTTGATCCCTGTTTTCCACTTATCAAAAGTGTTTGCTTATATCTCCCAACAGATGTATAGTTTGGTATTGCAGATTGATTTCAGCTTCTAAAGTGTTTGACTAATTAAAATATTCAGGTCAGCTACAAACAGAAGGGTAACTTCATCCCCCCCCCCAATCTTTGGAAGAAATGGCAGCACAAAGTAAATAATTAAGTGAGGGTCTTATTTTCTTTATTAAGATATTTTTTCCCAAGACATTGTACATCAGTACAGGTTTATCCAATCTGGTACATTTTAGTTGTTCTCATGTAGAAATCATGTTATTTCCTACAAATTTACTGAGTGGATGTGATGGGAACTGGAATACAAGATGGGATACTCTAATATTTTAGGAGGCATCTCTATTCTTGTCCCAGGTTGAGCAGCGAATGCAAGTTATCTTCAGGGGAAGAGAACATTTGCAAGAGAAGGACATTGCTACACTTGAGTTAAAATGCTTATTTACTTGGGTAAATGTTAAATGATTATTATGGTGATTTGGAAACTTCTTGAAAGTAACAGTCCTAACATATCTCAAGAGCACCAAATTGGAGAAACTTACTTTAGACATTTTATTTTTATTTTTTTATTTTTATTCCATTTATATCCCGTCCTTCTCCAAAGACTCAGGGTGGCTTACAAGCTTAGCAGTATTTTATTACCTGTACTGGAAAAAAACTTCAAGTAAGCAGATCCCACTTTGGAGTACATGTAGGATGTCATGGTAATTAGCCATATCAACAAAGAAATTTCTTGAGCACAACAAAATTGGGCAGAACGTATCAAAGACAGCTACATAAAAATCTCTGACATTGCCTTTGATGTGAAGATCAACCAGAACATTGCTCTTTTCTGGGCTTTCTCTTGCCTTGCTTTCTGGATATTTTCTCCCTAATTGGCAGAATTAAGTTGGAACACCACCTTATCAACCAGCAGGAAACTACAGTAATTTAGAAGCCTACCACATTGCCCAGTAGCTCATAAGTGGAAAGAAGAACTTTCCATTGCTACCAGAAAGCTGATGCTCTAGATTAAGGAAATGTCTCTTGCAATTAATTTGCCATACAGGACTATATCTCCAGTTCCCATGGAATTTACGTCTTTCTGGATTTTGATTTCATCAAAATCAGTATATTGTAAAATACTTTATCCTTTCTAATTTCAAGTTATACAGTTTAAGAAAAGGAAATTAATTATATTTGCTTTTCACTTACTATGGAAGAAATTCATTAGAAGCAGCAGTGACTTGAAAAACAAGCAGTAAAATATTTCCCTCCATTATGAGACATCGGTGAGTACACTGAAAACCAACTTCCATGTTTCCTAAATTCAGGGTCCCAAGGAAACACAATTCTACAGGAAAGTTTGACCATATACTTAAAAAAAACAAAACTTTTCTATATTTAATTAAGCTAATGATTTAACAGAAGTAGCAAGGGATTTTTTTTAAAATATAGATCACTCATCATAATCACTCATAACTGAATATCAGTTATACAGCTTTCTCTGAACTGGTCCCCCTTGTTGCATTGGGATTGCAGTTCCAGAATTTCCAGTACATGCATTTCAGCTGATAATTTGGATTAATGGTTTCACATTTTCACATTCCAATGCTTCTTTTATTTACCAGCCAACCCAGAATAATTCACAAAGAATAACAGCATAGGAAGGGACCATCACATTAGTATCAGAAGCTATAAAGTGGCTTTTTACTAATGGAAATGTTATCACAAAGTGTATATGTATTTCCATTTCAAAGAGTTAATGACATGTAATGAGGACACATAATTGAACTTTCTACTCTTTCAAGCCAACTTTTGGCTTAAAAAAATAATAAGGAATGACTTTTTTTGAAGTACTCAATTTTAATAGTAAACATTAATGAACTGACCACCATAGTTGTGATCATCCAAATTTCAATTCAAGTTCTACTTGTGAAAGCATATAGAAAGGTCAGACTAAAGGGGACACCATCCCTTGTGGATTACATCCACTGCTCTGCCCTGCTCTAACGCATGATGTGAACACAACACGTGTTTATTGTATTGTGTGCATAAAGTAGAAGTAGCTGTTTACTCTTCACAGGAAGAAGAGCATATGAGAAAGCACCCTTATTTTTTCACATTTGTGCTGTGTTGCATTAAATGCTATTATGCTGTAGTAATCACTAAACAGACATGGTGGGAAAAATGTAAAGATTGTCCTCTTCCTTCCCCAGCCTTGTGCTCATTTTTATATGAAGAACTGGTCTGACATTTTATAGCCTGAAGCAGAGAAACATACATTACTTCTGCTGTCGATGGCCTGGCCTCAAAGACCAATACTCTGCTTGGTGATCTGAGGCAGAAAATCCTATGAGTAACTATCCCGCTCACAAAACCACACTGATATTCTAATGTTCTCAGCATATACACCAGTGATTGCCTTAGCTATCATTTATTCAGTTTATCCATTGTTAGGTTGACAATACATGCTGAACTGTAAATTAATCCAGAAATAGTTTATATAAAACAGAGGTTCCTAACCCCTGGTCTGCAGCCTGGTGCCAGGCCATAGCCTGTTGGAAACTGAGCCGCATAAGTGGTGTGTGAATGTGCAAAGCTGCATTTGTGCAAATGGCATGCGTGCAAAACCATCCCCACACACCGGTCCACAGACCTGGAAAGATTGGGGGGTCACTGATTTAAAATGCTTGTATAAAATTATTTCGGCTAAATAATTTATTGATTTACTAGACTTATATAGTGCATTTCCTCAGTGTATTGCTTTATTCTGCTCTTCCAACTGTCTGACATACATGCACACAAATCCCTTTTCTATGACAAATAGCTATTAAATATGCAAATATAAATAAATGAAAAAGCAAACAAAATTCATCTGAGAACTATCCCAGAACTTTGGAGGATAAGAGCTGTCTGAGTCCTGTCTTTCAAAAAAGGATCTTTAGTCTTTTCCCACCATGCCTTTTGAAACATTATTGTTCATAACAACAGCTCAGTGTCTCTTGACTGCCTCTTTAGATTGCAATAATGTGCAGTAAAACAGCATGAAATTAAATTTCTTGCTAATCATACCAAACTGGCAGTGCAGAAGAGGATAATGGGTAGCAATAAAATAAAATAAAATCCAAATGCAGCATTGATTTTCAGAACAAACAGCATACATGAAGTTTTCAGGTACCATTTGCATCATTCTGTTGCCATTAGAGTGGATTCCTTTTGCTAGTAATACACTGTTTAATTTCCAGAAAACCTGCTAGACATTAGTGAACACTGAATGTATCATAGCAGTGGATTAAGAGAAACTACAGTGATTTGCTCTTTTTGGAGGCACAGGTAGGCAACCCGCAGCTTGCATACCAGAGGGTTCCCTCACCTGTTCTGTGATCTATGGAGTTCTAGGAAGTCTACTCACTTTTCCCAGAGCTAAGCTACTAGACAACATGGAACAGATGGCTCTTTTGCCAATACTAATGGCAGCCTGTAAATACAGATCTTGAGTGAGATGACAGAGAAAGAGGAAACTGACTCTTTTCTCTCTGGTCATCCACTTGACAACTGCTGTTAATGGAAGCAGAGAAGTAGCAATCTGTAGGAATTGGCCTGGACAAGAGATAATTTCTTCTTCTGATGATAATTCTTTTCATGATTGTTGCTTTTTTACTATAAGTAATGGAGAACCACCATTTTAGAGAAGGATATGGATCTTGTGTTTGAAATAGAAAGAAAAAGGTACGGATGCCTGGATTTACATTTCATACCAAATTAAAATTCTGTTTGTGGATTTGATATGGGCATACAATATGAATATATTGTATCTTATTCAAGAGTAACTTATTCAGTGCAACTGGTGTGGAATCCCAGCCCCTTGGGACTCTAGGGATTGCACAGCACACTAAACTGGAACTAACCATACCAGTAGTTCACAAAATATACTGACTAAAATGTAATTGAATAGTTTGTGCCTTTGTTTTATGTAAACACAGAATGCTCTCAATTGATTCATTTATTTGTTAAACATATTTCTATTCCACTGTGTTGAAAGAAAAATCTTCATCAGAGTCCAGTCCGAGCTGGGAATAATCAAAATGGAGATTGCTTTAGAAAGAAGGTTGTAGAGGAGGGCCAGACAAAAAAGATAGCTCTGGGAAATTTGACCACATGTAAAGGGACACGGTGGTTCAGTGGGTTAGGACACTGAGCTTGTAGATCAGAAGGTTGGCAGTTTGGCGGGTCGAATCCCGAGTGCCGTGTAACAGAGTGAGCGCCTGTTACTCGTCCCAGCTTCTGCCAACCTAGCAGTTCGAAAGCACATATAAATGCAAGTAGAAAAATAGGGACCACTATGGTGGGAAGGTAAAAGCGTTCCGTGTGCCTTTGGTGTCTAGTCCTGCCAGCCACATGACCATGGAGATGTCCTCGGAGAAATGCTGGCTCTTCGGCTTTGAAATGGAGATGAGCACCGGCCCCTAGAGTTGGAAACGACTAGCACACATTGCGGGGAAACCTTTACCTTTACCTTTGGTAGGGAATGGTGGGTTTTTATACCTTCTTGAACTTTTGTTTGGAGTTGTTCCTGTGGCATGAACTTTGACCTGAGTCTGAGTGTGCCTTTCTGGTATTCTGTTGGTGTGGGTTAATCCTATTATGTCCCAGGAAGTATCCTGCTTCCCTGGGGCTGTGGCTGATGACTATGTCCTGTGTTGGGTTTTTTGGTGTGAGGGATTGATGATTCTAGGGATTTTGTCTTTCTAATCCCAGCTTCCTGGCTTAAATCTTTCTGACAAGATAATCACATCTGCATTTCTGCAGACCTGGTTTCTGTTTGGGCAGAGAGATTTTGGGAGCGGGGTTGGTTTCAGCCTTGAAGATCCTTTCGGGAAGTATAATATTCTGCCTTTTTAATATTCCCAAAAATATTTCTTTCTTGGGGCTGACTTCCTACAACTGCAAACAAAAAGACTTGTTGACTTAACCAAGGTTTGCTATGTTTAGACTGGATAAATTCTCACATTTTAAGCTGAGTTGTTTTAGTCATGATTTTCTGAACAGACCAAACAATCCGGTTTACATGTCCTAGTAAGCCAAAATCAAACATGATGAACTAACATAAATCCAGGTTTATATTCTCCGTGCAACTTAGCCTCACTCCAACTCACCTCACAGGGTTGTTGTTGTGTGGAAAATAGAAGGAGTATTAGGAGTGTTTGCCATTTTGAGTAACTCATAAAGCAATAGACGCAGAATAAATATCTAATAAATAAAATAACATTTTTGAATATAAGTCTTTTCGCTATGAGAAAAAAAGGTCACCATTGACTTGTATAGAAGATGTACCTCCAGAGACAACTTTCAGGGAAGCAAATCTGCAATATTATAATGTTTTGAATGGGGAAAAATAATAAACTTCATTTAAATAGTCCCCTGCTTTGGATCTAAGCAGGCTGAAGCTGGATCAAGATGACTGAACAGGAAAAGAATGTTTTCCATGGGGAACCAAGAGACAAAGTCCCACGGATGTAGTCTATGTTGCCTAGAAGAGGTTTGGTGGCCTCCTGGGTTATGATTGGCATGTTCCAGGACTGCCCACTCCTCTTCAGCCATTGGCCTTTTTGTTTCTAGTTGCCAGAGAGACCAGAACCGTCTGTGGTGCAGGTTTTTTCCCCCCCTTTTGTGGGAATGGTAATATTGTGGAAGACCAAATATATGGATCTTCTGTGAGATGGGTATTCTGATACCACACTTTGCTTCCATTAAGATTTAGCCTGCATGGCTTTGGGCTAAGGAAGAAAGGCTTCCTTGGCCAGGATCAGGGTGAAAGAAGAACTAGGTTCCGTCTAGCCTCCTGGAGAGGCTGATGCTATGGCCAGATGTTTTCTCAGATGTTGCCAGGCTAGCCACTTCAGAGTGATGTGCAGTGATGATGCAGATTGCTGGAAAGGACCTATAGCCAGAAAAGCTGGGTGGGGTGGGGAGAACAGGCATGGCTCCCTCTGAATTAGTGATCACAGCATAGGGAGGAGCCATTAGACAGCTCCTTTTCCAGTTGCAGCCAAGAAAGTAACCCATTGCCAGCTCATTGCAAGGATGGAAAAGGATGAAAGCTTTTCAAAGTGCTTTTTCTTCTACATCTAAGAATTTAGGTTAAACCAGAGCAAGTTAAAAGCAGAATGTTGTTTTTAAGAAATAAAATGTGACACCTGCTTTAAAAAGTTATGTAATGCTGTACAAAATGGGTTTTCTTCTCAATTTTCTGTGACTTTGTATCCTAAGATTTTTCTATCCCTTACCTCAATATTTTTCTTTACTTCCAAAGGAAGATTTTAAGGATACCTGCTAAGCTAATATTATGTTCAACAGTCTTTTGAATCCTAGCGTAGTTTGTGTTTTAGCTGTAAATTACAACATTGTTTGGGGAAGCTGTGAATGTTTTAAAAAATTATACACTGTACTGGAGGAAGCTCAATTATTCCACCTTCTGAAAAACTGTACAGTTGTTAAGGTAATCCATATAATATACTCTTGCAGGAGTTTTTACTCTCTATGTTGGGTTAAAACTGTGGTAAGCAAACTTGATTTTCAAGGACAAAATCTGAATATTCTGTTTTGCATTGCACAAGCAGTAAACGGATATTTGCCTTAGGCGGAGATCAAGGGCCAGTCCTACTGTTAGGCAGAGAAAGTACAGTTCTGTCTAATATGCATAAATTTCTTAGGTATTGTATGCTAAAATCAATGTTATTCATTTTCATTGTTTTTCTTTTTGTTCCTTTTAATAGCTAAATTATTTAAGGGAAGTATGTGCTGTTAAGTTGTTACATAAAATACACACCAGTATTCCATTAAAATAACTTTCAAGGGAAGCTTTAAAAGTGGGTTTTGGGAACCTAGCTATTGGCATTTTTAAATTGTGGCTTGTAGTTTAGTGTATATAAGCTCAACCTATTATTGTTCATTAAATTAACTGTGATGAAGCAAATCAGGATCAGTGCTATGTGCAGATGCATCAAAATGGTCGAACATTTAAATATACTGTAACAGAGTGCAACTTGTAAGTAGGAAGTGGTCTAGTAATTGGGAGTTCAGAAAGATTGTTTATGGGTGAGGTAGAAAAGGTATAATGGTGCTTCCTTCTGGCTTTTTTAAAGCCATAGTTACAATCCAATGGGAATATTTTCTACCATACATGTCAAACTCGCGACATCACATGACATCACACAACGTATTGGGACAGTTTTGCCATTGCCGGCAATGGGGTGGGCACGGCTTCTGGATGATGCGTCCGGCCTGCAGGCCAGCAGTTTGACACCCCTGCTCTAGACTTTTCTATGGAAGCTGGTTTGCATAGGGGACCAAGAGGAAGGGACCAAGAGGAAGATATTCCAACAGATCTGAACAATCAATATCAATTGTCATTCTCTATTTTTTAAAAAGATATTAGGAATCCATTTTCTGAAGAGATTGGAGAACCATTTGTCTGAAATGGTATAAGGTTTTCTGCTTGAGCAGGAGGTTGGACTAGAAGACCTTCAAGGTCCCTTCCAACTCTGTTATGTTCCTATTCTGCCAAAAAGGCTTCCTCTCCCTACCTGATGCAGCACTCACATTCCTGTGATTATTTTGTATGCTGTAACTGCACAAGCAATTCAGAATGTGAGAAGATAAGCCACTGTGAGCCACAAACTATTAAAGGAGCATCACATGAAGCTTCAATAACTCGATATGGTGTTTTCTGCTAGGTATCCTAATTATAAAATTGTTTCTTCTGATCCACGCCTGGTCATGAAGTGTGAGCTTCATATTTTTATTCACAGGAAGGAAAAATATCAACTGAAAACAGATCACCCATACTTATCTATTGATAAGCAGGCCAACAAATAATCTCTCTTTCTCTCTCTCCCTCTCCCTCTCTCTCTGCCTCCTTTCCTTTCCTTTCCTTTCCTTTCCTTTCCTTTCCTTTCCTTTCCTTTCCTTTCCTTTCCTTTCCTTTCCTTTCCTTTCCTTTCCTTTCCTTTCCTTTCCTTTCCTTTCCCTTCCCTTCCCTTCCCTTCCCTTCCCTTCCCTTCCCTTCCTTTCCTTTCCTTTCCTTTCCTTTCCTTTCCTTTCCTTTCCTTTCCTTTCCTTTCCTTTCCTTTCCTTTCCTTTCCTTTCCTTTCCTTTCCTTTCCTTTCCTTTCCTTTCCTTTCCTTTCCTTTCCTTTCCTTTCCTTCCCTTCCCTTCCCTTCCCTTCCCTTCCCTTCCCTTCCCTTCCCTTCCCTTCCCTTCCCTTCCCTTCCCTTCCCTTCCCTTCCCTTCCCTTCCCTTCCCCTTTCCTCTCTCACCTCTCTGTACACATTTCAGACAAATGGCTTTCCAATCTCTTTTTAAAACCTCCCGGGATGAAGCACCCAAAACTACTGCGTCAAGCCATCCCACTGGTTTATTCTTCTCACCATCAGGAAATTTCTCCTTCGCTCTAGATTGTTTTTTTCCAATCACTGCTTTTTTTAAAAAAATATTTATTTAATATATGAAATGCAAAGAAAAATAGAAATAAGGAATTAGGTGAAGGAAAAAGAGAGGGGAAAAAGAAAATGTGAGGTACAAAGGAAAAAAGAAAGAAAAGGCATTAACTTCTGAGTCTTTTTAGCACAGTACAAGATAAAAACACTTCAGCCTCAACTATTTGTTTTTACAGATTAGTATACAATTAGCCATTTCTAAAATGACAAATCTATCTACTCAACAAAACCCAAGTCAAAATTTCAATTTTTTTTATCACAACCACAAAATCCAGATATGAAATCCAAGTGAAAAATGTACTTAAATATATTCTCTTTGAATAAAATGAGCATTCCTGTTTTATCTTCCTTGCTATGGAAATAGTGTGTATTTCTATTTGCACCTAATAATCTTTGTGAACTATCACCATTTTTATTAACAAGGTTCACTCTGTTCTTTCAGATTCCTCCCTCCAAATGACCCTTATAGAATATTTTTTATAAACATCCTTTTTAAAACTCAAAAAAAATAATCTTTAAACTATTGCAACATTTTCTTTAACTTTCTCTTAACACAGATAATCTCAAATACATTTTCAATAGCATTTTGCATACTTTAAGAGTTACTTAAGAATTATACATTTTCAATTTTTGGATTGAGACTTTCAATTACAGTACAAATATCAGTCAATGGCTTCAAAAGGAGGGACAGAATTTAGTCACTTTGTCAAAGAAGATTTGTTTGGCACGATCTGTTTTTGACAAACCCATGTTGGCTTCTGGTTATAGCTTTGCTTGCTTCTAGGTCAGGGGTGTCAAACTGCCAGTCCATGGGCCAGTTTCATCATAACAAAGCTGCACCCACCCCATTGCCAGCAATGCAAAAAGAGTCGCAGTACGTTGTGACACATCACGTGACTTGGCAAGTTTGACACCCTTGGTCTAGATTTTCACAGATCTGCTGCCTTGATTATCTTTTCTAGGATTTTCTCAGGTATTGATGTTAGGCTGATTGGTCTGTAGTTTCCTGGATCTGTTCCCCCCTCACCCCCCTTTTTTTGAAGATGGGAACCATACCAGCTCTTTTCCAGTCCTGTGGTACTTCCCTGAAAGCGCTTCGAAAGATATGGTCCAGTGGTTCTGAAATGACATCTGCCAGCTCCTTCAGAACTCAAGAATATAATCTGTCAAGTCCTGGTGATTTGAACTCATATAGAATGGACAGGTGTTCTCTTACCATTTTCTTGCCTATTTTAATTTTAATTCTTAGTCTGTCTTTTGTAGTTCGGGTTTTGGTCCTTTCCCCTTTCCTTTTCTTTATAAAATAATTTCCTTAATGCAATACATTGGATTTTTCCTTTCCTTTCTGCCCCCCTTTTAAATTAAGGTTATATAAATTATAATAATTAACATTTTATATGTGACAATTTCCTTGATTTTCCCTGTGGTGAAAAAAAAAGCTGCTCAGAGATTGTAAACACATACTAACATGAAGCACATATCATGTACAATAAAAAATCACCAGTAAGATAATGAGATGTTACCTTTTGCCTGTAGAAGCCATAAGCAGCTCTTGTACTAAGAGTGGAGATCTATTTTTTTATTATTCACTTGTCAAATAAACTTTGCCCTAAAGGAAGTTGATAAAAGCATCCTTAAACTGCTTTCAGTCTGACCTCTGTTCATAATAGATGAACAATTTCATGCTTAGTTTCTGAAGCATATAAGCTTCATGACCATTTTCAATTGTTCTGGTTATTTAAAAAAAGCAATACCATGGCTCTATTTGAGACATAATTTAAATGCATAACATACCTATTTATTTCATAGAACATCAAATAAAACACTCTGCATCTTTGGCATAAAGATGTTGCCTTGATAATCCCTGTGCCTGGCTTGACAATTTGACCTTGACTATCAACAGAATGTGACAAGAATATAAAGTAGATTTCTCTAGAGCAAACACTTTTAAGAGCCTGCCTAGAATACCATATTTTTAGCTATCATCTTTATAATAAATGGGCCAGGTGGGAATCTTCTGGCAAATAAAATTGGGATCTATTTCTTTTTATTCATTGATTTGAAGTGACAAAAGCGTACTCACAGAAGTCATCAGAATCCCAAGCCAGAAATTGAGAAATAATTCTTGAGTCATTAAATATCATTTCACTAAATAAAAGTTAAGACTACTGTTGATGCTATTGTTACTGCTGCTATACTGCTGCTATACTTATTTGTATAGCAAGGTCTTTTACTCCCAATGTACAGATACCTTGTAAGTTATGAGACAGATCAAATTATATGGCTACTGTCAATGTAGATTTGTTTACTATAGAGATAGAACTCAAACTCTATCTACAACCAAAAGTGTTGGGATTAAGTTTAATAAACTTAGCTACATGTTCTGTCCCATATCTACTAAGGTAACACTGTTATAAGTAACATCACCCACTCTGTGGCCTCATTCATACATTCACCTTCCATTACTGTTCTCCTTGGCCAACAGTATTCTTCCGTTGTTTAGTTAAGAAAATTGTGAGCAATTTATTCTTAGATTTTTTTTTGTGCTTCCATATCAGGCCTCAGAAATCACAGTGTTGAGTGGCACCAGGAAACTGTCAAGAAACAGAAGTGTAATTTCCTGCTATTTTTCAGATGAAAAAAATAATAAGGGTTTATAAGTTGTGCCAAAAGAAAATTTGCAAACATTTAAGTATGACAATCAATGTAGTAAGTGATTAAAAAGTTGAAGAAATCTACGTATAGTCCCTTCTTAGTTGTGAATGTCAAGGCTGAAGATGCTTGCTAACCTCTGTTGGTACTCAACTTCCCATAGCAAAAGGGGGAGGGAGAGCCTGGGAAAGAAATGAGAGTTTCAAGAAGCCATCCATGCACCATGAGACCCAAAGTGACAAAAGCAGGTGTCTGATGGAGGAGTGGATTGTTCCCATAACAAACTGAAGAAATTGGGCAACGTGAACATTTGGTGGGTGGGGGTTATGAAAAGCTATTGTTAACAAACCAGATTTTCATGTGGGAAAATTAGAGTTGATTTTGCTTCTTCAGTGTCGGATGTGTATTCAATAAATTGTATTTCTTATGGCACCTCAAGATTGTAAAGTTTCTTCAGTATTGAAGTCACTAGCCAGACGGTTGACAGTGGGATTCACTCAATGACTTGACCGATCATCAACCTATCTCATAGAGTTCCTCCTCCTGGAATAACTTTAAAGGAGACCCTCTTTGAAAGTGCAGACAAAAAGTAGGATATACATACAATCCGTAACAAACAAAAATCCAGTAGGCAGAATGAAACCCACAGTTTTCCTCAAATTTGACCCAACCATTTTCAGAAATATCTCATCACTACCTCACAAAATGAACCCAAAATATCTTTCTTAAAAAGTTTAGTTTTCCCTCAGATAGACCAGAATGTGCCAACTAAGCAACTGGCTGAAACCCTAGTATTAAAATTATAATTAATGTAATGATATGTCTATCCTTTATTGTTTGGATCATATTTATTGTCTTCACATTACATTTCAGGAGAAAATCCAATATACAGGTTGAGTTTTTCCTTAAAACAATTAAGTCCTGATTCTGATGCTAGTCTTTACTACCTGCTGCTAATAGGCTGTGATTTCCATATTCCTTTAGCTATTATTGCTAGCTCATAACATTATCAGAATCACATAGGTTCATATATTTCCTAAATTGCTTTGTAGCCATATATTGCACATGAATATGATTTTCTCAGTGGTAGTTTTTATCAGCAGGAATGCTGTGATCTTTTCTATCACCTTTTAAGCTTGCTTCTGATATGTTTGAAAAATCAAACATCTGTAAACAACATTTCCAGCTGTGTTTTTTAAAAAGCAAATATTACATCTTGCCAACCCAGTGCTGATCAATGGATGATTCAGACCGAACACATCGAGCTATTTGAATCATTTTTTTTCCTTCTTGCTGCAGAAAGATTATACTTTAAGATTTACATTTGAAAACAGCATCCTTTCTGTAATCTTAAATATTGGATTTAATGTACGGATGAATTATTTACTGACATACAAATAATTAGCCAATCTTGCTTGCTCTTCATCTTTTACAATAACTGAGATAATTGTTTTAGATGGGCCTTTGGGTCTGGGTCACACAATTCTTGATGTAAAAATTAGCCAAACAATAGAATGGATTTGCCCTGCTATTTGAAATGAAAAGAGATGCTTGTCTGAGTTTGTTGCACAGCCTCTTTCAGACTGAAAATTGCATTTGGTCTTTGAATAATATGCTGAAAATCACACTCCAAAAATGGGGCCAAATTAATTATCTTCATTAATGTCTATGGAGATTCTCAGTCATCCAGGTCATGGTTGTCCCATGTTTTGAAAAAGCACCTTTGAGATATCCTTACTAATCTCTTTCAGAATGATAACAAGAGGGGACAATTGAAACTGTTCAGTGCATCACTGTTGAATGAATATATTGCATCAGACTTCATTCAAAGGAATGCAAATGTCTCTCTCTCTCTCTCTCTCTCTCTCTCTGTGTGTGTGTGTGTGTGTGTGTGTGTGTGTGTGTGTGTGTCTGCTTGTGTGTGTTTATCAGAAAAAGAGTCAGTACACAATATGAATACTAACCATGTATAAACCATATGGTTTATAAACAATGCTTAAGTCTTTCTGTTTATCAGTTGAAAAAGAATGTCCTCAGCTTTAAGGCTGAGTGTTTATCCAAATGTCAAAAAAATGTTTAAAGAACACCAGAATCCCATATCTATTTATTTGGAACCAAAACCCATTTACATTTGCAGTTCTAACTTGTTTAAATTCTTTATTTTAAAATGTATGTTTCATCTTCAGACATAAGTCTTGTATTACAGATTTACATCCTGCTTGCATTGTCTTTTACCAAATAGATTTATCCTGGGAAGGTGTTTTACATATGTTTTACAAGTACAAATTACTAATACTGATTCAGGGAATTGGAACGTACTTCTAAGAAATGCATGGCATGTAGCTTTGTGCTAAAGTTCATATATAGGCACCCTCTCAAACTGAAAACACTCATCTAATTTGTTTGGAGGGTGTTGGTATGCTATCTCAGAAAGCACTTGATGCAAGTTAATACAGTAGCCTTGTTTCATTTGACTCATCCATTAGAAATTCATGTTGCTCAGGATGATGGGAACGGTAGTTTATCACCTACCTTTAAAAAGCAGTTTGTTAGAAGAACACAGGAGTTCAACAACACAGTATCTTGAAAGGTTGTGTGAAACTATAACAATATATTTTCTTTGCATTAGGTGACATTTGCTCTTGTTGGAACTGCTGCTAAAATCTCAGCCAGATCAGCAACTGCAGCATCATGAGCAGGGATACAAACTCTTTATCTGTCAGAAGTAAAAGTGTAAGTAAGTGGTTGTGTAAACCTCCCTTTGTCTTTATAGATACAATCACTGTATTTCTTCTTAGCTAGGCTTGTGTGCTTGCATTAATAACATTGTTTAGGCAGTTTTGATGAATTCAAGCTATGTCTTTTTATCAACAAGATATCCACAAGAATGTTTTTTTTCTCTTTCTCTTTCCCATTTAGCTTTCTGAATCTGTACAATTGCCTCCTTGTAGCTACATACAGTACGATTCAGGATCGCCAGCAATAATTAAAATGAATAGAGTATTGCAGCAATTAAAAGCAAAGGAAGCAGAGCTAGTTACAGCAGTTTTTGAGCCTAGAAGACATCTGAACATTTCTATAATATATTTTTTTCTTTATTAATTTATCCTATCTGATTATTAAAATGTGCCTTTGAAAAAACAAAACTAAAGCAAGGTACTGTATCAGAAAATCCCAATCACAGAATTACTTTGCACTAGTTTCTATTCAGTTTCAAGTGTCACTCTAATAATTATATTTGTTGTGGGAGCATGACCTGTCTATGTAGTGTTAATTAATAGTAACATAAATGAATTATTAATGAGAATTATTTTGACAAATGGTGATGTGATCCATCCATCCTTCCTTCCTTCCTTCCTTCCTTCCTTCCTTCCTTCCTTCCTTCCTTCCTTCCTTCCTTCCTTCCTTCCTTCCTTCCTCCCTCCCTCCCTCCCTCCCTCCCTCCCTCCCTCCCTCCCTCCCTCCCTCCCTCCCTTCCTTCCATCTTTCTGGCCTTTTTTCCATTGCAAAAATATTTACTGGCTTAGAAGTGGTGTTGCAATTCTAGGATTTTATTCTCATGTCCCTTTTCTGATTTCATAGGATGTCACAGTCTATGCATTATCCATAAGGAAGAAATGTGTGTTCTGACTGACAAGTAGCCAGGAAGTTTATATATATAAAAACTACACCAAGTCTATTGGTTCTGCTTTAATGTTCTTTTGTTTGCTAATGTTATATGAAGACACCCATGAAAAACACTTTACAGTTTAGCTGTTTCTCTCCTGCCCTTTAGAAACGACACCACACAGCTCAGAAGAGGCAAGTGCTTGAAAGTGTGTGCCTAGCTAATATGGCTTTGAGCCCAGAGTGCCACAGTGGTTAGTGTTGATGGGTTGAAAAGTGCTGGTTTTGCACAATATGCTGATGCTTATATATAAATGAAGTGTGTGTGGTAATATTTGACAGTGAAATATTTGGCTGCTTAAATTATGTTACAAAGCTATAGGAAGTGAGTATTTGTGTTAAAGAGAGGGGAGGGGCTGTATTTATGTTTCAGCCCAGTTTCTTGGGAAACTGTAGGACAGTTTTGCATTTCCATCATGTGCCACTCATCCAAGAAGGAGACACATCTTCATTTCACCCATTCTTGACACAAACGAAGTCTCTGACCTCTGTTTTCTGTCTTTTTCTTCTTCAAAAGCAGAGTTTTCCATTTTATGCCAGCTCAAGTCACACTGTCCCATGTGTGTGATGCATTTCAGTTCCTTCCATTCCACATGGCTACTGCATCTGTAGTAGGATCACCCCTTCTCCTCTGGTCACTAATTGCTACTTTCTGTTGCCATTTATGGAGAGAGAAAATGTTGGGCTTTTCCTCCTCCAGGTTTGTTGATAGAACAGGACAAAGAAGGACACTGATTTTTTTTTCTTTTTCTTTCAAAATGAGGCAAAATCATTTATTTATTTATTCAATTTATATTCCCCGTCCCCCCCATTTCTCCAGTAAGGTGACTCTGGGCAGCTTACAAATCATAAAAAAGATAAATAGAAAAACAATAAAAAAATTAAAACTCTGCAAATTTAAATTTTAAAACTCTGCAAAACAAAAACAAAAACAGAAACCAGACCTGGAACTTTTTCTTTCTGTTCTAAGAGCCTGGGAAAATATTGAAGTTTAGTGTTTTCTTTTTCTTTCTTTTTAATTGATCCAAGAGGGATAAAGAATCAGGGGAATCTATTGGAAGTTATGGTAAATTTAGGTTGGGCAAAACCTAGCCATGATTGCAGCCAAAGCAAAGAAAGTGGTTGAAATCCAGAAGATTTCTTAATCCGACTTCATCTTTAACTGAGGAAATGGAAAATGAATGTTTAAAAGTGTAGGAAATCTCTTGTAGAAGACTGCCATAATTATTCAAAGATCACATTGATTTAATAACAGTTTGAATTGGAAAGTTGCTGTCCAACAGATGAGAACTGCAAGCTACAAGGGTGCTTATTTTCTTTCAATTAAATATTTCACTCTCCAATTAAGCTGGGTTAATACCAAAGGATGTGAAGTTCATCTCAGCTTTCCATGCAATAATAATTTGTCATTCAGATTTAAATATTTGAAATGCCTTAGAAGAGGTTTGGGCTTTGTGAAACCTCCAAAAGGAGGGGAAAAAAGTACAGCTACCATAGGAGAAAGGTGTAAAACAAATAAGAAATGTATGGGATTACTAAATTAGCATTTATTTTATTTTATTTATTTATTTTATTAGACTTATATACAGCCCTTCTCCCGTAGGACTCAGGGTGGTTCACAAGGTTTTTTAAAAACAATACAGCAAATTACAAAAAATTAAAAACAATTAAAATGATTACATTAACCTTGAAATAAAAACCCCAATTAAAATAGAACACATCCACCTTCCACCCCCAGATTAGCCATCTTTTATACTAATATTATTATACTTTGATTCTCCATCTTTCCAGTGAAGTAAAATAGTACAGGACCATTGGATTTAGCAGTGACCTATTGTGTCCGAAAGGCAGAAGGCCTGTTTTGAAGGTAGTTCTGTTGACAAATTTGAAAATATAAAAGCTATGCTGGCTAGAATGTTCATTTTACTTAAAATTATCTCCCTTTCTTTTGTACACTCATAGTGATATAAATAGTAGAACAGAAGCATAACTGGCTTTAAGCCTAGTGTGATATTTTCATCATCTTAAAATGAAAGGGAGCATGCAATTTTTTAAATACTATTGGTCTTTAAATAATTATAAATGGATGAAGAAAAAAATACAGTATGTGCTCTAGTTATTATAATTTATAATTTAATTATACTGGCCCTAAAAGAAGAAAAAAGCAAACAAACTACAGATTATGTTCTTTTTGTGAATCAGAGGAGAACTTTAATAAATTTTACAGCAGGGAATGGAGATTTAATTGATTTACTTTCCTTTACCTACACATGGGTTTTTGTTAACTTTTCCTTTGTAGTCTGTTGCTGTAGTTCTTGAGAAAGCTGGGTCTTGAGAATTTGTGGCAAGTGTTGTACATGGTCCAGATTTCTGTATGAAATTACGGTTGAATCTATGACTCACTCTCAAGGGCTATATCCAAAATAATATACTGCCTAATTTTATCTTCCAACAATACAACTTTGACATCCTTCAATTTTATATCAGAGATAGCTAAATAGTATTATTACATGTCCTGTAAAATCAGCCTAACCTGATTCAAATTCCTCTTTTGAAATGTCCAGCAGTAATTGCTTAAATCTGTTGCTGCAAAATAAAAAGTTTAAATGCCCCTAATTACTTTCATATAATGAAATCTGCCAAAATCCATAATTAGCTTCCAGTTCTAGTTATTAAATTACTAGTAATTTAAGAATCAGGACCATACAATAAATTCCAGTTAAGATTTATTACTGAAGCCTATACAAAATAATCCAGTCAACTAATGGTCAGCACTAAACTGGTGCTAGATAAGAGTTAATGGAATTCGGGGGAGGGGCGGACTTGGATCACTTGTGGGTATGTAACAACTCCCGACTGATTCCTCTCTTGACTCTGCCCCAGATTCTGCCTCTTCTTCTCCTACAGTAGTTTTATCAATAATTGGCAATTGAAAATGTCAAAGTAGTTTAATTAAAATTGTTCAAATCCAGATAAATTCACATTTGTTCTCTTTTGGGGGAGGGCATGCCTTTGAGTCAGTTTTTGATTCCTGGCAACTGGCTGGACAAATCCATGAAGTTTTCTTGGCAACTTTTCAGAAGTGATTTGCTCAGTCTTTGGGGCTGAGGGAGAGTGACTGGCCCAAGGTTATCCAGCTAGCTTTGTGCCTAACAACCCAGGTTCTCCCAGTTTCTAGCCTGGTGCCTTAACCAATACACCATGCTGGCTCCCATTTTCCCATTAGTATTATAAAATTTACTGATTCTATGAGATTCTCTACTTTTGGTTTAATCCCTATTGTTTCATTCATTTTAGTTCTTTTCAAATATTATTCTCAGTGCAACTGAAACCATTCTAGGGACATAACTCTCAGGAGGTACCTGTGGATTGCTCTATTACAAGATTTTATGTTATATGAACTAATAAGATTTAAATCAGTCACTGGTATAAGTCATCTGAAAATTTTAGCTTCAAGATCAAATTCTTGGAACTCTTAACTTTATTAATTTGTTCCTTATGTTTACAAACCAGTACAGACTTCCCTAAAACTTGCAGTGTTTTCCCCAAATAAGTAACTTACTTAACATTAACTTTTATTGTGAATTTGTTCATTTTCCTGAACCTAGGGCTTTAATTTACAGTCAGTGTGTCAATTGTGCTTGCATCAGTTCTTTGTTTTAAAGTTTAAATATTTTTTCTCATAAATTTATACTTATCCTCTCTCATCTTATTCCACACACATTGCATTCCTTGATGAAAGGTTAATATAACACTTTGAATTCATGAGAGAATTCATGTGCTAAAAGTTTTAAACCAAATAAATTTGAAACTATATTTTGTCCTTCACTTTGTTTTCTTGTCAAAAAGCCTACAGATCTCATACAGGATATTTGTCCTAGGTGCATAATTATATCATAACAATAATAATAATAATAATAATAATAATAATAAGGTTGGAGGGGACCTTGCAAGTCTTCTAGCCCAAGCCCCTGCTCAGGCAGGAAATCCTATATCATTTCAGACAAAAATTTCAAATGTTTCATATAATACATGGATACTTCTCTTATCAGTTTCCTCATAAAATTGTAACTTTTTCATCTTCATGCAAAATCTGAGCTGTCAGTTTTAAAATTTTAGAAAACATTTCCTTCAAATGTTGTGGCTTCAGTTGCCACATTCTCTCAATATTCTTCCAGCATATCTTTATGTATTTCTGACTCCATGATGAGTTAAGAATATCAGACAAGAATGTTAAAAAAATGGATGTGGTACGTAACAACCCCCCTGCCCGAAACTATATAGACCTTAATCAGAAATATATATTTTTACTCAACCATGACTAACACACAAATAAATTATAGACGCAAGTGATTAAGCAAGTTCTACTAAGCTGAGAAGGGGCGTGACATTGTTCCTCCCTCATGAAATGCTGTGTGAATGCCAAGAAAATATTAACTGGAGGCTTTATAGTTGGCTACTACAAGCAACCTATCTGCTTATAGTTCCCTCATCTGACCTATCCTGAATCTATAAATTTTTAAAAAATGCACATCACACCTATGATTGTTTACATACTGGGAATGAAAGACTTAGTAAAAAAAGCATTGGGATATGGGAAACTGGTTGGAAAACAGTGTTCTGAAAGCTACATTTCTTTACAATACAAACTTGCAAATTAAATCAATAGGTGCTTCTGCTGAGATAGAAAGTCCCAGGCTCTTTTGTCAACTGTCAAGTGATTAATCATTCAGCAGGAAACAGTCAAATCAGAATTGGTGGAAAATGATCAGAGTGAAAGCCAAACAGATGTGCATGGAATTTTTTTAGAAAATCAAAGACCCCAGAAGCACCTGCATATCATATTTCATCTTCTTCCTTTCCTTTGCTGTTTTTCAAATCAATGTTTGCTTTTTCTGTGGATGCTATTGTTGCATTTATGCATCATGCTGGACCAGATCAGTTGAATGCCACTGGCAATCTACATTTTTCTTTCTCATCCTATTTTTATCTCTTGAACTCCCAAAACAAACCAAAACCAGACTGTTTTTTAAAAATTTCAAATACTATAAATTGTAGTTTACTGTGGCTCCAGCCATTATCTTGGCTTCTTGCAATTTATCTACAGATAATGAAGCTCAGGACAACTGCCAGTTTTCTTCATCCTAAAGGGCTTCATCACCCAAAGCTAATGACATTTTTGGATGTCAGCTGATTATTGATCCAGATTCAAGATTCTGTTCTTCAAATGTATATGACTCTAAACAACTTGAGGTCAAGATACCTGGAAGCTTATCTTGGCTGTTACTGGCCAGGTTGATTGCTAATATCTTCTGTGGCACTTTTCCTGCATATATTGAAAGCTAAAATTTGAAATACAGTATGGATACTCCTCAACATATAACCGCAATTTAGCTCAAAGTTTCTGTTGCTAAGTGAGACAGTTGTGAAGTGAATTTTGCCCCATTTTGTGACTTTTTGTATCAGATGAATCGCTGCAGTTGTCAAGTAAGTAACATGGTCGTTAAGTGAATCTGGCTTTCCCATTGATTTTGCTTCTCAGAAAATCACAAAAGGTGATCACATGACCCTGGGACACTGCAACTGTGAAAAATATGAACTAGTTGACAAGCATCCAAATTTTGATCATGTGAGCATGGGGATGCTGCAATAGTTGTAAGTGTGGAAAATGGTCATAAGTCACTTTTCTCAGGGCCACTGTAACTTTGAACTAAGCAAATGGTTATAAGTCGAGGTGTCAGAGCATGCAGTCTTATTGTGCTGAGATAACTCAGAGCAAACACAGTAAACAGTGGTGTGTATTAAATCTTACACTACATACAATATCATACACCAGGAACAATATACATACACATGTTAATGCAGCAAGCTCCAACACACAGCAGTTAAAGCAGGAAAATGAAAGAGAGCACACATCTGCAGAGCCTTCCCTTTTATACAAGGCTGTTAAAGAGATACAGACATAGCTGGCTCTTAAAGGGACATAGACCCTGCTGAGTCATTCCCAAGATTACATTATATATCTTACATTACACCAGCTGGTTAGCTTTTAAATCATTACCTTGACACTCCTTCCATTTAAAGCTAAACAGCTGTTAACCCAAATGCTTTTACACATTCTTGATGCTTGCCTGCATTTAAAGGCTTAGTCAACCTATCGGCTATATTGTTGTCAGTGGAACAATGCTTTAACCTTATCAGTTTATCCTTTACAGCCTCCCTGATGTTACAATATTTTATGTCTACATCTTTGCTTCTGCTTCCAATATGTTCTTCCGTTGCCATCTTTATACATGTAACATTGTCCTTCTATTAATCTCATAGGGGTAAACACTTGATGCACGTTCATAGACTCCATTTCTCTGTCCATAGCCTCCTTTCATTTTTCCTGTTCTACTTTAGACAATGATAACATCTCTTGGTAATTGTGGGATTCATACTTACACTATACGCTCTAACCCCACTTGCTGAGAACTGATCAGGAGGTACACCTTTATTGCTATGTTCAGACATCCTTGGTACCATCTGTTCCTGTGTTTCTGTTACTTTTCTCTTTACCTCAGGTCTATCCTCTTTTATTCCTACTATTTCCTACCTGCTATTATGTTCATCCGTGGGCTTTGTGTAGCCTCTCCTTCCTGAGAACCAGTGCTATGTGTTGGCATGAACACCTCGGTGTTAGCATGCAAAACTAGCAGACCTTGAAATCACAACCTTTTTTGTTCCATCTGTGAATCTATATTCTTTGGAACCTGGCTCATATCCAAGAAACCTAGGTTTCCTGGCCTTTTTCTGTCCCTTCCTTCTAGTGCTTTTGGGCATATGCACCCAGGCATAACTGCCAAATGTCCTTAGGTGAGCCAATGAAGGTTTCCTTCCATATGACAAGTAATATGGAGTTTCATTGATAGCAATGTCCTGTTTACTAGATAGTTGGCTGTTTTCATGGCTTTCCCCTGGTACATTTTACTTATTCCTGCATCTGCCAGCAGTGAGTCTTTCATGGTTTTCAAAATGCCATTCCTCTGTTCAGCCACCCCATTTTCTGCTGGTGAGTATGGGTTTGTATGTCTATGCCTTATACCTAAGTTCCTCAGCCACTTTTGGAGATTGTCAGACATGAACTCTGTTCCCCTGTCTGTCTGCAGCTGGCATACTTTATAGCCATATCTTCGCTCTGCCTGAACTATTGTAGAACTTCATAAATAGCAAAACCCATATCTGGTGTAGTCATCTACTAAGACTAATACATACCTAGCTCCTCCTAGAGAGGGCGCCATAGGACCAATTAAATCAGCGTGCACTAACTGCAAAACTCTTGTTTGTTTGCCTTGAGCTTTGACACAGGACTACCTATATCAGTGGTGGTGAACCTTTTGGAGACTGAGTGCCCAAACTGCACCCAAAACCCACTTATGTATCATTGGGTGCCAGGTGGGCGTGGCTGCGGTGGTAACAGCAGACTGCGTGGGACTAAAAAGTTCAATCAATCAATTCCGACTTTGCGAGATTTTTTTTTCTGTGAGAAGTTGAAATTGATTGATTAATTGAACCTTTTTTTTTTGCACACGGCCACACAGGCCTAAAGCAAAAAGGTTTCATAAAACCCAGCTGAAGCCCTAGGATTGGGGTGATGGCGCACGTGCCCACAGAAAGGGCTCTGCATGCCACCTGTGACATGCATGCCATAGGTTCGCCACCACAGACCTATATCAAACCCTCAGTTTAAGAGACCATTAAGTTATTTCTGAATGCCCATTCAACCTTGAAATACATCATTTGCTTCATTTACATAATTTGTATAATTCAAATAATATTATTTCTATTATTTTGAATGCCATGTGTTAATGTAAAAGATGAAAACTGATGGAGATAACATAAATTGTCTGGAGTATTTTGGAAAACATAGACCTTAAATACAGACAATATATGAATAATAATATGTCTGTTACATCAAAATCTATTAAAGTGAGATCCAGTAAACCAAGAGCATATTGGAAGTGAAGCATTACACAAATATGTGGCATACATAAATCTATACATTTATTAAGAATTCTGCTCTTGCAGTTTTACAGGCTTGGGTTTCTCTTTGTAATTCAACTCATCTGTAAGG
Source organism: Vipera ursinii (assembly GCF_947247035.1). Lineage (NCBI taxonomy): Eukaryota > Metazoa > Chordata > Lepidosauria > Squamata > Viperidae > Vipera > Vipera ursinii. Next base: position 268,153,237 of record NC_139513.1, read on the forward strand.
AACTGAGACTTATGACATTTTCCCTAGTAGTTCCATAGAGGATTTTGTGAAAGCTTATCTGTGAAAACCAATATAAGATGAGCCCAGAGTTATGAAAAGGAACAAGGATAGCCTGAACTAAAGAATAACTTAGAAAAAAGGGCACACATGTTTGCATGCTCTCACACAAGCACAGACACATAAACAGACAAAATTCAGAGCTGAAGAATAGCAAACATACAGCAACATACATTTTATCCAAAACTTTCCCCTAAAAAAGGAAGATTAGAGACTATGTGATAGGTATCTAGAGTAGCTAGACAAAGATATGGTGTCTTCAAGAGGGTTTCATCACTTTCTCCTTCAAGGTAGAGAACACAACACCCTCCTTAAAGAAGCATTAGCCACCTCTCAAATCCAGCTGAACACATCTTTCCTGGCCTAGTAAGTCAGGTAGAACATATTTTGAGCCCACAAATGGCAACAAAAAAAAGGAAGAGTCCCTTCTACTTACTTAGCCTTTACAAATTGAAAAGAAACCCAGATAGCCTTATAAGGTATAATCTTATGCTTAAGCAGGCTGTAGGAGCCAGTTGGGTGGAGTGATTAAAGACCCTAGGTTACAAACTGGAAGACCATGAATTCTAATCCTGCCTAAGACAGAGGTCCCCAACCTTTTGGGCACCAGGGACCAGTTATGTGGAGAGAGGTTTTTCCGTGGACCAGAGGGGTGTGTGGTTTTGTGTGCTGCCTGCATTCCACGGATGGGGCTTTGCTTGTTTGTGTGATCCAGCTGCTGGCATGCCGCGGCCCGGTACTGGTCCATGGACTGGTGGTTGGGGACCCCTGGCCTAAGGCATGAAGCTAGCTGGATGATTTGGGTCAGACTTTCTCTGCCACTTCCAACAGTATTGCTAAGAAAATTGCTGGGACTCACTCATACATTTGGAACTTGTTCATGCACTAGAAGTTGAGGCTGGCTCAAAAGTACCAATCCTAAAGCATGTTGCTTCTTTGCCTCATTAAGAGAACCATGTTGCAAAGCACTTTGTTGTGATGAATCCAGACTGCCTCATATAAGCCTAATAGGGGAAAAAGAAATGGAGCAAAAGTGAATATTTGTCAATTCAGCTACATTTTTAAAATTTTTCACTTTTAAAAATTTGTTTCAGTAACATTGAGAAGAAAGCTTATGAAGGTGTAAGGGACTAGTGAAATGAAAACTTAATTTTAATGCATTTGAAAGGTGGCTGTGATTAACTTAAGTCAGTTTATGTGAAATAATGAAGAAACAAAACATTTTGTTGCGGAGAGCTTATAACTGAGAAATTACTGCATGGAAATATGAGGTGTTTAAAAATGGGAAAACAGGCTAGTGAAATAAAGATGTACTATTTCAGAGACTTATTGCTCACAAAGAATAGCTGTGGGTATTGGAGATCGATTGTGTGTTCCAGATGCTAGTAAACATGCTTCTAGAGGAAGCTGTTAAGTGGGAGTCAAATGGTGTGAAAAATTGAGGGTGTTATGCTACAGGAACTCTTGAAAGGAGAGACAGAACAATCAGTCTCCATGGGCAGATGGCGGCAGCAGTAGCAAATGCCATAGGAGAATGTAGTTTTTGCCTCACTGCTCATATTTCCAAGGCAAAAGTAGTAATAGAACAGGGGTGTCAAACTCAATTTCATTGAGGGCCACATCAGCATTACAGTTGCCCTCGGGGGGCCGGGGGGGCATGGCCAGGTGGGTGTGACCAAGTGGGCGTGGCCGGGGGGCGTGGCCAGCTCAATGCTGCTCACTCAGCGCAGCTTACTCAAAATGAAAGAAAGTTGGCAGCAGTGCCCCTGAGGGGCAGGCAGGGTGGCAAAAACAGTTTTTAGCGCTCAGCTCTACTATACCAGCAAATCAAGCAATCACACCAGGGTTACCCTTGTAGGTAGGTGCACTTGAAGCAGGCAGAGTGCCACTCAACCTGGTTCCCAGAGGGCCAACTTCCCCCTTCCGCCTCGAGGCCCCCGAAAAAGCCTAGTGGGGTGGGGCCGGATATTGGCTCATTTGCAGGCACCCCGATGAGCATTGCATAGCCGTAAGATAGGTAGTCCTCGTTTAGCAACAGTACAGTTACAACAGTGGTGACAAAGTAACTTTGCAGCCAATCCTTGCATTTAGAACTTTTTCAGGATTGTGTGGCAAATGGCAGCTGAAGTAAGAACCTAAGTCAGTTGCAGTTTCACTGAGTGACTGCATTGCTTAACAACCAAGTGGCTGGTCCCAATTGTGGTCGGTAAATGAGAACTACCTGTATTTCTATGTCCTTTTTGGTGTGGTAGAGGGCTTAAATTCAGGAAACCTTCCTAAAAAAGGACCAGAGACTTACTTTCCCCAGGCTAGGAGTGCCCCTGAAGTACACACACTTGAACAGCAATTCAACACATAATCACACTTCTGTACCCATGCCAGCTTTTCAAAACCACACCGGCAGCAGGGGATCCCACTTCAGTTTCCATTTTACAGCTTTACCCTGTGCAGCAGAAACCCAGCAGCTGCAAAATTACCCATAACACAGCCTGGAATTAAAGGATTCTGCCCTCGGCAGTGATAGGTAGGCAGTTGAAGCAATCAGTGAAGTTCTTCCATAATTTTATGTTATACCGCTGTTTACCACAAATCTTGAGTGGGGCTTCTAGTTCCAACAAAATGGGCTGGCTCAGGAAGATCTCTTGTGACTTCAGGCATATGCCCAGAATCTCATTTTCTGTGAGCTGAACATTCTTGCCTGGATGTGATCCTTGCACTTCAAGCACCCGGCACAGGAGCCCATGCGTGAAAGAAGCCCGGCAGAGGAGCTGGAGCAGCTCCACTGCTGGGGGCGCGTCTCGGCCGGGCCTTGCAGGATCTGGGCCGGGCGCCTCTGCTCGCCCTCAGCAGCGCCCGGCAAAGTAGCTCGCATGCGAAACAAGCCCGGCAGAGGAGCCGGAGTGGCGAGCAGAGGCGCCCAGCTCGGATCCTGGAAGGCCCCAGCCAAGACGTGCCCCCAGCAGTGGAGCCGCTCCGGCTCCTCTGCCAGGCTTCTTTCACACATGGGCTCCTCTGCCGTGCTTGTTTTGCGTGCGAGCTACCATATTTTTCGGACCATAAGACGCACCTGACCATAAGACGCACCCAGTTTTTAGAGCAGAAAAACAAGAAAAAAAATATTCTGAACCAAATAGTACCAGTATACTAAAACAGGGCTTTTCAACCTTTTCATCCATTGTACCACTTTTAGGACAAGGCAATGTCACCCAGCAACGTGTCAAAAACTTGACACCCCCCCCCTAAAAAAGGAAAAAAATGATAAAGTACAGGTAGTCCTCGACTTACAATGATTCACTTAGTGACCGTTCAAAGTTACGACACTGAAAAAGTGACTTATGACCATTTTTCACACTTATGACCGTTGCAGCATCCCCAGGGTCATGTGATTTACATTCGGATGCTTGGCAATCGATTCATATTTATGATGGTCACATTGTTCCAGGGTCATGTGATCGCCTTTTGCAACCTTCTGAGAAGCAAAGTTAGTGGGGAAACCAGATTCACCTAACAATCATGTTACTAATTTAATTTCTCTCTCTCCTTCTCTTTCTCTCCCTCTCTCCCCCTCCCTCGTTCTTTCTCCTCTCCTTCTTTCTCTCTCTCCCTTTCCTTCTTTCCCTATTTTTCTCTTTCCCTCTATTTCTCCCTCTTTCTCTCTCTCCCTGTTTCCCTCCCTTTTTCTCCTTCTCTATTTTTCTCTTTCCCTCTATTTCTCCCTCTTCTTCTATTTCCCTCCCTCTTTCTTTCTCCTTGTCTCTCTCTCCCTTTCTTTCTCTCCCTCTTTCTCTCTCCCTCTATTTCCCTCCCTTTCTCCTTCTCTCTCCCCCTCTATTTCCCTCCCTTTCTTTCTGCTTCTCTCTCTCCCTCTTTCTCTCCCTCTCTATTTTTCTCTTTCCCTCTATTTCTCCCTCTTCTTCTATTTCCCTCCCTCTTTCTTTCTCCTTCTCTCTCTCCCTTTCTTTCTCTCCCTCTTTCCCTCTCTCCCTCTATTTCCCTCCCTTTCTGCTTCTCTCTCTCCCTCTTTCTCTCCCTCTCTATTTTTTTCTTTCCCTTTATTTCTCCCTCTTCCTCTGTTTCCCTCCCTCTTTCTTTCTCCTTCTCTCTCTCTCCCTTTCTTTCTCTCCCTCTATTTCCCTCCCTTTCTCCTTCTCTCTCTCCCTCTTTCTCTCCCTCTCTATTTTTCTCTTTCCCTTTATTTCTCCCTCTTCCTCTGTTTCCCTCCCTCTTTCTTTCTCCTTCTCTCTCTCTCCCTCTTTCTCTATTTTTCTCTCCCTCCCTCCCTCTCCCATTGTCCCTTCCTTCTTTCCTTCTTTCTTCCTTCCTTCCCTCTTTATCTTTCCCTCTCCGCGTTAGAGCAGTACCTACGGAGGCAGCCCTGCGGCCCGGCTTTCTCTTGCAGAAGGCAGACTGGAACGGAGCAAGGAATGCAAATCGCCCGATCTCGCGCTTCAGCAATCTCCTCTTCTCGGTTTCAGTTTCTCTTGCTCCAAGACAAAGCAGGCTGAAACGGAGCGAGGGAATCTCCCTTTCAGCCTGCTTTCTCTTGTAGCAAGTGAAGCTGAACCTGAGCAGAGGAGATCCTAGGAGCGCGAGATCGGGCGATTCGCATTCCTTGCTCCGTTTCAGCCTGCCTTCTGCAAGAGAAAGCCGGGCCGCAGGGAGATTGCAGGAGCCAATTGCAATCTCCCTTGCTTTCACTTGCGGAGGTTGGGGCTGGCCTGGGCATCTCTCCCCCTCACCGGCTGGGTGTTGCTCGTCCTCCCCCCCCCCCCCCCGCGTCCCACCTCACTCCCTCCTACCTCCTCCTCCTCCACTTTTTTTTGGAGCCGCAGGAGACTAATAAGATGCAAATAGTGCTGGGTTCCACCAGCCCACGTGCACTTGCCTCCTACTGAGCAAGTGCTCAGCCGGGCCGGCACCAAGGTGGTGGGGGCCTGACCTTTGTAATTTCTGGGAGAGTTGTGCGGGCCGGATTCAATCATGTGGCGGGCCGTTTGTGGCCCGCGGGCCTTGTGTTTGACATGTCTGTAATAGAATGATGCCCAGGAAAGTTAATTTAGATCCCATTTGTGTCACACACACACACACACACACACACACACACACACACACACACACAAAATCTCTGTCTCTCTCTGTCTCTCTCTCTGGAAAATCAGAAATGAACAGAGAAAGTTTAATTTGAATGTGGTTGTCACTGGCTTTGCATTGGAAAGTTGCCAAAGACTGAGTGTACAGCCTGGACACAGGAAAGAGAGAGGGGGAAGGGAAGGGAAGGGAAGCGGGATTCAGAGAGCAAGAAATGGACAAATTGGAAGATAAGTCATAAAGTGCACAGAAAAGTGACAGAATAGAAAAAAGTGCTATGAAATTTGTATTGGATCACTGTTGGTATACAGTACAGTGTAATGTACTGCTTGTGTGCATCTTTTAAAATAACTTCTAAGGTAAGGACCCATTGTTCAGTTGATCTGAATGTTGGCAGGTGTGTGCTTAAAAGTAAAATTTAAAGCAAAGTAGAGTAGAGTGTATAATAGTAGAGTAAACATCTATCAGTGATTTATAATAGAGCTGAAATATAAACAGGAACTAGAGAAAATTAACAATTCACTTTGAACAATTCTAGTGTGGAAAAAGGAGATATTATATATATATACATACATACATACTTAACTTAATATATCTCCCTTGCTTCCTAGCTAATAGAGAGACAACCTGTGGCTCAGGAAGTTAAAGCAACTGCCTAATATATAATCAGCCCAGGTTCGAATCTCAGATAAAAAAGGGTATGACTGACTGATGAGAACATAAGAAGTTCGAAATGATCATTTCAGCCTCCCTAGGGTTTTCATGGCAAAGATACTGGAGTGGTTTGCCATTTCCTTCTCCAGTGGATCACGTTTTGTCAGAACTCTCTGCTATGACCTTTCCGTCTTGGGTGGCCCTGCACGGCATAGCTCATAGCTTCATTGAATTACGCAAGCCCCTTCACCACGACAAGGCAGTAATCCATGAAGGGTATATATATATATATATATATATATATATATATATATATATATATATATATATATATATATATGTAAATTATTCAAATTGCTAATAAAGAATTAGCAATTTGAATAATTTACATATATATATATACCCTTCATGGATTACTGCCTTGTCGTGGTGAAAGGGCTTGCATAATTCAATGAAGCTATGAGCTATGCCGTGCAGGGCCACCCAAGACGGACAGGTCATAGCTGAGAGTTCTGACAAAACGTGATCCACTGGAGAAGGAAATGGCAACCCACTCCAGTATCTTTGCCATGAAAACCCTATGGACAGTACCAAAAGGCAAAACGATATGACGCTGGAAGATGAGCCCCTCAGGTCGGAAGGCGTCCAATATGCTACTGGGGAAGAGCAGAGGGCTAGTACTAGTAGCGCCAGAAAGAATGAAGCGACTGGGCCAAAGCTGAAAAGAAGACTGGGCCAAAGCTCAGCTGTGGATATGTCTGGTGGTGAAAGGAAAGTCTGATGCTGTAAAGATTTTTTCTCCATAGGAACCTGGAATGTAAGATCCATGAATCAAGGAAAGCTGGACGTGGTCAAACAAGAGATGACAAGACTAAACATCGACATCTTAGGTATCAGTGGACTAAAATGGACAGGAATGGGTAAATTTAATTCAGATGACCATCAGGTATACTACTGCGGGCAAGAATCCCTCAGAAGAAATGGAGTAGCCTTCATAGTAAATAAAAGAATAGGAAAAGCAATACTGGGATACAATCCTCAAAATGACAGAATGATCTCAGTTCGAATCCAAGGCAAGCCATTTAATATCACAGTAGTCCAAGTCTATGCCCCAACCACCAGTGCTGAAGAGGATGAAATTGACCGGTTCTATGAAGCCCTATAGCACCTTATAGAACTAACACCTAAAAATGATGTCCTTATCGTCATGGGGGATTGGAATGCTAAAGTAGGAAGCCAAAAGATAACTGAAATAGCAGGCAAGTTTGGCCTTGGAGTACAAAATGAAGCAGGGCACAGGCTGATAGAATTTTGTCAAGAGAATATGATGGTCATAGCAAACACTCTTTTCCAACAACCCAAGAGACAGATTTACACATGGACATCACCAGACGGTCAACACAGAAATCAGATTGACTATATGCTCTGCAGCCAAAGATGGAGAAGCTTTATACAGTCAGTAAAAACAAGACCAGGAGCTGACTGTGGCTCAGACCATGAGCTTCTTGTTGCAAAGTTTAGGCTTAAATTAAAGAAAGTAGGGAAAAGCGCTAGGCCAGTCAGGTATGAATTAAATCATATCCCTGTTGAATATACAGTAGAGGTGACAAATAGATTTAAGGAATTAGATCTGATAGACAGAGTGCCTGAAGAACTATGGACAGGTTCGCAACATTGTACAACAGGTAGCAACCAAAACCATCCCAAAGAAAAAGAAATGCAAGAAAGCAAAATGGCTGTCTGAGGAAGCTTTGCAAATAGCTGAGGAAAGGAGGGAAGCGAAAGGCAAGGGAGAAAAAGAAAGATATGCCCAATTAAATGCAGAATTCCAAAGAATAGCTAGAAGAGATAAGAATGCCTTCTTAAATGAAAAATGCAAAGAAATAGAAGAAAACAATAGAATAGGGAGGACCAGAGATCTTTTCAAGAAAATTGGAGAGATGAAGGGAACGTTTCATGCAAAAATGAGCATGATAAAGGACCAAAATCGCAGGGACCTAACAGAGGCAGAAGAGATTAAGAAGAGGTGGCAAAATTACACAGAGGAACTATACAGGAATGAGCTTAACATCCTTGACAATCACAATGAGGTGGTCACTGACCTCGAGCCAGACATCCTAGAATGTGACGTGAAGTGAGCCTTAGAAAAGCTGAGCAACAACAAAGCTAGTGGCGGTGACAGTATTCCAGCTGAGCTATTCAAAATCTTAAAAGACGATGCAGTAAACATGCTACACTCAATTTGCCAGCAAATTTGGAAAACTCAACAGGGGCCACAGGATTGGAAAAGATCAGTTTACATTCCAATTCCAAAGAAAGGCAGTGCCAAAGAATGTTCAAACTATCGCACCATTGCACTCATTTCTCATGCTAGTAAAGTTATGCTTAAAATTCTACAAGCTAGATTCCAGCAGTATGTAGATCGAGAACTACCAGAAGTACAGGCAGGATTTCGAAGAGGCAGAGGAACTAGAGATCAAATTGCTAATATACGCTGGATCATGGAGAAAGCTAGAGAGTTCCAGAAAAACATCTACTTCTGCTTCATTGACTATGCTAAAGCCTTTGATTGTGTGGATCATAACAAACTGTGGCAAGTCCTTAAAGAGATGGGCATACCAGACCATCTTATTTGTATCTTGAGAAACCTATATGCAGGCCAAGAAGCAACAGTGAGAACTGGACACAGAACCACTGAGTGGTTCAAAATTGGGAAAGGAGTCCGGCAAGGCTGTATACTGTCGCCTTGCCTATTTAACTTATATGCAGAGCACATCATGAGAAAGGCAGGGCTAGATGAATCAAAAGTTGGAATTAAGATTGCCGGAAGAAACTTCAACAACCTAAGATATGCAGATGATACCACTCTAATGGCAGAAAGTGAAAAGGAACTAAAGAGCCTCTTGTTCCAAGTGAAGGAGGAGAGTGCAAAAGTTGTGTTGAAACTAAACATTAAGAAAACCAAGATCATGGCATCTGGCCCTCTCAATTCCTGGCAAATAGACGGGGAAGAAATGGTGGTAGATACCACAAAGCCTCCTCCCAGAAGGTAACAAGGAAAACAGGTCATGAAGAGGATGTGTAGTGTCCCAGATAACCTTACGGCCCTGCTCAAGCAACGCTTCTGTGCTATGTCCTGGATGGGAGGGAGGGAACTGCCAATGATCTTTTTGGCTATCCTCACCACTCTCTGCACTGCCTTCCTGTCTGAAGCAGTGATGCTTCCAAACAAGACTGTGATGCTGTATGACAGAATGTTCTCGATCATCCCCCTGTAGAAAGTGGTAAGGATAGAAGAAGGAAGATGTGGTTTTTCTCATGTGACGCAGAAAATGCAGGTGCTGCTATGCCCGCTTCACCAGTTTTTCACTGTTGAGCAACCAAGCCAGCCTACTCGTTAGCTGCACACCCAGGAATTTGATGCTGGTAACCATCTCCACAGGTGAATCATTAATGCACAGAGAAGTGTGGCTGTGGATGCCTTTTCTGAAATCGACAATGATCTCTTTAGTTTTTCCAGTATTTAAAACTAGGCTATTTTCCTTACACCAGTTCACCAACCCCTCAACCTCCTTGCAGTAAGCTTCCTCATTGTCATCATGAACAAGGCCCACTACTGTTGTATCATCTGTGAACTTCACAATATGGTTGATGGCAAACCTAGCACAACAGTCATGGGTTGACAGGGTGAACAGCAGCGGACTTAGGACACAGCCCTGAGGAGAACCTGTGCTCAAGAAAATGGTATTAGAGGTATTTATTCCAACTCGCACATATTGGGTCTTGTTGGTAAGAAAATCAAGAATCCAGTTGTACAAAGGGGTGTTTAAGCCTAAAAGGTCCAGTTTTGTCTACTAGATGCTGGGGAATGATTGTGTTAAGTGCCGAACTGAAGTCGACAAACAACAAACACACATGAATATTTCTTTCCTCTAAGTGCTTCAAACTCAGATGGAAAACGGAAGAAATAGCATCCTCTGTAAAGCGATTTGGTCGGTAGGCAAACTGAAGCGGGTCAAATGATGATGGGAGGCTAGATACAATAATGTTCTTTATCAATTTCTCAAATCATTTCATAATGGTGGATGTCAGTGCAACCAGACAGTAATCATTGAGGCCTGTAATTGTGGACTTTTTTTGGCACTGGCAAGATGGTGGCCATCTTAAAACACGATGGGACCACTGCCTGCTGCAATGAGAAATTGAAAATATTTGTGAGAACACAAGCCAGCTCATCTGCACATTCCCTAAGGACACGTCTAGGGATGTTATCTGGGCCTGCTACTTTCTGAATGTTAACTTTCTGCAGTGTTTTCCGGACAGAGGTGACATCAAAGCTGAGCACTCGCTCGTCAGGATGGGGCACAGCTTTCCTAGCAGGAGTGCTATTTGATGCCTCAAATCTACCAAAAAATGTATTCAGTTTGTTTAGGAAGTCTGTGTCGTCCTTGCATCTCAATGGAGTCACCTTGTAATCCGTAATGGCCTGGATCCCTTGACACATTTGCCTGGTGTTTGTTGGGTCCTGAAAAAAGTTCTGAATTTTCTGGCAATGGGCTTGCTTTGCACCTTTTATGGCACTTTTCAGATTTGCTCTGGCTGTTCTAAGTGCCAGCATGTCACCAGATTTAAAAGCCACATTCTGTGCTTTCAGCATATTGCGGACCTCATAAGTCAGCCATGGTTTTTCATTCGCCCTCACAACAGTGCTTTTTCAAGACACAGACATCTTCTATGCACTTTTGGATATATGCAGACACCATGGTGGCATACTTTCCAACATTTGTACGTTGGTTATCAGTGGCTGCTTCTTTAAACATGCCCCAATCTGTGCACTCAAAGCAGTCTTGTAATGCTTCTATAGCTCCCTCTGTCCAAACCCTCATCTGCTTTACTGTAGGTTTCAGTCTGACTAATAAAGATTTATATGCTGGAATAAGCAGCACTGAGAGATGGTCAGAGGAGCCCAGGTGAGGGCAGGGGATAACTGTGAAAGCCTTCTTGATGCTGGAATAAGCAAGATCCAGTGTATTGTTCCCTCTGGTCGCAAAGACCGCATATTGATGGAAATGTGGCAGGGTAGCTTTCAAATCCACTTGGTTAAAGTCTCCCACTGCAATAAATGCACCCTCTGGGTGAGTAGTTTGTAAGTCACTGATGGTATGACAGAGAGCCTTCAGGGCCTCTTCTCTGTTTGCTTCAGGGGGAGGGATAATACACAGCTGTGATAATGGCGACAGAATTCTCTAGGCAAATAGAAGGGTCTGCATTTGATGGTCAGAAGCTCCACATAATGTAACTAAATAAATTTGAGGAGCACAGACTCGAAACGACCTTGGCATTATTATACCAACTGTCATTTTTATAAAAACAGACACCCCCTCCCTGGGATTTGCCACAAAGAGTAAAGCTCCGGTCTAGCCGAAATGTTGAAAATCCTATCAAGCTAACAGCACTATCTGGGACAGAGGGCTTTAACCAAGTTTCTGTTGCAGTGATGATACAGCAATTTCTCACCTCCCGGTTTGTTGTTAAATCCAGCCTCAAGTATTTTTGGTTCTAAGGAGTGAGCATTTGCAAATAAAATAGATGAAAGAGACACTCTGTATGGTCTAGCTTTTAGCCTAGATGTTTGGCCTCTGCATTTGCCACGCTTCCTCTTATGGTCACATTTCCTCCTTTTCTTCTGATGATGGTCAGCAATGGAGGGAAACTTCCCAGCTGCAATGGCTGCTCCTCCACTCTGCCCCTTTGGCCCAAAACGCTGCCTTCGCTGCTCAAAACACAGCTTTGTTTCCAGCTCCAGCAATTTCCTTTCTTCCTCCCTGCTCCTCCAGATATTGCAGCTGATCTCTCACCTTCCATGTCAACCGCCGGCATTTACATAATTGATTTTATCCTCCGTAGTAATCCGAGGCCATGCAGACTACAATTGGTAGAACACCAGCATATTATATTTGTAATTCATACGGCATTTGATAGGATGCTGTACAGGTAGTCTTCAACTTAAAACTTACAATTGAGCCCAAAATTTCTGTTCCTAAGTGAAATATTTGCCCCATTTTATGACCTTTCTTGCCACAGTTGTTAAGTGAATTCCTGCAGTTGTTAAATTAGGGTTGTTAGGTGAACCTGGTTTCCCCATTGACTTTGCTTGTCAGAAGGTTGCAAAAGGACATCATGTGACCCTAGGACAGGGGTAGGCAACCTCAGCTCTTTTATGACTCATGGACTTCAACTCCCAGAATTCCTGAGTCAGGAATTCTGGGAGTTGAAGTCCATGAGTCATAAAAGAGCCGAGGTTGCCTACCCCTGCCGTAGGACAATGCAGTCATCATAAATAATGAGCCAGTTGCTAAACATCTCAATTTTGAGCACATGATCTTGGGAATGCTGCCACGGTCATAACTGTGAAAAATGATCATGTCACTATTTTCAGTGCTGTGGTAACTTTGAACCGTCACTAAATCAACTGTTATAAGTCTAGGACTACCTGTATTACATTTTAGAAGCAATTCTCATGATACTAACACCTATCATTAGATTAAAAAACAACTTAAAGTGTTGGTGACGTGGACAGGGCTTACTTAACATAGTGCTGCAAGGAGGTACTTATGACCAGTCCCTGAAGTTTGATAAGACTTTCTGATAAGCAGTTTTGGGTAATGAAAGAAAAAGTTTGGCAAGCAATGATGTAAAGCAGTGGTTTTTCTTATAGAAAAGAATGGAAAGAGAAATGTAGGCATTATTGAGAGGACAAAAGAAAATGCAGCCAGCTCTGAGAATCAGTAAGCTGTTCCTTCATCAGGTGGCTAATTAGAGCAGGGGTCTTCAAAATTGGCCCTTTTATGACTTGTGGACTTCAACTCCCAGAATTCCTCAGCCAGTGTCTGGCTGACGAATTCTGGGAGTTGAAGTCCACAAGTCATAAAAGGGCCAAGTTTGAAAACCCCTGAATTAGAGGGTTGGAACTATCAATTCCAGTGATAGCAGGTATAGTGTATAAAATTTAGCATGTGTCTTGTCTCCCAACTTATTTCACACCTTTCAGTATACAGTAATTTCAGGAGCTGGACTTCTATAAGATCCAAAGTTAACTACCAAGACAGTAGTTTACTACCAAAATATTTTAATGAACACTTTGGTTCTGGAGCAAAGTATCTTGAGTGGGTGATGCTCTATCTTTCCCCTTGAGAATTACCGGTACATTGAAGTTACCAGAATATTTTCCAGTGAGGCATAATAATTCTATAATGATGAGGAAAATTTATGCAGTTTGTAATTAACAATCAATCCATCTGCCTCATTTTGTGTGTACACCAACCAAAACATATTCACAGCTGCATCATAAATTGTTCATTATTGCATGATCTGGCATCCTTTATTCAGTCCCAGACAGTGTAATAGTACTTTAAAACAAAATAATGTTACTACTTTAGTGGATTCAAGTGCCTGCTGGTTGTCTGGGTGCTTTAAAATACAGAGGCATTCAATAATATATGCAAGCATTGTGCAATGATTAAAATGAAATAGGGGATATAGTTTGTTTTTAGTTCTATAATTAGCAGTTGCACTTCAAAATAAAGTAGGATTATTATTTTTTTTGCACTCTAAGACTCTGATGCTTTGCAGCATTAGGAAAGCTTTACCTTGATTTATATAGTGCCTGACTTTGCACAAACTATAGCACATTATTAAAAGGAAATAAATAATTCATATTCTTTCATGCCTTGATGGATCTGGATTTTAAGTATATGTCTTTTGAACTCCTAGCTCATTTACTTAATTGCTCCTATACGCAGTACTTATATACTATGTTGCAAGAATTAGCAGCAGGCTTCTGAATAGAAAGTGATGAATTTACTGCAATAAAAAAGTACAAGGATAAATAAAATGTACATTGCCCAGAAACATTGCACGCAAAGTTTCAGCTATATGCTAGATTTTTTTCACCTTAATATTTGTAGACTATGTTAACAGCATTACAATTGATTCTTCAAGTAAGTATGTTTGTTGTGTTTTGAGAGTTGGTGGTCAGTAGGTATAAAATTATGAAGAAGTCACAGTTCAGAAGATGCTTGGCAAGAACTGTGATTAAACTGACATTAACTGATTGATAATCTTTCCTAGCTATATGTGAGAATTTGGGGATTCTGATTGACAAGCAAATTTCAAAGTCTGCTTTCCTATTCTTTAGGACCATACGGGCCAATGATGGAAAAACAAGTTAATATTTTTCTTTTGGTTTGGGGGGAATTTGGAGAACTGTCAATGTATTAACTTCGTTGAAGCCTGTTTTCAAGAGTTCAAGCTGGCACACATAATAGTATGCAATACGATAGTGCAAATTCTCTTTCAACAAGTAGTTGCCCTTAGAAATAAATATCCTTTTGACTTTAGAGATTAATGAATTTATGAGGTGGAGGAAAGAAGCTGCTTCTCAAGGGTCATGGTAATATTATGTGTTAGCGATCAGTATTGTTGGTGTAGATGGGGCCAACGGAAATGTGATTCCTGATAAAAGGAATATAAAAGGGAAAGAATTGGTTTAGAAAGCCCCTGATCTAGAAATCTTTAAATTGAATTTTATGAGGAAGGCAGAAGAGAGTTCAGAATATGGTACTAGTTCTGGTAGGGATATGCAGGGTGAGAAGGCACTCAGTACTGAGCTGGTAAATTCAAAAAGGGAGAAGGAAATTATATGACCAAGCTTTCCAGGCTTCGATACAATAAACAAACAGGTTACAGAGCACAACAGGAAGACCTAGAACTAATGTAGACTTAATGTAGAAAGGCCAGTATAGTTTAGTAGGCATTACTGAAACAAGCGGGATGAAGATTATGAATGGAATGCAAGGACTGAAGGTTATAGTTTGTGCAAAATGAATATAATAGTCAAAAGAGGAACATTATATATAAAGGGAGTGCACAAATATATTTAGGTTCAAGAATTTGAGCATGAGAGTCAAGTACAAAGAAAGAAAATCAATTTTTAAAAACAGATTCCAGAATTTTGGTCTTGATTCCAGAATTTTTGGAGATGGCAGACTTAATAATAATGGGTCTGTCATCATTTGCTCAGATTTGTTTGAAATCCAGCTTGGTGTACAATGCAAAATCTCTAGCAGTTTCATAGTGCTCTTGCTGATTGGTTCACTTCCAGAAAACCGAAGAAAAGTCAAGAGGATTGGTTCTCCTATATTTGATCCTACTAAAAGGGAATAGCTGGTAGAAGAAGTAAATGCAACAGAACTTTTGGGAGGAACTTTGAGTTTTCATGAAAGGGACATTTGAGCACAATCACGCATATATACTTGACCACAGGATATCCAATTTCAATATCCTAGTGTAGAAAATACTAGACAAAATTTTGGAAGAGATGATTAAGATGTCAGTTTGTAACTATGTATAGAAGAATGGATTGCTTGATGGGAATTGGCATAGATTTATAAGGAACAGGTCAGGCCAAACCAACCTGCTTTCCATTCTTGACAGACAACTTAACTTGACCATGGGAATTCAATGAACATAGTGTATCTTCTCTTCAGAAAAGATTTTGACAAAGTCTTCCATGATTATTTTTTTTAAAAAAACAACACATGAGAATATGTGGACTGGACTATGCTGTCATCTGATGAATACAGAGCTGGTTGAAAAATATACCCAATTAGCCTTCAATAGCTCCATGTCAACCTGGAGGGAAATGTCAAGTGTCATATTGCAGGGCTCCATTAGGCCCTGTGCTCTTCAACTTATTTATAAAGTACTTGGATGAAGATGCAGAAAATGCAATTATAAAACTTGCCGATGACTCAACAATAGTGGAGACAGCAAACATATTAGAAATTACTATCTCTTACTTTCAATCTATCTTGAGGTATATAAGAGCCGGATGCAACAACTAATATATGTTCTACCATTAGTTTTTATATATCATTAGCTCACTCTTACCACTCTGAGAATATGTTGCTAGGATGACTCTAGAAAGCTCCTCTGTATCTTTATAATTTTTAAACAAATCAAGGAGGAGGAAAATCCTTTTTTAAATGGCAGTAAGTAACAAAGGCATTGTTATCTCTTATTTAATACCATTCCCCATTTCCAGATACTCTCAGAATAATAGTATTAACTGAAGTGAAGTCCCATGGTAGAGGAATCCAGGTTCAGGCTAGGCTTAAAAGAAGCATACAGTAGTTATAGCACTTTTCTAATTTATAATTTCTGGAGAAAGATCTATTATTGGGAAAGATGGAAAAAAAGAGAAGATGAGGATGACCAGCAGGAAAGTGAATGGACTCAGTAACGGTGGCAATTGGAACACAGCTGAAAGAACTAAAGGACCAGATTGGGAAAGATCACCATGGGGGAAAAAAATCTATCCATGTGATCACTAAGAGCACTAATTTGATGGCACATAATCAATAGATCTAATACATAGACAGAAAAGAGAATAGGTTGTTTGCATCTGTTTCACTGTGAGCATCTGTAAGATCTGTGCTTAGACTGCATTTAAAAATACTATAGGACAGGTAATACTGGTCCCCTTAATTTCAAAAGATTGTAATAGGCTAAACAGAAAAAAGTACAGGAAAAAATGGATGATAAATTTTAAAGTCACAGGCACCTTCCTTACAGGTAAAGGTTAAGCTTTACAAACATTTTTGCTGACTAAACAAAGATCATTAAAGCAGAATGCATGTCAGAGAGTTACAAAATTAGTGATAATGTGAGAAACTAGAGAGGTTTTCCCTCTTCCCTATAATAATATTTTTACTTTTTATGGCTATCCAATATAATCAATTTAGTTTAGTTTAGTTTAGTTTTATTGTATTTGTATACCGCCCTTCTCCCGAAGGACTCAGGGCGGTGAACAGGGCATACATAAAAAATACGAGATACAAAAATTAAAAAAGAATTAAATAATAGCCCAGTTAAAACAGTCGGTAACAATATACAATATAAAAATCCCCATTAAAAATCCCCATTAAAACCCCAACATATCCCCATCAGGCCAGGCCGGCTTGTACAAATAGATGGGTCTTCAGACCGCGTCGGAAGGAGCGAAGGTCAGGTGCCATCCGGAGCTCGACCGGCAGCTGATTCCATAAAGCCGGAGCGCCCACAGAGAAGGCCCTCCCCCTGGGGGCCACCAGCCGACATTCTCTGACCGGAGGCACCCTGAGGAGGCCCTCTCTGTGGGAACGCATAGGGCGGAGGGAAGTTGACACCAGCAGCAGGTGGTCCCCGAGGTACTCTGGACCCATGCCATGTAGGGCCTTAAAAACCATTACCCGGAAGACAACCGGCAACCAATGCAGCTCGCGGAGCAAAGGTGTAACATGGGAGTACCGGGAAACTCCCAAGACAACTCTCGCGGCTGCATTCTGTACCAGCTGAAGCCTCCGAGTGGTCTTCAAGGGAAGCCCCGTGTAGAGAGCATTGCCGTAGTCCAGACGAGAGGTCACGAGCGCATGAGTGACCGTACACAGGGCATCCCGGTCTAGATAGGGCCGCAACTGGCGCACCAGGCGAACCTGGGCGAAAGCCCCCCTAGTCACAGCTACTATATGATCTTCCAGAGTGAGCCATGAATCTAGGAGGACTCCCAAGTTGCGAGCCCTATCTACGGGGGGGGGGGGTAAAAGCTCACCCCCATAGAGAGAGGTGGAATATTCTGAATATCCCAGGATGCCAGAATGCACAGCCACTCAGTCTTGTCAGGGTTGAGCTGAAGTCTGTTCCTCCCCATCCAGACCCGAACCGCCTCCAGGCAATGGGACATCACATCGAGGGCATCACTGGGGTGGTTTGGGGTTGAAATGAAAAGCTGGGTATCATCAGCGTACTGATGATACCCAACTACAAAACCATGAATGATCTCACCCAGTGGTTTCATGTAGATGTTGAACAGGAGAGGCAAGAGGACCGACCTCTGAGGAACTCTACAAACGAGAGACCTTGGGGTCGACCTCTGCCCTCCTGCCAACACCGACTGCGAACATCCCAGGAGATAGGAGGAGAACCACCGAAGAACTGTGCCTCCCACTCCCAATCCCCTGAGACGCCGTAGCAGGATACCATGGTCGATGGTATCGAAAGCCGCCGAGAGGTCTAATAGGACTAGGACAGAGGAATATCCCCTGTCCCAGGTCCTCCAGAGATCATTCACCAGAGCGACCAATGCCGTCTCCGTGCTGTACCCGGGCCTGAAACCCGATTGGCACAGGTCTAGATAATTCGCTTCATCCAGGACCAGAGGGAGCTGATGCGCCACCACACTCTCAACAACCTTCGCAAGAAAGCGAAGGTTGGAGACTGGACGAAAGTTATTTAACACAGCTGGGTCCAAGGCTGGCTTCTTGAGGAGAGGTCTCACCACCGCCTCCTTCAAGACGGTGGGGAAATTACCCTCACTCAAGGAAGCAGATATAACCGCCTGGAACCAGCCTCGTGTCCCCTCCCGAGCTGCATAAACCAGCCAGGAAGGGCACGGGTCCAATAAACATGTGGTGGAGCTCAACCTCCCCATAATCCTGTCCACTTCCTCAGGGGTCACAGAATCAAACTCCTCCCAGATAACATCGACAAGATCGCCCGTGTCCTGATCGTCAGACTCTGCCCAGTTGGAGTCCAGGCCAGTCCGAATCCGAGTGATTTTATCCAACAGATGTTGACCAAATTCCTCAGCACGACCCTGCAAGGGTTCCTCCCTCACCTCCTGATTGAGGAGGGAGTGGGTCACCCTAAACAGGGCGGCTGGGCGATTATCTGCAGACGCGATGAGGGCAGAGAAGTAATTTGACCTCGCCGCTCTCATTGGTGCGAGATAAGACCTAATGTGGGTTCTTAGTCGCAACCAGTCGGATTCGGATCGGCTGGACCTCCAACGGCTCTCTAGGCCCCATCTCCGACGCTTCATCTCCCGGAGCTCCACAGAGAACCATGGAGCTCGCTGGGATCTGCACCGGGTCAGGGGCCGCAAGGGTACAACTCGGTCAAGTGCCTCCGTGGCCGCCCTTTCCCAGGCTTCCACTAAGGCATCCACCGAGTTGTGAGCAGCGGAGGCAGGTGGGGACCCCAGCGCTGCCTGGAGCCTATCAGGATCCATTAAGCGCCTGGGGCGGTACCATCTAGTTGGCTCCGTACACCCACGGCGGGGGGTGGCAAAACGGAAGGCCAGCCGCAGGAGGTGATGATCGGTCCATGACAGGGGCATAACAGTTGGAGAGCCCCCACCAAGATCATCAAACCACCGTCCAGATAAGAAAACCAAGTCAAGGGTGTGGCCTCCCTCATGAGTCGGTCCAAGAATTACTTGCGTCAGGTCCATGGCCGTCATGGAAGCCATGAACTCCCGAGCCAACCCAGATGATCCTCCCAGGGATAGTAGATTGAAGTCACCCAAAACTATAAGTTTGGGGAACTCAATCACCAACCCCGAGAGGACATCGAGCAGCTCAGGCAGGGCTGCCGCCGCGTGACTAGGCAAAAGGTACACCAGCAGCAAGCCCAACTGTGCCCCAGGACCACATCTCAAAAAGAGAGACTCACACCCGACTATCTGAGGAACGGTGGTCTCCCGCGGACATAGGGTCTCCCTGATAACTACCGCCACTCCCCCACCCCTACCATGAGCCTGAGGCCGGTGTAGCACCCGGAAACCTGGTGGGCAAAGATCAACCAAAGGAACACCGCCCTCTGGGCCCAACCAAGTCTCCGTGATGCAAGCCAGGTCCGCATGCTCACCCTCAACTAGATCCCAAACAAGGGGAGCCTTATTAGCAACGGACCTGGCATTCAGGTATACCAGCCGGAGCTCAGGAGGCTGCACATCCTCGCTCCTGGGACCTCGGGGAAGAGACAGAGGGTCGGAGCGCCTCACCGCTTGTAAGTAGCGGAGATGACCCTCCCGGTATCGATGCGGCCCTCTGTTCATACACCTGCTGCCATTCCCCAACATCGTGGGAATCGGTAGTCCCACGACCGCTCCCGAACCCCGGAGGCAACCGCACCCCGCTCTTCCCCTTCGCGATCAATCCTGGACCTGGCCTGAGCAATGGTTGTTGGACCACCCCCCTTAGCCGAACAACCACAACCCACTCCCACCCCCCTCCCTAACCCCACAAAAAATTTACTAAAAAATTAACCAGGGGCCTCTTATTAAATTTATGCTGGAGGCCCCTGCCCCTGCCCGGCCATCTCTCAGGGTCCCAATAATCGGGCCCTTCATCGAGGTTGGAGGTGGTTTACACCATTTATTTGGACCCATAAGGGTCAAATTTACACCATTTATAATTAATTTATGGGATTAATTTAGTAAATAAATTTTTTTATTCAGAGAAGCTACTTCCAAAATTTAATATTTTACATTGTGTCATTCTGTCTTGAGAACAACAGCTAAGGTGGTAGTAGTAACAGTATTTCTCCCATCTGTCTTTCTCCTACAGCCCTTGTTGGGCCTGCAGTTGGAATAGGGAGATATTAAGGAAGGAAGGAGGATTTCATCTAGAACAAAGGCTGCAGTACAACCTTTGAATCATTTGTCACTTCTCTCTTGCCAAAATAAGCTGTTCTCTCCTCTCTTCTCTCAAATCAGAGCCAGGAAGGGCACAACCGCTGCCACCTCATGAAAAGGAGTAGTAAAGTTTCTCTCTAGAGATAATAAAGATGCCAAATCTGCAGCTGCCTGGTTGTTCCCTTAAGAAATAAAAGCAATTGGAGAGACGGGCAGCTTTAATTGGAACAGGATCTGTTGTTGCAAGCATGCAAGATTTTAAACAGACTCCAACAGATTGATCTTTTACAGCTTCCCAGGCCTCTTTCCAACTGAAATGATGTCTCTATGTGTTTATATACTTGTCTTTTTTCATGCCTTGTCTTTCTTCACTCCCTTTCATGTTAATCTCCTTCTTCTTTCAGTTAAATTGTAAACTCAGTGGGATGGAGTTCTCTCTCTCTCTCTCTCTCTCTCTCTCTCTCTTTCTTTCTTTCTTACTTTCTTTCTCTGTCTTTCACACACACAAAAAGATGTGTGTGTGTGAGAGAGAGGGAGGGAGGGAGGGAGGGAGAAGTAATAACCCTGTTAGATCATGGGAACAACCTATATTGGCCAGAATTGTTTGTCACAACAGGCTCACAACCCAGTACAGGTAGTCCTTGATTTACAACCACCACAACTTTGAGCCCAACTTTTTTGTTGCTAAGTGAGGCAGTTGAATTTTGCCCCATTTTACTATCTTTCTTGCCACAGTTGTTAAGTGAATCGCTGCCGTTGTTAAGTTGGTAACACAAATGTTAAGTGAATCGGGCTTTCCCATTGACTTTGCTTGTCTGTTGGTTGCAAAAGGTGACCCTGGGACACTGCAACCATTATAAATACATGCCAGTTGACAAGAGTCTAAATTTTGATCACCTGACCATGGAGCAACTTACAACGGTCATAAGTTTGAAAAATGTCCTAAGTCACTTTTTTCAGCACTATTGAATGGTCACTAAATGAACTGTGGTAAGTTGAGGACTATCTTTATTTTTGGACCCATAAGGGTCAAATAAAATGGTGGCAGTATTCTATTGCTTCTCACAAGGGCATGTGCGCTGCTGTGCACTTTGTTGCTTCTGATTATGACAGAAATCCATAGCCATAATAACTAGTATCCGAGGGAGACTCATTTCTAACCACTTTTAAAGACATCACAATTGGTAGCTGTCACTACATCTTATAGAAACGACTTTCGTATTTTAAACAGAGTGAAATATTTTCTTCTGCTAGTTCTATCTAATGCTTTCAGAATAGATAATTCCAAGATTTAATAGTAAGAAAAATGACTTGAAGGCTCATTTCCTTCATACTATGTCCAATTTTATAAACAATATGTTTTATAAACTTTTTTTTTGTAAACTAAAAAGCAACAGGTTTTGCAATCCTCACGAATAATAATAATGTTGGAAGGGACGTTGGAGATCATCTGCTCCGACCCCCTGCTCAGGCAGGAAACCGTATACAATATTACAATATTGGCAGATTTAGTTTTGATCCTTTCTGGTCTCTGGAATGAATGTGCCATTTTCACTTCTTAAAAAATGTGCACACTTCTTAAGTTAGGATTTCTTTTTGATTTCAACATGCATTGGTTCAGGAATATTTGTAATCTTTTCACTGTTACAATTCTGAACAGTCAGACTATGTTACAGTTTATACCTAATACAGGTTATTTACAAATAGGCTAAAAATGAATTCTGTAATTTCTTTGGGAACTCTTTTTCTTGAATCCATCCATTGTAACACGTACTAATTTAATCCTACTCTCTATTCTTGCCCTCTGATCTATGACTTGAATTAGAGGGTCATCCCTGTCTCCTAATTACATCAGTGAAACATATTTTTTCTCTGTAAAATTTCACAATATGACTTTTCATGAGATTGTTAGTAATCTCAAGTGATTCTTACAAGATTTTGATTGGGGTTTTCTTTTCTGGGGACGTGTCCCAGAGTATTATAAAAGATTTGTAATAAATAATATAAATATTGCCAACCAATCTTTGTCAACCAATGTCTGCACTTACTTAGGTTCTTGGTGAGAGACTTAACTTAGTTTGTGTACCTTTTCTGTTAGAAAGGGACTTTCCCCAGCTCTGCTGCAATGGATGGAACAATAGTCTCAAGCATACAAATTGTGAACATTATTTCTTTTCAGAGATTCGTTGAGTGTCCCTAAAAATACTGAATAAAACATTATTAATTATTCAGAAATGTTCTATTGCTTTTCTATTTGTGGGCCACAGCAGAATGAATCATAATTGGTTTTATTCAACCATTTATTCTGTTTAATGCAATAAACCTTGGATTTGAAGATCCAAGGTATTTTTAATTTAAATGTTCAATTTACCTATTTCATTATTCTCATAGGTTCAATGAGCAGCATACAAAGTCAAGGTTCTGTCTTGTGTATGTCCTTGTGTATGACTGGAGAATCTGTTTCATGAATTTATTTCCTTAAACAGGAAAATTTTCTTATGAACATTTCTCTTGACAAGGACAAATATAAAGCATGGCATTAATAAGCTGATCTTAAAGTATAACTTTTGAGATCTCAGTAAGGATGACTAGTAGATCTCAATAGGGATGTAACTTTACATCCACTTTTACAAGTTTAAGGGATTATTTTAGGATGTCTTCTACGTGACAGTTGAATGCAAGACTGGATACGACCTTTTAAGCGTCAGTACAGTACTATGAGACAGGTGGGCCTATAAATTATAATAGAAAAACAAACATAAAAAAGGTTGCTGAAAATTTGATGCTGACAAGGTAGCAGGGTATGTTTAGCCAGCCTGGTATCTATTGAAACAAAAGTAGTACAAAGAAATTCCACAGTTAAGTCTCAGGGTTCTCCCATGGACTGCTTTAACAGTCTTGAAAGATCTGTGGTGGTCACTTATGTATTGCTGGGTTAACCACACAAATAAAATGCTGCATGTTTCTTGGCATGCAGAACTATGTATGTATGTATGTATGTATATATATATATATATATATATATATATATATATATATATATATATATATATATATATATATATATATATATAAAACTGAGCCTCTCTGTGGGTATCTGTCTTTATAAAGTTTTAGAGCTAGTTGAAATGATATTTCAGGGCTTTCCCATTGTAAACATCTTTCTTCCTGCCACTCCTTTTAACAATTAAGTCTTTGAAATGCTTCCATTAAAAAATAAGATGGTGCCACATTCCAACCTTACCTTTATTTGCCTGAAAGAGTGTCCACCTGCTCAGAAAGCTTTTCCTTTGTTGTAACAGCCTGTGAAATCTTCTAGCAGTTTTTCTCATTCTGAGTAGAATTCTACCAGCTGAGGAGCAGGATCAAAATTAAGGACATAACATAATATGCAGACCTCTCTTTGCATATTCCTTTGATGTTTCTTGTTCTCTCTAGTATACTTTAGTCCTAAAAGAAGAATATACAACTTCTATCAACTTAAGAGACATACTCATGGGATGACAAGCCTACATTCCAAACTTGGACCCAATTTTCTGGATTGGGTTTCTAAAGAATCAAGCAAATGTCAACAATCTTCTGCTTCGTAGTTGACATACTGCCTGTTCCTGTTACATTTTTCGTTGTTATGAAAAATGTTGGTGTGATTAAAAAAGAGGAGGCAGAGAAGGACACTTAGGCCATTGCTTGGGTCTTCAATGCAGGCACTTAAGAAGGAAAGGTGGAGTGATGAATGGCTGCAGTAGGATCTTGGTGATGGTGGAGGCAGCAACAGAGAAAACTGCTATGTATTAATGTGTTATGGTTATGTACTTTACAAAATGGTTATGAGGTAAAACCGGCCTGAAATACGGCAGCTGTCAAAGTTGCCGAAGCTTATGCACAGCCGCAGCAGTTTGACAGCTCTCAGCTGTCAAACCGCGGAGACAGCGCAGGCGCGGCTATGTAACAGCTCCGGCTGTCTAAGTCAGCCGCCGCGGATTGGACCTCACCAATCCATGGGAAACCGGCAAATTTCTGCTTGGTTACCAGCGTGCCAGCTGGAGTATAAATGGTGCAGAAAACCTGTCGCGCCAGGTTCCACATTACATTAAACGGTTGTTACTTGAGCCAGCTGTCTCGCGTGTTCCTTGCTGAAGCTAAAGCAAAAACCACTCCCAGTCATCTTCTGTTTCCACTGTATAAAGTGGGATTCCTGGGATGAGTTTTGGGATGTGATGATTCTGCCAAAACTGACCAACTCATTCAAATAAGGACAGTTGGCAAGTTTTCAGAATAAAAAAAATGAAGTCTAGTTTCCTTTTAGCTACCTTGTCCACTTTTAAAAGCAAATCAAAGCAGTGGTGGGATTCAAATAGGTGAACAACTGGTTCTCTGCGTGGATGCTGCTTCCGGAAGTCCGTTCTGGGCCTGGGCAACAAAAAAACAGTTACTGGTTCTGCCAAACTGGTCTGAACCAGCTGAATCCCACCCCTGAATCAAAGTGAATTTTATCTGATTCACACATGTCTGAGACAATACTCATTCAATTCAATTTGTATTTGTCTACATGTTTATATTCTGGTAAAGCAACTTCATACTTCAGAGTATGAAGTTTATATGTTATTAAAGCAACTTCATAATCCAGAGTAAGGATTCTATGATTTCTCTTTCTTCAAATCTGTAACAGAAGAAGTAGAAAAATTGTGAGAAAAGGCTAACTTCTTATAGCAATCTTCCCCAGATTTAATGCAGCATTTAAGAAAAGAGATGGAATAAGTAGAGTATTTTTGTCTAGCCATAAAAATGATGAGAAAGAAAAATCATTAGATGCACTGAGGATTTATTAATGAGATGGTTTCCAAATTTCCCATCTAGTTAATAAGATTGTCTTTCACTTGATTTGCTTCTCATCAGTATCCTTTTTCAGTGTCTCTTTTCTTTTGATTAGGTGCCTTGCATACTGTCTTACAATTCCTTTACATATATCACATCTGGTTAAGCCAAAAATGGATATTGTGTCCTGCCCTACAGTGATGGCGTCCATTTGTACAAATTAAATTAGAGCATCCTTTCCCCTTACAGTTAGTCCTCGACTTCTTGTTGGTTGTTTAACCTATTCAAAGTTATGATGGCCTAAGAAAGAATCCTTTACAGTATGTAAAACACTTCCATTCATCCTAAAATGTTGCACTGCTCTCTGTCTTGATCACATGACTGCATTTCAGATGCTGGGCAACTGGCTTGCATTTATGACTGGTTGCAGAGTGTTTCTGTTTCGTGACATAATATGAGATGATTTTTGCTGATTTCCAGCAAATTTTCCATTTGGGACAATGGATTGGCTTAATGACCATGTGACTAGATTAACAGCCACTGTAAAAACAGTTGAAAAATCGGGTCCTATTGTGTGGGTGCCTCAATTAACAACTGCAACACATCTCAGTTATATCTGCATTCCAGTCTCAGTTATGGTTGTACATCAAGGACTATCTATACCGATATACTTTCTACTTTAGATTAGATTATACTTTTCCCTGATTTAATTCAGCACATGGTCCTATGGTAAGAAGGCTGAGATACCCATTTGCAACAATAAAATGGTGAAGCAAATGTGGGGCGGAGAGGCAAATGCATGTATTTTTGTGCAGTCTCTGCCTATGATTTTAAGAAGAGATATCTTATTTTCCTTTCCCCCCCCCTTCCTGTTTCCTGTGGATACGCTTTTCCAGTCAAAGAATGTTCAGTGTGTCTACAGTAACAGATGCAGTGCAGTTAAGATTAGTAATTATAAATAATATATTGGTATTTAAAAGGAAAAACAAGTATATCCCTTTCAGAAACAATAATATAAAAAATGGTATTCCTTTCTCCCAGATTGATAATGACTTCAGAAACAAGTCTGGTGGGAAAATATATATATTGTTCTGCCAGCAGAAGTACAATAGAGATGGGGGTATCTTGCATTTTTCTCCTATGTGCGTGAAACTAAACAAAAGTAAGGAGAATACAAATATTCCATTTTCCAAGCTCACAAAGGTAGGACTGGCAAGCTAAATGAGCAAAAAAAAAAAGAAAAAGACTGCCGTTCATACTTGCTTTTCTTCTTGCATTGAACAGAAAACTAATCTGCAGACTGACATTTTATGTTGTTTGGCTCTTCCTAGCAGTCACCTATAATTGGAGTTTAGCTTTCTGATTAGTAGCTCCCAGCTATCCTTTTATGATATAAGATTAACAGACCTTGAAACAATGTGGTAAAATATTATAAAATTTGGTTTTGTTGCTGCCATGAAAGTGACGTATCCCACATTCATCCAATTGTATTCCAGATGTTGCAGAGTTTTTACATTTCTGTTTGACATTCTGTAACATTGAACATGTTATGCCGGCCACATGACCACGGAGACGTCCTCGGACAAGCGCTGGCTCTTCGGCTTTGAAACGGAGATGAGCACCGGCCCCTAGAGTCGGAAACGACTAGCACGCATGTGTGGGGGAACCTTTACCTTTTTTAACATTGAACATGGTCATTAAATCAAATATATAGTACTAAATTAAAAAGAGATCACCTTGTTTTTCCCCTCTGGTTTCCAGCTGCCAACCCTTGCCTGTCGAGCTGCTTACAAATCCCATTGAGAATCCTGTCCCAGGAAAGAACCCAACAGTGTTCAGTCCAGCTTTAGCCCTATAAAACAGAAGGCTTCCATGTTTTTCTTATTAATCAGGATATCAAATATGCATCGTACTTTCACAAATTCATTAAACTTGTACAAATCTTCCTTTTACCACAAATAGAATTCCTACAACATTTCAAAGTTAAATGCATTCAGCAAAATGAAACACTGTATTCACAAAGCTACCTTAGTATGTCATTCATATAGTGAGCCCCGGTATAACAGGAAAAAGTTCTCCTTATAAAAACAACAAAACAGCAATATGAGGTGACTTTCTCTGTTGTGCTAAATGTTGAGACAGTGGATGGCAGGGAACTGTGGCATTGATAGAATTCCTCATCAGAAGCATACGAAACTCAACATACCGTACTTTCCAGCGTATAAGACGACTGGGCGTATAAGACGACCCCCGATTTTTGAGAAGGTTTTCAAGATTTTTCGTCTTATACGCCGGAAAATACTTACATGCCAGTTGCCAAGTGTCCGACACAAGCCCGATTCAGACCCGTCTGATACAGATGGTGCAAAGCCTTGCTGGTTCCTGCCCAACGCCGGACGGCTCCGCCGGTGCCGCCTCAAGAGGGAAGGGCATGAGGTGCCTGCCACGGCTCCCCGAGGACTCCTTAGCAGCTGGGGAGCACGCGCATGCACAGGACTGCCCTGCCGGCTCCAGCCCGACGCCAGATGGCTCTGCCGGTGCCGCCTCGAGAGGGAAGGGCATGAGGTGCCTGCCACAGCTCCCCGAGCACTCCTTAGCAGCCGGGGAGCACGCGTGTGCGCAGGACTGCCCTGCCGGCTCCTGCCCGACGCCGGACGGCTCCACCGATGCCGCCTCAAGAGGGGAAGGATGTGAGGCACCTGCCACGGCTTCC
Source organism: Vipera ursinii (assembly GCF_947247035.1). Classification (NCBI taxonomy): domain Eukaryota; kingdom Metazoa; phylum Chordata; class Lepidosauria; order Squamata; family Viperidae; genus Vipera; species Vipera ursinii. Next base: position 268,181,079 of record NC_139513.1, read on the forward strand.
CGAGGACTCCTTATCAGCCAGGGAGCGCGTGCGTGCACAGGACTGCCCTGCTGGCTCCTGCCCGATGCCAGCCTACCCTGCTTCCTCCACAGTGAGAGGGGAGGGCGTGCCTTCCCGGGCTCGTCGACTTGCAGCCATGCCAGAGCCAAAAGGGGCTTTTCCTTCCACCCACCCTTTTGAATAAATGCAAGAGCTCCCGGGGTCTGGCATTTGCAAGGGGGAGGGGGAGGGGCTTAGAGGCTCTTGGGGGTGGGAAGGGAGAGTCACGTTGGAGGGGGGACTGGACTAAGGAGGCTTGAAGAACGGGGGCACTCGATTGATTTATTTACTATTTTCCGGCGTATAAGACGACCCCCCAACTTTTGAGAAGATTTTCATGGGTTAAAAAGTCGTCTTATACGCCAGAAAATACGGTATTAATTAAATATACTGGTGAGAATGGAATCACTACAGTCCCACTATTTACTCCTCTCAATTTGTTCTGAAACAGAAATTCAGAGTTAAGTAAGAGTTTTATATACGGAAAGTGACAGCGCCATAGATTTCACTAACACAGTAATTCCATGCACATTTCACCCATTGATTTATTTAAGATGAATAGAGAAATTGGGCCCAGCAATGTTTTCCCTGGATAGTTATGTACTCCCTAGAGTTTAATGATAAGTTATTTTAGAATCACGTTCCCATCTGAAAACAAAACAATCCAAACTCAGAGAATGATAACAAATATAACAAGGCAATTTACAATATTTACTATATTTATTTATAGTATGGTAAATAAAGATTTATTTTAATGGTAACTTCTTTCATAGATAGTGTTAGGTTTTAAATCTTAGTTTAAAGTAGTTGGATACAGCTATTCAACCATAGTTGAGCATGAAATATAAACCTAATATATGTGTAAAGCTCCTAATTGTTTGCAAGACGGGGTGGGGAAAATAATCAGTGCTGCAAATTACCACTGATTATTTGAAATAGTGTGTGTGTGTGTGTGTGTGTGTGTGTGTGTGTGTGTGTGTGAGAGAGAGAGAGAGAGAGAGAGAGAGAGAGAGAGAGAGAGAGAGAGAGAGAGAGAATCTGTGCACATCCCCATCTTTATTTGTTTTGGAAAGTATATGCATTACAGATTTACTTAACATCCATGTATTTAGCAACCACTCAAAGTTACAACAACTCTTAACTAAGGGTATTTATGACAGGTCCACATAGTTGTGATCCTCACAGTGCAACCAAGGTCACAGTTTGGGTGCTTGACACTCAGTTCACAATTACACCATTGCAGTCTTTTGCGGTTATATAATTGCCATTTGTGTCTTCTGAAAAACAGACTCAATGGGGAAGCCAGTAGAGGGTCACAAATGACAATCATGTGATAGGCTGCGAGCACAAAGGATTTGCTTAATGAAGTCAGCTGGGACTGCCAGAACTGCCATTACAAGTCAGCACAGTCACATGATGTAACACCTTACAACTGGGTCACTTAGTGATAGATTTCCTAGTCCCAATTATAGTCCACAACTGAGGACTACTTGTATAACTGAGTCACTGATTGATACTTAAAAGAGAAGATGGGTTATTCCATATCAATCAGCACATTTAATAAAATAGGATGGGTTTTGATGGCAAGGTGTAATCATTGAACCTCAGATTAAATTTATCATCACAGGTTCTTTCACTGACTCAAACATTTGGATTCAGTGATTGTGGCCTCATATTTTTTTATGATACAGTTACAATTGAACACACATTTTTTAAAAAGTTCTTAATGTTCACACCAGTCATTGCTTACATTAATGCAACCCAAAAACTGAAACTAAGAGATAGTTCCAAAAGTAACAGGAAGCAATTTGTCTGTTATAATTTATGTATGTGATAGGTTTTGTTTTATTATGTGATCATTTCAAAAAGTTTTCTATACAGTATATTTTATTTTATTTTTATTTGAGGAACCAGGTTTTAATGCATAACATCTGAAGAGCTTTACATCAAGAAGTTTCCATAACTCTTTCTTTGACTCACCGCTGGGTGAGATCATTCGTGGTTTTGGAGTTGGGTATCATCAGTATGCTGATGATACCCAGCTTTTCTTTTCGACCCCAAACCACCCCAGTGATGCCCTCACCGTGATGTCCCGTTGCCTGGAGGCGGTTCGGGTCTGGATGGGGAGGAACAGACTTCAACTCAACCCCGACAAGACCGAGTGGCTTTGCATACCTTCATCCCGGGTTTATTCGGACATTCCACCTCTCGTTATGGGGGGTGAATTATTACCCCCCGTAGATAGGGCTCGCAACTTGGGAGTCCTCCTAGATTCACGGCTCACCCTGGAAGACCATATAGGAGCTGTGACTAGGGGGGCTTTCGCCCAGGTTCGCCTGGTTCGCCAGTTGCGGCCCTATCTAAGCCGGGATGATCTATGCACGGTCACTCACGCGCTCGTGACCTCACGACTAGACTACTGCAACGCTCTCTACATGGGGCTGCCCTTGAGGACCACCTGGAAGCTCCAACTGGCACAGAATGCAGCCGCGAGAGTTGTGTTGGGAGTTTCCCGATACTCCCATGTCACACCTCTGCTCCGTGAGCTGCATTGGCTGCCAGTTGTCTTCCGGGTGAGATTCAAGGTACTAGTTATGGTATTTAAAGCCCTACATGGCAGGGGGCCGGAGTACCTTAGGGAACACCTGCTGCCGGCGTCAACTTCCCTTCGCCCTGTGCGTTCCCACAGAGAGGGACTCCTCAGGGTGCCACCGGTCAGAGAATGTAGACTGGTGGCCCCCAGGGGGAGATCTTTCTCTGTGGGCGCTCTGGAGCTATGGAACCAGTTACCGGTTGAGCTCCGGACGGCGCCGGATCTTCGCTCCTTTCGCCGCGATCTGAAAACATACCTGTTCGAACAAGCCGGCCTGGCCTGAGGGTGGGATTGCTGGGGTTTTTATTATCATTTTATTGGGGGTTTTATTAATGTATTTATTATTTTTTTATGGGCATGTATTTAATAACTTTTTAACTTTTGTAACTTTATGTTTTATTCTTGCCATGTACACCGCCCTGAGTCCTTTGGGAGAAGGGCGGTATAGAAATATTAATAAACTAAACTAAACTAAAAACTTGCAATCAGTTCTGGAACAAGCCTATCACTATATTGTAAAGCTATTTTGTTGTTGTTGCTATTATTATTATTATTTGCACAGTCAGCCAGATGTTCAGACTGGGTTTGGCATTTTTGTTTACCTATTGAGTCTTTACTAAGGACCTGGGATAGGGAGATGTGGATGTTTGATGGTGTTATAGATATGGTCGCAGGATGGAAGGTGTTCCAGTAAGGCTGCCTTTTGCAATTGACTGATGGCGAATTTGTCAATGCCAGTGGTGTTCAAGTGGTGCTCCAGTTGTTCTGGGATTGAACCCAAGGCACCTATTACTATTGGTACTACCCTTGCTTGCCTTTGCCACAGTCGTTCTACTTCTATTTGTAGGTCTTTGTATTTTGCTATCTTCTCTAGTTCTTTCTCTTCTATTCTGCTTTCTCCAGGCACTGTCACATCTACTATGCTCCTCCTCCTCCTCCTTCTCTATTACTACTATGATTATTATGACTTTTATTATTATTGTTGTTGTTGTTGATCATTGCACAGTCAGCCAGATGTTCACACTGAATTTGGCATTTTTGTCTACCTATTGAGTCCTTACCAAGGACCTGGGATAGGCAGATATGGATGTTTGATGGTATTATAGATATCGTCGCAGCATGGAAGCAGTTCCTAGTAAGGCCGTCTTTTGCAATTGACTGATGGCGAATTTGTCAATGCCAATGGTGTTCAAGTGGTGCTCTAGTTGTTTTGGGATTGCACCCAAGGAGCCTATTACTATTGGTACTACCCTTGCTTGCCTTTGCCACAGTCTTTCTATTTCTATTATTATTATTATTATTATTATTATTATTATTATTATTATTATTATTATTATTAATTTATATGCCCTATTTTCTCTCAGTGCCAGCAGGACAGGAAGTCTGAAGGAGAAGGGTGAGGATAACAAAGTAGTCTTAATGATCATAAGTTTTTCCAAATTAAATATTTTTCAAAGCTTGGTTGTAAATTCTTCAATGATATTTATTGGTGCTTAGGTCACTTTGGCAACCCATAACACAATAGAAAACAATCACAATTGAACCTAAAATTTTTGTTGCTAAGCAAGACAGTTATTGAGTTTTGCCCTGTTTTACGACTTTCCTGCCACTGTTCTTAAGTGAATCACTGCAGTTGTTAAGTTAGTAACATGGTTGTTAAGTAAACCTGGCTTCCCCATTGATCTTGCTCATCAGAAGGTTGCCATTGCTGGTCACATGACCGCAGGGACACTGCATCTGTCATAGATGCATGCCAACTGCCAAGCATCCGAATTTCGATCATGTGACCATGGAGATGGTGCAACGGTTGTAAGTATCCAAAACGGTCATATGTCACTTTTTTCAGTGCCATTGTAATTTTGAATGCTTGCCACATGAATGGCTGTAAGTCGAGGACTACCTGTATTTTGAACCCCTTCTAAGTTTCAAGCTAGATTTATTTTCATTGAAAATAAATGTTCTCATCAGAAAGCTGAATGATAAGAGGCTTGTGGAATGCTAGCATTAATATGTCACAGAAATATTACCTTTTCTCTGAGAAATTGAGATCTTTAAGTAAACCATATAAACTTTATTGGGGGGGGAAGCAAATATCTACACTAAAGGGAAAGCATTTAATCCCCACTGATTTATTGAACTTGTTTTCAAAATATACACAAGAAGGATTCAAACTCAAATGGAGAAAGAGAAATAAAGAATCTGATAATATTTCTACATTGTTATAAAACACCTACTTTTTCTCCTTTACTATTTGATAATAATACAGTGAATAAGATATTTTCCATAAACCAATGATTTGTAGCATGTGTTTGTGTGTATTATGTGTTTAGTATTGTCTTTAAAAAAATTATCTGGATTTAATTTTGGGTTTCCTTTTTTTCTGGGTTTATTTTGTAGTTTGTTAACTATCTTTAATATCTCATTATTTCACCTTACCTTTTTTAATATACAGTATATATGTATATTAAACTATACATATGTCTACATATGTATAGTTGTAAAATGTAATAAAATGTACGAAAATAATTGAAAAATAACAAAGATGGATTCAGCCTCTATTTCAAGTGTGTACGATATTTTGAGGATAAAACCAACATTCAACAGGGTGCGGGAGGAGATAAGACATACAGGCATTAGAGACTTATGAGTTCAGATTTTTTCCCCCTATGATTTTTAAGTGAGGCTCTTTGTTTAAAACAAAACATTGTAATTGAATTTGCTATTATTGTTTATCCCCAAATGCCCATGCAATTTCTTTCCCAAATGGTAGAAAAAAATGTGCTGCTGATTTGGGTGGGAGGGATTACAGAAGATGTTCTAAGGGCCCACAAAGATCATCTAAATGTGCTCTATTATTGACCAGAAAGCCTTCAGACCCTTTGTTTTTTTCCCTGAAAAAGTCTTTAGTAAAATTATCACTTTCATTTTCCTTTCAGTAAAAGCAATCAACACTGAGAGATGGGAACAGGTAAACAAGTAGCTCCAAAGGCTCACATTAATTTCTGGTGTCGTTTGAGCCACAAAAGGCTGCCCCTCTGGATCTAGTTTAATAGCTTCCATTTATTACAAAATCTTGAATAGGAAGGGGAAATTATTTATCATTTGCAACAAAAATAAGGGGAAAGCCATACCAGTATACTTGTAAAATACTCCAGTAATCATCTGGATTAAAGTTTGGAAATATACTTATACATAGTTAATGTATCCCAAAAGAACGCCGATAGCTCAAGGAAATGTCATCTTTTTTATATATAAAAATGATAAATTCCATAGTAGATATGTCATAGTTTATTTGCTACATATCATTGTTTTGACTCTTTTATCATTATCTGTTCTTTGTTCATGTTACTTTGCAAACCATTCAGAGCCTTGTTTTGATTGTGTTGGAATCTTAAATTGTAATTAAATAAAATGTCCTAATTTGAGCACATTTTAGTATTTCATGACATTCTGATTAATAGTTAGTCTGGATTTGATGATTATTGTAAGTGTCAGCAAACTTCGCCCAGACTATTACCTGCTATTTGAAGCCTAGCAAGCAGAGACTAAGACCCAGGTCTCTGGAATGAAATTTAACAAATGCAAAATTGTCCACTTATGATGTAGAAATCAAACGTACAGAGGCAGAACCTAGGAAAGAACAGTTATCTTTGGTTGGAATAAGTGCTGTTTTTCTAGACATCTGGCCAGGGTCTTGAAGAACTTGAATTTGATCATACAATTTTGATAATTCACTTCTAAACTGTAAAGTATCTGTCAGATACTTTCTTCAGCTCCATAACTGCTGCTTCAAGTAGCTTCAGCCAGGTTTGAAGGACTAAGTGTACCATAGTCAGTGTGTTATCTCCTTTGAATTTTTCTTAACTGCTAATGACTACATCTACACATTCATTTAATTTTATATTTTTTCTATTTTTTATTGATTTTCTAATATTACATTTAAATATTTGAAAAGCAAAGTGGCAGCTGAGTACAATAATTCTATTACACATAGATATCATTAGTATAGATCTCAAATTATTACAATCACCATTCCCTCTCTTTCTCCCTTAATGTCCACTGTCTCCTATTTAAACTAATACAATTCTTGTTCTATCAATCAACTGGAAAATAACTTTCTAACATTTATCAGTAATTTTTAGTTTATATATATCTTAGTTGCCTTAACTTTCAATCTTTTAGACAATCAATGACCCAATCAATTGTTCTCATTTTTAATTTTCCATTAATATTTGAATTTAACATTTAATAATTATCATTTCAAAATTTAAAATGACCCCAACTCCTTTATCACAATTCCTCCCAAAGTTTGATATTCAGGGTACACATCTTATCTATATAAGTTCTTACCATCTACATCAGGGGCGTCAAACTCAATTTCATTGAGGGCCGCATCAGCATTGTGGTTGCCCTCAGGGGGTTGGGTAGGTGTGGCCAGGGTGGGCATGGCCTACTGGGTGGGCGTGGCTAGAGTGTGTATGGCCTACTGGGTGAACGTGGCCAGCTTTACATCGTTCGCATCAAGGGTGCCTATGGGGGCCTGGGCAGGAGTGGGACAGATCTGAGGGTCTCTGGCAGAAGGAGGGTCTCTGGGCCAGGGCTAAGGCAGAGGGGGCCGGTCCCTCACTGTTTCCAGGATGGCTTCGCGGGCCACATGAAACCACTTCGTGGGCCGGATCCGGCCCCCGGGCCTTGTGTTTGACACGTCTGATCTACATCAACAAGTTAGTAATACAATATAATATTCTTATTTTCTAATAATTCTCAAATATCTTAAGTTCTTAAATTTAATAACCAGAATTTCTTTTATTTCCACATTTAATACTTCCTCTCTTCCTCTTTATATCTACTATTTCATATTTAAAACTAATAATTTCCCCCTTACTACTACAAAAGACATATTTATTACTTTTATCAGTAAAGTTTTAACTTATATATATCTTGACCATCTTTACATAATCCTTATGCACAAATCAATATTCCAGTTAACCTGTTAATATTTTAGTTTCTGAGTTTTATATAACCAAATTTTTCTTTGTCTCAACTCATAACAGCATCTTATATTAAAAGTACACATTTTATCCATTTAAGTACATTCTAAGACATAAAAATATATTTATTGCTTTCATCAATAAGATTTTAGCTTATATGTGTCTTAATCACCTTTACAGGACCTTTATACACAGATCAATATTCAAATTTAATTGTTAGTATTTATTTATTAAGTTTTACTTAATCAAAGTTTTCTTTATCTCAGCCTATAACAATATCTTGTATTCAAAGTACACATCTTGTCTGCCTAAGTATATCCTATTTTAAGTTCTCATAATACCCATCTTATCTATTTAAGTATATTCCATTTTAAATATCATCTGTAAATCAATACACCATTCTTTTTCAGTCTTATTCTGGCTTTCTTTCTTTGCCAAATCATCTTCCATGTTCTTGCTTTTGGGTCATCTAGCAGATCTCCTTGGATTGTTGTATCTATTATTTGGCATTGAGAAAGCCATCCAATTGCCATTTTGTTAAGAGGACTAGCCGATCCAGCAGGTCTTCTCTTTAGTTTTCCACTTCGACCTATTTATTTTCTCTTCCATCTGTTTTCCTTTTATATCCTCAGGCTCCTTCTGTTTTATATAGGAAATCTTTACCTCTTTCCCTTTCGTCAGTTTCTTTTCTGTATTTTCCATTGTATGTATTTGTTGAGCAGTTGGGTCTTCTGTCTTGATATTTAATTGTTCCATTTTTTTCTTGAGTATCCTGCTTAGAGGATTCTATAATTATAATCATAGTTGCTTTTGCATATCTGGGTTGTCTTCTGTTTTTTTTCCCTGTAGCTTCTTAAGCTTTGAATAATCTCTTTCAACAAAAAAAGAGTTTGATCCTGCTCTTCTTCCATGAGGAAAATCCATTCCTGATATTCTTACATAATACTATATTTAAACTGAAAGGCTTTGCATTAAAAAAATCCACTAAATAAAAAGCGCAGCTGAGTTTCTGAAGGTTAAAAAAGGTAAAGGTAAAGGTTCCCCCGCACATGCGTGCTAGTCGTTTCTGACTCTAGGGGCTGGTGCTCATTTCTGTTTCAAAGCCAAAGAGCCAGCGCTTGTCCGAGGACGTCTCCGTGGTCATGTGGCTGGCATGACTAGACACCAAAGGCACACAGAACGCTGTTACCTTCCCACCGTAGTGATCCCTATTTTTCTACTTGCATTTTTATGTGCTTTCGAACTGCTAGGTTGGCAGAAGCTGGGACGAGTAACAGGCGCTCATTCTGCTACGCGGCACTCGGGATTCGACCCACCAAACTGCCGACCTTCTGATCGACAGGCTCAGCGTCCCAACCCACTGAGCCACCGCGTCCCTTTTTCTGAAGGTTACAGGTGACTTATCTTTTTTCTGGTCTGTCAGCCAGGTCTCTGTGGCACAATAACAGATTGCCATATCAAGTTTGGCCACAAGATGTCTCTCCAAAGTTATTTTGATCTTTTCAGTTTTTTCTTCTATTTTTCTTCAATAAAAAATAGAGAAGAAAAATGGAAGAAAAATAGGAAATAGAGAATAAAGAGTCTTTTAATCCACCAATTTTAAGAAATAGATTCCCAATTAGGATCCAATTATTTTTTCAATGTTTTAAACCCCCCCTGTGTAGTCAGTTACTGCTGTGTCTGGAGGGAGGGCTGAAACCCCCCTTCCCTCTCCACAGTGGAGAAAGTACGTTAGCAGCTTGAATAGGTACAAAAAAGCAATTAGGATTTAAGAGAGGTAGATCTCACCCAGTCCTTTCCACGCTGCTTGAAGTTGCCAGATGGTAAACTGTAAGTCTCATTTAACTTTCTAGCTCACGTTATGTAAATAGTTTGCCTTTCAGGATGTTTTCATCAACTTCTCAGTCTAATTTAAAACCCTACTATTATCTTTTAGTTAGCCATTGAAATACTAACCAAGTAAATTCTTCTGAACTTTTTGAGAGAAGACAAAATTGGATAGGTGGCAATACTAGTGGTTATTCAATCAATAGCATCTCATTCATTTAAATTACATTGAATGTATGATATATGAATTGGAGGGGTTCTTAGTGCAGAGATTCAGTAAACCATCCCTAACAAATGCCTGTACAATCCCCACATCAAAAACTTGGGTGATGGAGTTCCACTACTGTTTTAGATAGTGTGTTCCATTGTTCAATAGCTCTTTGGGAAGAAGAATTTCTTGTAATATTCAACTGTATTTCTTTTCATTTAATTTCAATCTTACCCTGCTCTCACAGTCAACAAAGAACAGGCCTATCTCTTCTAGCACATGATAGTCTTTTCATATTTACAGATTACTGTCAGCTAGTGTCATGAGCAAATTTGACAAGCAACTTTTCCATTCCATTCTCTCAGTCATTTTTAAAGATGTATAAGAGCACTGGGCCAAAAAATAAAACTATAGAATATCCTTACTCAATACTCTGCTCTAATACAATAGAAAATCATTCATAACTATCTTTGGGGCTGCTTGTTTAACTATTTTCAAATGCCACAAAAGATTATAAAACAGCTATCCCACATTTTTCCATCGTAGTTATAAGGTTATCATGTCAGACCCAACACACAACATGACCCAATACTTTGCTGAGATTAAGATATGTTTTTTCACAACATTTCATTAATCTTACTGTATATTATACAACTGACCTTCAGAATGTTTGAGACTCTGTTACAAAGTCGTGCTGAACTCAGTTGACTAAATCAGATTTATTACAATGCAATTCCTTCATTCCAGTTTAATTTTAAGAAATTCAAATAATAGGTTAAAAATGTATCTATGGATATAATGTAAGAAAAGGATTAGAAAAATATTGGGAGCCTTTTTCAATAGAAAGAGTTATTTTAAGAAAAAATGATATTTTAATTGGTTACAAAGAAAAAAGACTTGGACAGTCACCAGATAGTTTACATCATTGTTGGCTGGATTCATATGTTGCCATAAACTCAAATGTGATTTGTGGTTCATTTGATTGAAAATGTAATAAAAACAAATTAATCCAATTTTTGATTAAGCCAGATTGAGATTGTGTTCTCATTGCATAAGGGCATACAGCAATGCATAATTGCATATAATATATTGAATTTTTGTTCTTCAATAAGTGGAAGAAATGGTATTATTAATAGGCCTGACAAATTTTTGCAGGGGTACTTAAGCTTTGAATGAAACAATTATTTGAAGGAATGCTCTGCAGGAAAGTGGCAGATCACTACTTATAATTAGTGGAGTGAAGCAGTTATGGTCTTCTCTGAGTAGCAGGAATTTGTGCTCATTTACAAGAGCCTCAGTCTGTAAAGTGTCATCCAATTTGGGTGTGTGTGTGGGGGGGTCAGTCCTGCATTGTCCCTTTATTGAAGTAGAGCATCTTGCTTCCAAAAGGTGCTTTTTAAAAAGATTTTTTTACCCTGCATTTATTACTTTATAAGTAATGCAAGGTGACAAACATATGTAATACTCCTTATTCTTCATATTTTTCCCACAACAGCCTACAAGGTGATTTGGGACAAGAGAGAGTGATTAGCATAAATTCACCCAGGTGGCTTTCATGACTAGGGTGGCACTAGAACTCACAGTCTCCTGCTTTCTAGGCCAGAACCTTAACTGCCAGATGAAGCTGGCTTGCTTTTCCAGGCAGAAAAAAATTGCTTCTAGAAGGTGAAGTGCCACATCAAGGCAATTCAGACACAAACATAGTCTACGTGATTTTTATTTGAGAACTCATATACTTCCTCCCATCAAAAGAGTAATTATTCTGTAATAAATTCTTTGCTCAAAAGTCAGTGGTGAATTCTACATTTAAGATTTGTTTTTCAAATGTTGATATTGTAGAGCTGAATTTTGTGTCTAAAAAGTTCATCACAGTTGTACAGATAAACCTCTGGATTACATGTATAAATCTCTCTCTCTCTCTCTCTCTCTCTCTCTCTCTCTCTCTCTCTCTCTCTCTCTCTCTCTCTCACACACACACACACACACACACACACACACACACACACACCTTTGTTCCTGACTTGTGAGAGAAAATAATAGGATAGTAAAGAAGATATTTATTTCAATGAACATTTTATTACATCTGTGTTAAATTACTGAGAAAATGTACATTTGAATAATTAATCCCAAATTCAGGTGGGATTCCTCCTTCCTCCTCCATGGTATATGTGTTTGGGGTTGGATAGTCATTTATGCTACACTAAACATGCAGAAATCTTTCTAAACATAATAAAACTGAAGCCCCATGTTGCCCTTTTGAGCACATTTTTTTTCCAAAACAGAGCTGTCACTATTGGTTTTTTTCCATTAATGAATTCATTTGAGCAAAAATACTCAAGAGCATTCACACTGTGCATGCTGCTTACAGGACTTTCAAGGAAAGCGTAGCATCAAATTAAGCATTCTTGTATCCTCACAGGGGCTCATCTAGGAAAACATTTTCATTTGGTGCCTGTCTGTTTTTGGCTTTAGTCTTCAACTTGACTGATATATTAATCCATAGCTTTAAAAAAATCTCTGGAATTGACTTTTCTGGAGTGGGAGAAGGTTACAGCTGATTTTTAATGAAATGTCTATTGCACATACATAAACGCTATTGGATATTCATCTTTTGAAATGTTATCAAATGATAAACTGACAATTTTCTTAAAAAAATTAGATTGTTTTGAATACTGCAGTCTGATGCAAATGAATAGTTGCTGTCTTGAGATGAGCAGATATAATTTTCTAATGACAAGAAAGATAGCTTTTGTAATATGGGGGCAGATCAAAGGTTTTCTCCTTCACATTGCAAAATAAGCATGACATTATAAGCAGTCTCATTCATCTCAACCATAAGATTGTGCACCACCCAGCTTTGTTTAGGAGACTTCCCAGATTGCAGCATATTCTGTAACTTGCCACTAGTACATTTGTTCATATAGTTTATAATAGATAGGTTTCCCAGCATCAAGTAACCATGCTAGTTGAAGAGAATTTGTATGTTGAGAGGACCTCTGATTGCAGTTCTTAACTTTCCTTCCTGTATATAGAGTTCCCAGGGTCTGCTAGTTGGCAGTTGTTGGAATCAAGAGCTCATTCTAACTGAAATCACATATCGTATTAAGTTATATTTTTTTATTTGCTTGAGTCACTGTTTTGTTTGAACCCATCTATTTTGGCTTGCAAGCCATAGTTTATGGCTAGCGTGTAATGTGAATCCAATCCATTTTTTATTCAACAAACCATGGTCAAATGATTATTTTAATGCTTGAAACCTGTGTCTTTCCAAATGTGGTTTAATGCTGTTTTCTATTAAAATCATAGAATTATAGAGTTGAGAGGAATCTTAGGGGTCATCTACTCCAACAACCTCCTCAGAGCAGAATCCATTAGAGCAGGGGTGTCAATCTGCCTGCCCGTGGGCCGGACGCGTCATCCAGAAGCCGTGCCCATCCCATTGCCAGCAATGGCAAAACCGTCCCGATATGTTGCGCAATGTCACGTGACATCACGAGTTTGACATCTCTGCATTAGAGCATCTCTGACAGATGATCATCCAACCTCTGTTTGAAGACTTCCAGCAAGTTGGCATGGAAATTCTGGGAGTTGAAGTCCACACATCTTCAAACAGCCAAGGATTGAGAAACTCTTGGTTAATGTGAACCTACATCTTTGCACTTTTAGCATATTGGTTATGATTTTGTTTTCTTTAATGTCAGAGAATAAGTCTTCTCTTATATGACAACCCTTCATATATTTGAAGATAGCTACTATATATCCTTCAGTTGTCTTGATTGTTGACCAGAGAGCTATAGGTACAATAGAAGCACTTACGCAATTTAGAAGCACTTACGCAATTCTGGGAAAATGCTAATGATTATTAGAAGAGTAATTGGATGGAAAACCAATGAGAATCCGATTCCTATAGATCAGGGGTTTTTAACCTGGGTACAAGGACTCTTGAGAGTCTTTGGATAGATTTCAGGAAGTTTGTGAACTTTTATGGAAAAACAAAATCACAACTTTTCTCCCACTAATGCTAACTGAAATGTAGTTTTTCATTAATCAAAGAAAGAAAGGAAAGAAAATAATGTATGGCATCTATATTCCAAAAATGCTAACCTCAAAATCAGTAAAATTAAAATTAAAAATGGTACTGTTTTTGATTAAATAGCTTATTAAAGAATCACATAATACATATTTGTTATTTTTACATATTTTAATAACTGCATTTCAGCATAACTGTTTTCCTTCGCAATACATTCTATATCTATTTATTCACCGGATTCTCAAAAGAGCCTATGGTACCGAGAGTTTAAGTACCCTTGTTGTAGGTGGCATTGAACAAATTAAAATCATATCCCACATAAGATAGGACCAGTTGTGATTTAATTAACATCATCTGGGTTTTAAAGAACCTTAATACTTTTCCATCATAATGTATATTTTTCCTTCCTTTCTGAAACTTTATTATAAATAAATACTTTTTAAATAAGAAAACATCTATCAGTGATAGCTTTTCTGCCTCTCATTTTTATGATACTTATGAATAATAATGGCTTTTGAGTCAATATTAGGCCTGTCTTGAACCACAGAATCACATTGCCTAGAGAAAAAAATATCTTATTTTATAGTATTTTATAAAATTGCTTGAATATGCTAGCCCAAGGATTGTGTTATTACTACCGTCTTGAAAAAAAAATGCAATAGCAATGCTTAAGTAATGCTACTAAATCCCATATTATTTTTTTGTCTAGAAGCATACAGGTGCTTATCCTAAACATATGTATCATCAGATTGCAATGCATCAACCTTCAGCTATCAAGGTTGTATACTGGGGAAAAAAGTCAGTTTCTTCCAGCTGATTGTTTTGACATAGCTCACATTCAAGGTCTAAACTATAGTACATGTGAACTGTATATTGTATAATCCTATGTCTTGTTTTTATTTCTTTTTAGGAAAAGCACTTATTGGGCAGACCTGCAGGGGGAACTCTGCATGCATTTCCCCCCAGCACTTTTTAAAAAAAAAAAAACCAAACCATGAAATGCTGAAATAGTTTTCTTTTAAATTCCCAGGATTTTGAGTGCTGAAATCTGGTGGCAATATTGTTCAGTGATAAAAAGTATTAAAACCAAATTCTTAACTCTACTTCAGATTTCGATGGAGATGCCCTTGGGCAGTGCTTTTTTTGTAAGAAAAAAGGTGCCAGAACTCACATCTTGTTAATCTTTTATTTAAAAAATTATATATTCAGTTCTTAGCAGGACCAGTGGTTGTGAAGTAATTAGTTTTTTTTATTTTTAAATTTGGAGTCGCACTTTTATACTAAAAATTTAAAAAAAGATTTTCATTTCACAATTTTTAAAAATAAATTATTTACCTTTCACATGTAATCAATCACTATACTCACACCCACACATGTCAGTTGTGCAATGAAACATAACAGTTGCCACCCGCAGTAAGCACACAGTGTGGGACCACACAACCAATCAAAAGCTGAGCAGTGCCACAAACTGAGCAGGCCATCACAATGAGCGCAGAAAAAAGTACGCATGCATTGGACTCAACACACAAGCCGCCGCATGCACCATTTTAAAGATTTTGCCACTGACCTGCTACACTCAACAGGGAATTCAAGTCCACGTGGACCAAACATCAAATTTTCAAAAGTTACTTTTAAAACTGGAAAAATCTGTCGAAAAAAGGTGCCGGAACTCAGTGCCGGTGTGTTCTATGACAAAAAAAGCACTGCCTTTGGGAGGGGATTGGAGGAAGAGTTGTACAGTAAATACATTTTTGGTCTGAACTTCTTCCATGTTGTGGAATATAACCTGGAAGGCAATCCAGCACACATTATGAATTTCAGTCATTAAAAGGATGATCAAGTATGTTGTACCATGTAATGGAGCGTATGAATGTGTGCTAAATTACAACACTTCTTCATTTTAACATTTAAAGTTATAACTTTTTAGGAAATTCCTGTTTTGTACCTTGAAAGAAAATTAAGTATCTGTAAGACATGTGTACTGAGTTTCCAGCATATTCTGGTCTAGGATCCAGTGTGAGGCAGATTGTATATGTTGGTCCCAGATCTACCCTGATTTCCTGCCACACTGTCATAAATGGCTATTTAAATATGATTGCAATTAATTTAATTTTTTTAAAAAACTTTGTTCTTTTTAATCAGGAAAAGTTTGCCAGAAAGTTTTGAATGTTATTATTTGGGATTTAATAGCAATTTATTCTTTTTTTAAAAAAATAGTATATTTAAAGGAAGAAAGATCTACATTTAAATGATCAAACCTTCTGCAGTCATGCTTTTCATTCAGCTAAAATTACAATATTTCATACCTGCTTTTCTCACTTAAATAAGTCTTTCTATTATCATGGATGAATTATTTTCATTGTTTCCTTACTTAAAATTTTATTATTCAAAGGACATCACAGTTGATTAACTGGTACTCTCTATATCTTCTATAAGTGTGATGTTAAGGTTAAGAAAGACTATATGCTTATCTAGTATTCCAATATAATTTATGTCTTTTAAAAATAAAACCCTGCTTTATCTTGTTTATACATGTCTGCTGCCTACTGTGTCACAAGTGTTTGTTTCTCATTGACTGCCATGTCAAACTGGTTTTGCACTAATAATTGGTATTCCAAATTTAGCATGGCCAACTTGAGACATGAGTCCCACAATACAGAAACATGATTCTTTATGCCTTCCTTGCCAATGAGAAGGGTGGGCAATTTATGCTGGGACACTTGAAGGGCAGCTCAGCTAGATGGCCTCAGAGGGCACTACCAGAAATATTCATATTTTACACACAAGCCACTGGGTTCACATTCAGCTAAATCATGGTTTGTTTAACTGTGATTATTTGTAGACAAAGTCATAATTGGTTGGATTCACATAAAGTGCTGGGCCATATGTTTTTATTGTTGTTAGCCGCCCTGAGTCCTTCGGGAGATAGGGCGGCATATAAGTCCCAAAAATAAATAAATAAATAAATAAATAAATAAATAAATAAATAAATAAATAAATAAGCCATGATTGTGAATTCACATACAATATTGTGCTAAGCCTAATACACCCTATTAAAGCTTAGTGTGAATTCAGCTGCTAAGTATTAGGATGTGAGGTATGTTACATGAACTTCTAACTGACTCATAGTTTATGTTGGCTATTCTAAGCTAACATAGAAGCATAACACATTTGAAATACAGGTTGGAATGGGATGTCTTTCCATGATCGTACAATGTGTGGTCCTTCAGTTGTTACTGAAATATATATCCTTTTTATGCCTGGAGGTGCTGGCATTTGCCATTAGCAACCTCTGGTGGGGTTTGAAATTGTACACTCAATTAATATAGAAAACTACTGTAGACAATCCTTGACCCACTGTGTCATTGTTTCAAAGATATTTCCTTACCTAATTCCTCAATGTCTCCAACAATGCAGAGCATCTAATGTACTGGAAGAGTTTTTTAAAATTCAGAGAGATATTCAGAGTTGTATCTGCCTTGAAAGAAATATGTGTTGAACTGCAAAGCACAGTCAAACATCAGTAACTGATCACAGAATTTTTTTTAATGACATTTCTATTATCTCATAAAATATCTCATGGTAATATTTTAACCATAAAATGTTATATACCGGTAATATGTGCAAAATTTCAATTCCACAGTAGTCATGGGTCCCAAATGTTGCATTCATTCTGTAAGTTAGCCCTTTTGAGGTACCTTGGTTTGAAAATTGTTTCCCTATGATGCACCATTCAACTCAGTTAAAGGTTACAGACATGAGATTTTAGTTTTATAAGCATATAGATATAAGAGAATCAGCAGCACTTTAAGTGAATTACATAAATGGTATTGTCAGCTTCCCAAGAAACCAGACAGAAAATACAAAAAGAGCCAAATGTACTTTATTACAATGGTACATTAACACAATCTTGCAAGTCTGAAAGTACAAATCTCTAGCCATCTCATTTTACTGTCTGTTTAGTTAGGGCACATCCTTTCTAAATCTCTTTTTCTTTCTGTTACTTCCCTTTTATTTAATAATTTCCTAGGCAGCACCTCTCCCACCTCTTCCCATCTTCCAGTGTGAGAATTCACATTCCATATATGTATCCCTCCATTGTTCACTGCCAAATTATTTTTCAACTTTTTAACTTTGTCCATCTATTTTAATAGTTGGTGAGCTTACGTTGTGACATAAATATACAATTGGGAATTTTCCCCAAATCATTGGCTGTTAAATTTAGGAACCAATGAGTATGGCCCTCAAACATATAAATAACTAATTAAAATAGAATGTTATGCACGGCAAAATATTCATGTAAATTACAAATAATTCCAGCTGCTTTTAGCACTTTTTAGCAACAGTTTCATGTTTTTGCTAGAAACACTGTACTATAATTATTTCAACTATATTTTCTTGGCAAATATAAAGGAAAGAAAAAAGGGAAATCTGAAAAAGGATGAACAATTTTAATTCATCTATAACTTTGTGAAGGAAATTTTAAGAGCAAAACCAAGAAACAACTTTACAAAATACATATTCTAATTTTGTCTAAAATGAAACAGTATATGTAATTCTATTTTTAAAAGATAATATAATTTCTATATTTTTCAAAGGAATATGAAAAACTGTGCATTATGCGACCACTTTTGTATGGTAAAAATTAAAAGATAAGATCAAAATAAAGAACAAAAGTGGGTTTTTGAAAAACAAATCTAAATGACAGCTTCCTGAAATAAAGGACTGTCCTTTGTAATAAAGGATGTATAGTCACTTTACCATATGCTATTCACAGATCCACGAGGGTTTGCAAAAACATGCTAGATGTGAATGCGTTTGATAGCATAGGCTTGAAAATGGTGGCAACAGTGGCTCCCTTTGAATGAGCAAGATGGCACTGGCTAGATAGTAGTGTGTAAGACCTTTACTCCTCCCTTAGCATGGAACTCACTGGGTAGCTTGAGCTGGTCAACTTCTCTCAGCCCACCTTATTTCCACAGTTGCTGTTGTAGAAATAAAATGGGAGACCTCCACCATCCCATTTTCTGCTTTATCTTCTTCAGAAAAAAAGGCAAGCTATAAACATAATAATAAATAAAGTATATTCTTCCTGAGTAGGGCCTGTCCTGTGCTACTAAATGGGGAGATTATAGACTGCATGGACAATTCTGTCTCTGTGAAAGGCAGCAAAAAGAAACAAACAGAAGGGGAAGGGGGTCATGAAATATTCATTAATTAACTTGTGATAAATACTTTAGTCTCTGAATATTATATTAATTTGCATCTCATTATATTTTTATCTCATTATAGTTCTGACTCCAGATGCGTTTTTTGGAATACAAGCCACATACTCTGTTTAATAGGAAAGATGCAAAGTAGTGATAATTGTGTTAGTGCTGACATTTTATATACGTTATATATGTTAAACATTTGTGATCTTGCTCAGGCAATGCAGTGTCTTGGGGAACAGGAGAATAATATAAATGTATTTATTTTTGTTTTGTACAGGCCACCAATAATCTGAATAATTCTGGTCAGTTTATTGTCAAACATTTTTTTAAAAAACATAAATAAGAAATCTCAAAATTATAAACTTTAAAAAGTGTTTTTAACATTAAAATGCTTAAGTTTAAAATGTTTGTGTGAATAAGTCACCACCTTAGCTCTAATAAGACTTGGGTATATTTTATGTAGTGTGGTAGTTGATTTGTAAGATAGGCACAAAGGCAATAAAGGCAAATGACATCACACACATGATGTCACGCAAATGACACAAAATCATGTTATTTGCCTCATTTACTTGATAATACCATGGCACAAATTAGGCATTCTGTGTCAACATTATTGTGGCTTTTAGTAGAAGTGCATAAACATGAGCTCCATTGTAGAAAATGCAGACTTGTATTGTATTGGCATCAAATACATCTTAAGCCACAAAGAGTACCCCATTGAAGAGCAGGTCCCATCGGTAATTTTAAGCAAATGTCAGAGAAGCTGATTTTTATTGGTGAACAGCAGAAATTCCCTTTTTATCAGAGTAAGTGTCAGATCTCATATTTTCAAGTTGTATTTCTAAAAAATGCATACATAATATTTCTCAGCTCTACAAGTCACAGCAAGGCTGTGCCTGAAAGCATAATAAGTTCTTTTAAAAAAGAAAGATGTTCTTTTAATATTGAGAATATCTAAGCTCGTTTGGTATGATTATTGATAAAGGAGCAGGGAGCTTGTTAGGACAAGCTATTTATTTGTGGTGGAATTTGAGTGCTTCACTTTGTAGATATCAGGGACTTGGGGATTTTTATTTTATCATAATAGATCTGTTATTGAAAGATTTATATTCTCTTTAAAACATTTATTTTCCCCTATATAACTTTCCTCTCTAGCTGTGATGGAGTGAAATGAAAATAAATGTGACTCCATACATTTATTGTTGCTCTACTCCACTGCATTTATAAACATGGTTGTCATTTTCCAGTTGTGGGAGGTTTTGTCTTGCTTTGACTGATATTTTTTCTAAAAAGTAATACATCTGAAACAGTCATTTGCAACCCTTTACAACTGCAGAATCTCCCTTCCTATTGTTTTTAAATATCTGCCCCCAGGAATTAGGACTCTTATTTTAACTGACTTAAAACAATATGGAAATTACATACTACTTTTTTCCTATGTTGGATATTTCTGCTAACATAAATAGATCTTTCCCTTTTCCCTTTTATAAGTTGAGGGGA
This sequence comes from Vipera ursinii, assembly GCF_947247035.1. Classification (NCBI taxonomy): domain Eukaryota; kingdom Metazoa; phylum Chordata; class Lepidosauria; order Squamata; family Viperidae; genus Vipera; species Vipera ursinii. Next base: position 268,201,480 of record NC_139513.1, read on the forward strand.
TGGGGAAGGAAAATTATATTTGCTCACCTTTCTCATATCAGCCCAACTCAGATCTTGTTATTATATAGTAAATTATAGCTGTACAGTAGGCAATGTGCTGTGTAGACTATGTTTGTTAAACAGAATGAATAATTACAGAGCTGTTCTTCCACAAAATCCTCACCTTTTTATGCTGTGGTTATTTGATAGATCTTTCCATTATTAAAAAAAAAGTATTTGCAGCTTCATCATAGTATGCAAATAATAATTTGTAATTGTCATAGGCTTTATTTTGTTGGAGGAGCTTCGATGGAAATTGTTTATCATTTGTATCCTTTACATGTGATGAGAGACAACTAAAGGACCGATTTTCATACAAATTTCTATTATTTCTGTTTAGGATTGTTTTACATTGTGTGAAGCAATCTTCTTTATTTTGCAAGAGGTTAGGTAGGATGACTATCAATTTGTTCTCTGATAGGAAATGAAAAAGGGATGTAAAGAAAATGAGGCAGATAAAAAGCTCAGGAGGCTTAGAAAGACTTTCAGAACAAAAATAGTTTAACAGTGTTATTTTAGCACCTCTCAGGTACTGAAAGGAAAACCGTGAACAAATATCTAGGAAAGAAGTAGTGGAAAATTGAAGGTTACTGACCTCAAAATTACAAACTACCATTTGTCTAGGCAAACTAATTTCCATGAAACATAGTGGCTGAAGCATCTCCAGTGTAAGTTTGTTAAAATAAAAGAGATTTGGTTTATTTTGCTATTGAAAGTGTAGAATAGCATCTGGTTCTGATACTTGCTATATTATAATTTTTAGAGATGAGGAGAAGGATATGGAGAGGCAATCTCATCTTGAGTTTTGCTTTCAAATATTTGATTGTGAGAAATATAATTAAAAACAACATCTGAAAGAACGGTGTTTGGGAAGGAACAAGGAAGGCATGAGTCTTGTACCCCTTGGAAAACAGAAATGTTTGTGTTATATTCATAGTATTGACTTTCATTTGAAGTATTGCTAAGTCACCATGCAGTTTTTTTTGGCTCAAGATTCTGTAATAATGGCTCAATTTGCCTCAGGAATTAATATACAAGCATCCAGTCAAGAAAATATGGTACAAATACAGGAAAAATTACAGAGTTATTATTGTTGGTGATATACAATATATAGATTGATCAAGGCAGACATTCTCGATAGCACTTCCTTGGCATAGACTTTTGAAGAAAGAGAGACAAAATAGTAACTTAATCAACTCAATATTTATGGGAAAAGCAATTCAGCCTAATTGTTAAAGTCCCTCAAATTATTTCTCAATCATAGAAGGCAAAAGAAGAAAAAAGAAGATAGCTCTCCTGATTCTAAACCACAGGGGCCAAAGCAGTGGTGGGATTCAAATAATTTAACAACTTGTTCTCTCTGAATCACAGAACCCTTTAAGAGGCACATGGGTAAAAACCAAGCTAGGGCAGGAGTCCTATGAGCTGTCCCATGTGCCCCCGCACCTACCTGCTTCAGCACCCCTGTACCTGGCCACTCCCCACACAGTGACCTCCCCCTGCCATTTCAATGAACCAACTGCCCACCTGCCTCTTCACTTTCACTCCCCTCCCAAGCTGGACTGCCACGCTACAGAGGATGGACTTTCCCTCTCCGCTGTTTTGGACCCAGGTGGGAATGACAGCGAAAGGCTTGGTTGCTGGAGGGGTTTTCTTTTGTTGACCCACAGATCACCTGCCCAGCAGCAACCTCCTCCCCCACCAACTCTCCCCTAGCTTGCACCGTGACCGGGGAATGCAAGCCTCCCCTGCTGCCTCCCTCTGCCAGCCCTGGTATCCCTCCGTCAGCCATCCATTGCTGCCAAGGTATACCTGCTTGCATGAAGCAGCAGGTCATGTGGGCTGCCTTCTTCCCAGACAAAAAAGAGAGCAAGGGAGATAGTCGGGTGATGATAGTTTCCTTCACCTTCCTGGGTGTCCTTAAGTCTTCCTTCCTTCCTTCCTTCCGCTGGTCATCATTATCTTGCTGCCCTGCATCTCCCTTATCCATTCTGGAAATGGCAGCCCCATTTTCCTCCCAGCAGAAGGGAGGAAAGGAAGGATGTTTTGTATAGAAGGATGCTAAAGTCTGCCACTTGGATGGCAAACAGAAGAGCTTTGTTTTTTTTTGTCCAGGCCCTTTGGAATTGCTCCCCCACCCCTTTGCTTTTCTGTCTTAAAATCCAGAGCAGACACTCAGCTTCTTACAAAAATCATACCAGTAGCTACCGTATCCTCAGCTGATTAGGAGGAAAACACGTGTGCTCTGGATTTTAAGGCAGAAAGGCGAGGGGGGGGCAATTTCAATGGGTCTCCTAGAGAAAAAGAGCAAAGCTCTTCTCAAGGCCTTCCTTATCCAACTCCAGCTGGAGTAGTTTTCCTGGAGCTTAGGGTCCTTCCATATGAAGCGTCTTTTATTTCCTCCCTAATTCTGGAAGGAAAGCAGCAGAAAAGGGGGCTGCCATTTCCAGAACAGAGAAGGGAGACGCCGACTGATGCAGGGTGGCAAGAAAGTGCATGCAAGAAAGTGTAGTGGTGGTGATGGAGGGCCAGTGGAGGGATACCAGGGCTGGCAGAAGGATGCGGCAGGGGAGGCTTGCACAGATTTATCATAACCGGTTCGCCGAACTCAAAAAATTAGATATTGGTTCTGCTGAACCGGTGCGAACCGTCTGAATCCCACCACTGAGCCATAGTAGGAAACTAGGACTATATATTGGATTCTAAAATAATACTGCAGTTCAAAAAAAATCTTCTTAGGATCTAACAGAAATAGATATACAAACCTTGGAAATTCATCAGTTGTATGATGAACCATAAAATCATCATACCCATGAGATTTTATTTGAGAATCTTTGATTTACTTCGAAAGAAATTTGAAAAAAAAATTCTCTTTTGTCAAATTGTCTTAGGCTCTGCCTTCTGTGCTTTCTGTGAAATATTCTTACAGTGTTTTCTTTGCCAAGAATATTGAAATGAAAAGAATAAGGTTACAAGAATTTTAGTGACTGAACCATTTCCCATTTATAACCAATTTCTTCCCTAGTACAGGTGTCAGCAACCTGAAACAGTGAAAGAGCCACTCGGAACCGGTTCCCTCACAAAAGGAAAAACTGGGAGCCGCAAAAAATGTGTGCGCATGCGCATACATGCGTGCATGTGCAGAACAGGGTTTGACTAAAGAGTGGAACCAAGGCGAGATATGCACCTACCCTGCATATTTGAATTGATTGGTTGAACTTTTTTAGTCCCACTTTTTTTTTTCTGGACTGCACATGGCAGTGGACTGGGAGCCGCAGGAGATGGCTGAAAGAGCCGCATTTAAAAAACAACAACACTTCCTATGATTTGAGAAGGGGGCAGGTCTTTTCACAGATGATGGAGAAGATGGCAACTGGATATTTATATAAGCTATCTTGTGAATATGTATTAGTTTGGGAACCAACTCCAAGTCCTCCTCCTCCTCCTCCTCGGACCCGTGCTCTGATGGGCCATGATAGAACTGATGGAAGGCTACCTGAACCCTAAATGAACCAAAACAGTAGGGATTCCACAAGTACCCCATCCTAAGTCCAGTGAGAAGAACTAAATTTTTAATCGTTTTTTGAAAGATCTTAAGATGGGAGTTATAAAGATCTCTGAGGGAATAGCTTAAAACATACAGTATGCATACATATAGCCAGCTGGTTTGCCAATGTCATTGCAATGATATAATGCATTCATACATATGCATTGAACATCATGGAAGCAGTGGGAAACTTTGAGGCACAGCATTTCGTAATCAGGAACAATGAGAGCTCAGCATGAACTTTGACACAGTCTTTACTTCATCCCCTTGCTTTTCATTAAAGAAGCCTTATTTTCTGATCAAGTACTTTAAGATCTCCATGGAGATTTTTCTTTACATTTTAGGAGTACAGCCTTTGATCATATAACTGCACATAGTGTCCTTGAATGAAACTTCCAGAGTAATTTCAGAGGTTAAATTACAGTATTTAAAATTAACAGATGACCTAAAAAATCAGGAGAATAATCTTCTTCCAAACCCATATATAGGTATGGCAAACATTTATTTTAAAATAGTCAAATTGTATAGCTGGAAACTTTTCCTCTTGTATATATTTTTTATTTTTATCTTTCTATTTTAGTTTGAATAGGATTGAGTATAATACGGCATTTCCTTTCATATATATGTATAATTGCCTTATTATGGAAACATTCAGAAGTATAATATGAAATACTTGTAAAGTTATTCTTAATGATGGAAAAATAGTTGACTTCATAGTTGAGATTATTGTGAATTTTACTGTGAATGCTGATTGGGCTCTTGTTAGCCCAACAGGATTTTTCACTTTTTGTTTTAAATGGATGAGTTTTATGGTGTAAGTCAAATTTCAAAGCAGTTTATGGCTATGAGGTCTGTTAAGAAAAAAAATCTTTTTGGGTTGAAATATCTTTTTGGGTTCATAGAAAATATTTTCTATTTCTTTGTTTTTTTGGTCAGGAGTGGTTCTAGAAATACAAGACAACTTTCACAGTTAGAACCACTGTAGTGAATACTTAAGTGAGGATGCAAAGGGCTTTGACAGGAAAATGTTTTAGTGATTTTAATGGAGGAAATTTTGGCATGTTTCCAGTTTTTTGAGGCATATTGATGATGCTGGCACAAAATGTATAACAGTAATTTTTTTTTACATAAAGCAAATTTCTGGATGAAAATAATAGAGTGCATAAGTTACTAGTGTTATTGTGGGGTTAATCATGAATTTGCATAATGGAAATTCACATATAGCAAGGGCAATCTGTGAGTACTGCAATATTAATATTAATTATTAATAAGTACTGGACTACTTAAAATTGGCTGTAAAATAAGATATTTGTAGGTTTAATCGAACCTCTTTTTGCATTTGTTCAAACAAACCATTTTCTCTCTCCCAAACTAGTCTCTTCTCTCTCTCTCTCTCTGTGTAGTTCACTCACAGAAAGCTAGACTATTTGCAGAAGTCTGGACTCACCTATTTGTTTAACATGTGTTAATTATTATTGAATTCAGTGGCTTTTATTTAGCCCAGCTAACTCTATGGAATATGGGGTTGAACCTGTGGGAGAGAAATATCATTGAGGCACTGAGCTATTTTTATTTTCTGTTTTCAAAATAAAACTGAACAGTAAAATAAAATATATGTAGCTCAGGGATTAAATGTGGAATCCTTGGTCCTCTATGAACTTGGATGTTGCTTGAAGATGGTCCTTTACCCAACTAGGTAAGATCATTAGTGAACATGAGTATGGATTTTACTCCTTGATCAGTACCAGCTTTTGACCTTGGATGCAAGTATGATAAAATGTATGCATGCTGATTCTGTAGTATATCTCACTGGCTCTTGGTCTCAGATAAGTATTGAGACTTCTGGGCTTGTTCAATTGGCACAGAAGTCTCTTCCCTTTCCAGATTTTCTAGCTCTTTTTCATGTACAGAGAAGTCTTTCCATTTGACATAGTTACTTTCTATACACAGAAGCTGACAAATGTACTCATTTCCACCCTTTCTAAGGAATAGCAGCGACTTCCCTCTTACCAACCTTGATTTGCTTTCAGCCCAATGTGAATGATGGATGGAAAAGGACCACAGCCAACAAAAAGCATTATAATTCTTCCATGGTTTGACTAAGGACCCTTGTATGATTTTTTCATCAGCCATCTGTTGCCAAATTATATAGGGTTATCACTTTTAACTTGTCTCTGTAGCACCCAGGGATAGTCCCATTGAATCATCAGCCCTCAACAGTGAAAGATTCCTAAGAGGTTTTGTTGTTTTTAAAGGATATTTTGAAGAGGATGGAGCAATCCATAAAAAATCTAGAATGTTCAGAGACAAAAATTATGAACTAGTGGCTTAGAAGCGTGTAATTAAATATTATAAAAGCAACTAAGTCCATATTTTTCCCCATGGAAACCTTAAAATTGCCTTAACCATTACTGCCTTGAGTGTTTCAACATCATCTAGCATACTTCTGCCCTCATTAAAACCTCATTTTTGCTAACACTGAACAGCTTGAAATTTATATATATATATATATATATATATATATATATATATATATATATATATATATATATATATATATATATGGATATTTGGTTATTCGGGTTTTTCCCCGCGTAGAACTAAAGGTGTAGGCACAACGTTTCGACGGAATCCCATCCGTCATCATCAGGTTGGTGGCTTTAGCTTCCTTCTTCTGGGAGAAGCATGTGGCTGTTTGTTCCTCTTTTTTAAACTGCCAGAGGGGGTGTGTTCTGTGGGTGGAGGTGTGCTCTGATTGGGTGGGGGACCAAGTGTGTTCTGATTGGGTGGGAGTGTGTTTTGAATGGTGGGGGTGTTCTGATTGGGTGGGGGTGTGTTCTGAGTGGATGGGCTGGTCTCAGCTGCCAGCCCCAGACCTGAGCTGGTGAGTTGTGCTGCTTTTGTTCGGCTTCGTGTTTGTGGTGGTGCCATGTTTTTATAGTGGGTGTCAGTTTGCTTATTGTGTGGTTTGGAGGGGTTTAAAGTGGCTGTAGTTAGGTTTCTGTTTTGTGGTTGTGCCTCGTTATCATTGTGGGTTCGGATTTGCTTTTTGAATGGTTGTGTGGTGGTGATGTCATGTGATGTTATCATGAGTTTGGGTCTGGTATCATTCTTGGTGGTTGGGCCTCGTCTGTCAATCAAGGCGGGTTTCCAAATGGCTGGTAGGCGAGAGGTATCATCTCGTTTGTTTATGCTGTGGGGGCGTTTATCTATCTCAATGGCTTCTCTGATTATTCTGTTGTTAAAACGTTCAATTTTGGCGATAGTTTTGGTTTTTTTTAAAATCAATTTCATGTCCCGTGGCTTCAAAGTGTTGGACCAGGGATGAAGTTTGTTCTCCCTTTCTGAGTGAGTTTTTGTGCTCTTCAATGCGTGCACTTATTCTTCGGTTGGTCTGTCCGATGTATGTGGTGGGGCAGGTGGTGCATGGGATTTCGTATACTCCTTGGTTTTCTAACCCAATTATGTCCTTGGGGTTTCTTAGGATGGTGGATATTTTTCTGTCTGTGTAGAATGCTGTTTTGATGTTGTGTTTTTGGAGGACCTTGCTGATTCTGTCTGTGGTCCCTTTTAAGTATGGGAGGAGGGCTTTGCCATTTTCTTGTTCTCTGTCTTGGGTTTTTGTGGGTGTCTCTCTTCGGATTAAGTTGGTAATCGTGTTTCTTTGGAATCCATTGGCTGTTAGTACATTAGTGAGAGTGTGTAGTTCGGTTTTTAGGTGTTGTTCGTCAGCTAGGTGTTTTGTTCTGGAGATGAGTGTCTTGGCTACGGAGTTGATCTGTGCTGGGTGGTGGTGTGAGAGTGCGTTCAGATAGCGGTTTGTGTGTGTTTTTTTATGGTAGATAGTGTGTCCTAGGGAGCCATTGGATTTCTTGTAGACTAAGACATCAAGGAAGGGAAGTTGATTGTTAGCTTCTGTTTCCATGGTGAATTGTATTTTGGGGTGTAGGCTATTGAGGTGTATGAGGAAGTCATCCAGTTTTTCTTTGCCGTGTGGCCAGATTACGAAGGTGTCATCTACGTATCTGAGCCAGAGTTTGGGTTTGTGGTTGGATTTTTCTAGAGCGAGGGTTTCAAAGTGTTCCATGTAGAGGTTTGCGATGACAGGAGAAAGGGGTGATCCCATGGGTGCTCCTTCCATTTGTTTGTATCTTTGTCCATTGTAGATGAAGTATGTGTTAGATAGGCAGTGGTTGGTCAGATCTAGGATGTGTTTTGGGGGGTTGTATTTATTTAGGATAGCTGTCAAGGCTTCTTTGATTGGCACTTGGGTGAAGAGGGATACGACATCGAAGCTCACAAGTAGGTCACAGGGCTGTAAGTTTAGTTTACTTATGATCTCTATGAATTGGAATGAGTTTTGTACGTGTGAGGTGATGGAATGTGTATATACACACACACACACACACACTATCAGAATCAGCTAGTGAAGGGCAATCAGTATAAAGCTTAAAAGGAAATTACATATAAATGTGCTATTTATAATTGCACTTGTGTTATTTTCTTAAATGAAAAATAACAAAAATGTAGATAAGAAGCTTCATCAATACATGTAGTGGAATTTGGATCTAGACAATGAGCCCTAATTTATGAGTAAAATGAAGGCTGTTCATCTCTTCATCTAGAGCAGTATTTCTCAATCTTGACAACTTGAAAGTGTGTGGAGATCACACTTCTTTAGGTTATCAACATGGAAAAACACTGGTCTAGTTATATATCCCTAAGGCAAGGATCTATTCTATTTGAAGAAAATTATAGAAGGATTTAAATCCTTAGATTGTTCACTTTAAAGGAGAAAAACTGCAACAATGTTGTTGCCCTTAAAAAGTGTTTTATACAGTTAGAGAATTAATAGAAATACAGAGAAGTGAATTAAGTTAATTATAACAATGTTCCGAAGGATGGATGGATAATAGATAATAAGATGTATCTTAAAACATGCCAAATATTGAAACCAAAGAGTTACAAACCCATAACTTTGGAAAATAGGGCAGGTTAAATTAGATGTTTCTTGTTGTTTTTTTTTGCTTTCTTATCTTTCTTCTATTGCATTCTTCTGAGTCATATGTTTCTAGATTATAACTCCTGAAGATGAACAGTTTTATTATTCTAAAAAGCACTTTGGGAACATTAGAAGTGGAATTACTTAGAATATCAATTTTGATTTTAGGCTCTTTTACTAAGTCAACTGAAATAATTAAACATAGTTTCAAAGGGCTTTTAAATTAAAACCTGGATGAATGAATATAAAGGAATCAAAAGATACCGCTTTCATTTCTTCCTCATGAAAGTTGATTGTTGAAAAAATAAGAATAGTATTAATGACTAAGCCAACAATAATTTAGCTCACTGATTAGTTTCCACTAAATATTTTTAAAGCCCATGAGAATTCATTTCAGGTGAAATGGGAACCTCTGGAAAACAACAGCAGAAGATATAACTTGTCTCTTTGAGTCTTTGCAGAGAGAGTTGAGAAGACTGAAGAAGAAAAAAAATCACAAAAATTGATGTAGAATAAATACACAACCATGACATCTCTAAATGCTCTTACCAAATGCTGAACATCTGGTAATTCACCACTAGTAAATAATTAATATTTCCTGAAAGTTATACTCCAATGACATGCTTTAAAACAGATTGCTTACTCACTTTAACACATGGTAAACATCACTTTGTACTCAAAATTATAACGATTGAAGAATAGATGTTATTTATTTACTTTTGCTATTTAGATTAATGGATATAATAAAAACAGGCTATTTAGCTTAATTTGGACTTGTAACTATGTTTTCTAAAGGAAGGATGACTTAGATTTTGGCGTTAAGATGTCTAGCCATGGAAAAGTTTGCTTTTGGCAGCATTGGGATTATATCCAGACACTAATGCAGAGAATCAATTTGCCATTTGGAGTTGAATGAATTTGTCATTTGGAGTTGCCATTTGGAGTTATACAAATAGTCCTCCACTTATGTCAGGGTGCTTACTAACCGATTAAAGTTACAATGGACTCCAAAAACGGGACTTATGAGCCAGTTTCAAGGTTCTGATATCCAACTCCTCATAGTCATGTGACACTCAGCAAGTGGCCCACTTTTATTCCATTTGCAGCAAAACAGTCACATGACCATGATTCATGACATTTTTGCCAGAAACTAGCATTTACTCTGGCAAAAACTTCCCTATAGTGAACAATGCTACTTTTGTTTAACACCTGCCACATTTGCTTAACCCTCTCCACAAAAGTCATAAAATCAGGTGCAATCAGGTGGTGACACACTTATGACCATCATAATTTATGAATGAAATTGTGGGCTCAGTTACTAATTTTAGTCAAGGACAATTTTTATGCAGCTGTACATGAGTAGATTTAAAATGATTTGGCTATAAAATGTCTTTCTTTTTCTTTTTCTTTTCTGATGGCAGATAACCAATATAGTTTAAAATTTATATTAACCTCCTGAAGCAATCTAATCAAACAGAAAGCTTAACATTTTTAATCCTTACGTTTTTAAGTCAGAGCTTGAGGCCAAGTATAGAAATGTTTTGAAAAATCCCATGTTAAAATAGACAATATCTACAAAATGCATTAGTGCTCTATGTTTTAGGAAGTGTCACTTTTAATTCCTTTATACATCAGTGTGAAGAAAACTGTCAGAAAAACAAAACCTAGTTACTACATTTTTAGTACTCTTCTTGGTACACCAAGTTTAGCAGGACAGAAATTTGCAAAAGAAAAAAAAAGAATGAAAGAACATGCATGATCACTAAAAATATGGTTACAAAAGGTACAACCTGCATTCTTTACTGCGAGAACAGAACAGAACAGAACAGAACAGAACAGAACAGAACAGAACAGAATAGAATAGAATAGAATAGAATAGAATAGAATAGAATACTTTATTGGCCAAGTGTGATTGTGCACACAAGGAATTTGTCTGTGGTGCATAAGTTCTCAGCATACATATAAACAGCAAAGTGATAAATCATAAGATAAAACTAAGAAAATGATAGTCATAAGATACCAATAGGAGTAGGTAATAAGAAAGATGAGAAGGATAATAGTAATACAGTCTTGTTATATGGTTAGATATCCTTAGGCAGAGACAGTGCTGTGGGAATTATGTTTAGCAGACGGATGGAATTGCATCTTCCTAGATATTTCAAAGACTCTTTTCTTTTAGTGTTTTATAAAGACATGGTTACTGCAAAGGATTTGGGGTCTGAATGACATTGTCCCAATAGCTTGGAAGCTGTTTTAAAGTGGATGGTGGTATATTCCTAATTCTCATATACTGTATGTTGCTTTATTGATATGGTGTGCTTTGGTTTTGTTTTAATCTGAGCTACAGATGCCATTCACAGTCAGTTTATGATTGGAATAGCCTAGAAGTCCTATAAAATACATACATATCTAAATACATATTTGTGCACATGGTAAAGGTAAGTAAATTATATTTAGTGAGACAAATAATAGTCTTCTGATCATTTCCTCTTAAAAGAAAATTTTAACATAATTGAGATTTTATTTTTGCTTTTTAATGACTACTTTCACCTAGGATTTCTGTCCATCTATCCCTTTTTTTACAAATTCAACCTATGATTTCTATTATTGTTCAGAAAAAGGGAATGAACCATAATAAAATAGGGTTTTTTTACGTTACATTAAACTGAGATTTCTTTAGCCATAAACAAGTCAACTTCACCAGTTTCACTTCCAGTTTCAAGTCATGTACATATTTTATGGTACATCATGTACAGCATGCTGTTGTATGCAAATCATACCAGTCGGACTATTTTTGAGTATGTATATTTAGAATTATACTGAAATATGTTGGTTTAAATCTGAAATGCATTTATTACAGATTCTTTAAAAAAAAAACCTTCATCATTACATTCAAGATCTACCACTGCTGCTGGTATCTGAGGTCAAGAATTGAATTGTGCTGTTTTGGGGCTGCAGAGTTAAATCCCTAGGAATGGAAAGAGATAATATTGCTTTATAAATTAAGGCCAGAAATAAAAATGATACAATTTCAGGATCCTAATATTTTCCAGTTTCAGCCTTCAAGCTCATTTGTGCTATTAACCTTGATTGCAGGAAGTGAATGCTTGTTCTTTTGTCCTATTCAAGGATGGTGGATTCTCCATTTCATGTGGAGCAGTTATAGTGGTGATTCTGCTTTTATGATACTTTTGTTCTGTTGTGAGTTATAAAAGATGCTGTTCAGTTGCAGAAAGGCTCATTTAATAATATGATGGAAATATATTACCTTGCTTACTGACCTCATCGAAAACTTGTGATGAGGATGGAAAATTGTCAAAATTTATGAACAGGACAGAACTAATTTTCCTCAGTACTAGACACACATCATATGTCCACAATCTATAAAGATGATGGTGAATAAAGAGATTGGGGGGCATCAGATATGTAGGTAGATAAGATATGTAGGTAGCAATAGTGGTGAATATCTGTAGCTCAGATGTAGCATGAGGGTGAAGGTTCGTTCTCCAAACTTGTGGGTTGGTTTCCGAATATTTCATTACCATTTATCTAGGTAAATGCCGCTGAAGAGGTTATCTAGCCTGGTAATGAAACATTCAGAAACAAACCCACAAGCTCGGAGAACGAACCTTCACCCTCATATGTAGGTAGATTTGGGATAAGGCTGCATTGTTTACCAGTTTGCTTCCAGATGGTGTTCAATATCAACCTTTAAAGGCCTATATTGCATGGGTCCAGAGTATCAGAGGAGTCATTTCACCTTAATAGAACTTGTCCACTCCACTCATGCCAGCAGAAGAAGCCTGCCATAGACCCCATCTGGTAAGGAATTTTGGCAGACAGGGTCAATGGAAAGAGTTTTCCATTTTATGTCCAACTGTGTGGAATACTGTACAATCTGAGAACTGTTCCCACCTTTTGGCCTTCCAGAAGGGTGTTAGAAGTGGGTTTTGCCAGTTGACCAGGTGCCCTGAGGGGGATGCTCATTTCTGGAGGTGATTTATGGGGTAAGAAGATCACATCTCTGTACATTCCGATTCTTGATTCCTGGTTTTCTGCATAGTTGTAAAATTTTAACTGCTTTTCTATTTATGTTTTTGTGATGTGTAAGCTGCCCAGATTCACTGTATTGGGAAGATGGGTGGCATAGAAATTTAATAAATAAATAAGGACTTTAACCAACAGTAGGTGGAAATATTGCAAGCAAGTAGAGTGCAGAGCTTTGATATTGTACAAAATTAAAAGGGAAGAGTAGTACCTCTCCTGAATCCACTTCCCCCAATGTGCTAAAAATTGTATTATTGATTTCAGGGGAAGAAGAAATACTCTTTGGACACTTCAGGTATTCTGTGACTTTTACTTATGCATTCTCCCTGCTTATCCTGTTCCTTAGAATCAAACTAATATTCAATAGCACAGCTTGAATTCCTGTTCTTCCCCTTAGCACCTGGTTTCTCTGATCTTAACAGAAAATTGTGAAGGCTTGGCAGTTATTTATGTATTCTTTGATGGTTCAACAATTTACTGAGATAGACCATTTATTATTATGGAAATACTGAGCTATACAATACCATTCCTTTGCAGCAGTGTTTCTCAATCCTGGCCCCTTTAAGTTTTGTAGACTTCAGTTCTCACAATTCCTCAGCCACCCATGGTTGGAAAATTCTGGAAGTTGTGTCCACACATCTTAAAGGGACCAGAGCTGAGAAACACTGTTCTAGGGCCTGGAAATAATGTAGTTCAAATTTTGCTTAGATGTTACTTGAACAAACAAAACTGCAAAGAGCATCTAATTGCTGCCAATTCTGTATATCTGAAGGAATTGCCCTGTTATTCAAACCTATTCATATGATGGAATGAAGTTATTTAAGCATTTTGTTGACTTCTTTGGGCTGCAACTACTTAAATGGATTCCATAAGCTACTGATTCCTTTGATATTGTATAATCATAACAATCACATCTCTATGGAAAGAAGCACATTTACTCTTGGAGTACTTAATTGTTTCATCAAAGCAGATCTTTTGTACTGCTTGATTTATTCTTTTTTGCTTCTATAATTGTATTTTAAATTTCATTTTCATACTGTGTTTACTTAGAGATCATCTAGGGAATTTTTGTTATTGGGTAACATATTTGTTCAGTAAACATTTAATAAAGCATCTCCATGTATAAAATAGTCTGGGTCAGCCTCCAAATCTGTAAAACGGTTTTAAAATATCTGAAGGCAAGTACTTTATTTTCAAAGTGTACAAGGCTGATAAACTATGGTATGCATTTTCCACTGATCTCTAAATTAACTCAGGTTTTGTGTATTTCATATTGTAGCTCCAAAAATTGGTAATAAGAAATTGCCTTTTAGTTGCCCAGCTGTTGACCCATTAAATTTCAGTTGAAGAGAATCTATATATTAGCATTTTTGCATCAACTGAAATTGCACTTGAGAAGATTGAAAATGAAATGATTTACATGTAAATATACAGAAGATTTTAAACACTTTGACATCACCCCCTTTCCTAAGATTATTCAAGTACCAGTCTGTGTTTAACCTTTCTGATAACTCAAACTGATGTACAGTCATTGTACGTGGGGGTGGGGGTTGACCTACTTTTACTATGACCACTGCAATCCTATGAGGCAAGTTGGACTGAAAGAAAATGACCGGTTCAAAGTTATTTCTTTAAAAACGTATTAGCAATGTTATCTCATATATTTCATAACGCAGACATAACTCCCATTAAATTTAGTAGGATTTGCTTTGGAGGGAATTATGCCTACTGTATGTAAACAGATTACAATTGTGTTTTGTTTTTGTATTTAATGCATATTTTCATGTGAGCTGTTTTGATTGGGGCAGCAATCAAAATACATTTAATAAATAAGTTTGTCTATCCTTTAAGTCAGTGTTTCTAAACTTCAGCAACTTTTAGGCTGTGTGGACTTCAACTTCCAGGTTTCATGAGTTAGCTTGTGCTAAGCTCATGATATATACATTGTATAAAGTTCATCAACAAGAAAGCCAATAATCAGGATTTTCCACAGTTTCAGCAGCACTTCATAAAAAGCCCTGACTTGAAACCATCAATCACACCTATCTTGTAGGACCGTGCAAAATACTTTAACAAGGTACTTTATAAAATAGATAAGTGTGAGTAAAATATCCAAGGTATTAAAGCCACTGTTTCCTCTGAAATGTTTGGTGTGGCTCCTATGAACATGTTTGTTATTGTCTCTACATGTTTATGTTTATTTTTTGCTTTTCTGGCAGTTTCAGTGGTAATGTGTACATCAGTCTTTCTCAATCTAAGCAACTTTAAGATATGTAGATTTCAACTCCCAGAATTCCCCAGCCCTGGTATAGATTGTTGATGAAGCCTTGAAGTAGCTGTTTTGAACCTTCTGAGGAAAAGGGGTTGCTTTAATCTTTCAAAGCAGCACTTTGAATATCCTGAAAACCCCTATCATCTAGGATTCTAACAGAGTATTTATTCATTTATTTAGTATTGCATTGATGTATATGTTACCGGCAATGTGTGAAAAGCTGGCATTATATAGAATGCCTACGAAATCTATAGAATGCATGATGTTTTTAGACAAAGTAATGTCTGTGTTATTTTAATATGATATATACTTTCCCTAGGCATTTCATATAATACCTAGCCATTATGCAGAAAGTCAAGAACTATTTAGGCAAAGTATGAAAAGAGAGTCATAAAAGGCTTAGGGTTAGAGTTAACATCAGCCCTAACCCTTTATTAAAAGACATACATGAAAATGAAAGAAGAAACGCAAAATAAAGTACAGGACTTCCTTAATGAAAAAAAAAAATCCTCAAAAGACCAGTACTGACCTATTTCTTTCAATAAGGAAAGCTAGAATGCAATTTTAGCAGGAGTATTTTATACTTTGCCAGTTAGCCTTTTGGCATTGCATAGAATGCCTAGGAAATGTATGTGTACATATGTATATATACATGTATATGTATGTATGTATGTATGTATGTGTGTATGTGTATGTGTACACACACACACACACACACACACACACACACACACACACGCCCCTCATCAGTATAATTTACAAATATAAAATGCAACAGAATACATTTCATTCCAGGAACCATAGAATAAAAGGAAGGAAAAAAATCTACATAATCCAAACTGGATCAGCAAGATAAAGCTCCAAAGAAAAATGGCAGCTGAATATCAGTTCTGAAATTCAAAAGCCTGCTGGAATAAAATTGTTTTATCTGTCTTGCAGAAGCCTGTGAATAAAAATCTATCTTTGGGGCCAAAACTTGAGATCTCTATAGTCCAGCTCCCACTTTCCATGGGAGTTTATCTGTGCCCTCAGGGTCATCTAAATCCAAACGCTTTCAACAGTTCCAGGAAGATTTTACACTGATTTGCACTCTGATTTAGGTGTTCCTAAGGGTCCAGATAAACCTCCAAGAGGTCCAATGACATTCAGAGTGAGTGCTGATGACCAGATAACTGCAAAGAATATAAATCCTTCATTTTCCACCATTCAGCCAGAACTGAAGGAGCTTCTTATATAAGAAGCAAAATGTCTTCAAGAAAAAACAAAGTCCAGTTGCTTTTTGAAAAAGTTGTTGTTGTTAGCTGCGAAGTCATGTCCGAACCATTGCAACCCCATGGACAACATTCCTCCAGGCCGTCCTGTCCTCTACCATCTTCTGGAGTCCATTTAGGCTCACGCCTACTGCTTCAGTGACTCCATCCAGCCACCTCATTCTCTGTCATCCCTTTCTTCTCTTGCCCTCAATCTTTCCCAGCATTAGGCTCTTCTCCAGTGAGTCCTTCCTTCTCATTAGGTGTGACCAGTTTGATCACTTTGCAGTCCAATGGATTCGCAGGAGTCTTCTCCAGCACCATAGTTCAAAGGCCTCAATTCTTTGGCGCTCAACCTTTTTTATTGTCCAACTTTCACTGCCATACATTGCAACTGGGAAGACCGTAGCCTTGACTAGACAGACTTTTGTTGACAGGGTGATGTCTCTGCTTTTTAGTGTGCTGTCTAGATTTGCCATAGCTTTCCTCCCCAGGAGCAAGCATCTTTTAATTTCTTGGCTGCAGTCCCTTTCTGTGGTGATCTTGGAGCCCAGGAAAATTACATCTGTCACTACCTCCATTTCCTTTCTCTCTATTTGCCAGGAATTGAGAGGGCCAGATGCCATGATCTTGGTTTTCTTAATGTTAAGCTTCAAGCCAACTTTTGCACTCTCCTTCTTCACCCACAACAAGAGGCTCTTTAAGATTCAAAATCTTAAAAGATGATGCAGTAAAAGTGCTACACTCAATTTCCCAGCAAATTTGGAAAACTCAACAGTGGCCACAGGGTTGGAAAAGATCAGTTTACATTCCAATTGCACTCATTTCACATGCTAGTAAAGTCATGCTTAAAATCCTACAAGCTAGACTTCAGCAGTATGTGGATCGAGAACTACCAGAAGTACAGGCAGGATTTTGAAGAGGCAGAGGAACTAGAGATCAAATTGCCTCTTCACTTTCTGCCATTAGAGTGGTGTCATCTGGATATCTTAGGTTGTTGATATTTCTCCCGGCAATCTTAATTCTAACTTTTGATTCATCTAGCCCTGCTTTTCTCATGATGTGCTCTGCATATAAGTTAAACAGGCAGGGTGACAGTATACAGCCTTGCCAGACTCCTTTCCCAATTTTGAACCAATCAGTGGTTCCGTGTCCAGTTCTCAGTGTTGCTTCTTGACCCACATATAGGTTTCTCAAGAGACAAATAAGATGGTCTGGTACTCCCATCTCTTTAAGAACTTGCCACAGTTTGTTGTGATCCACACAATCTGGAATTCCCTAGCTTTCTCCATGATCCAGCGTATGTTGGCAATTTGATCTCATAAAGCCTGTAAACTTGACAGAGGCTATGTAGCTTAAATCTGCACCCCAAATCTTTGTGATTGGCTGTTGAAACTATTTCCACAAGAACAAACAACATTGTGGCTTAATACTGACACTATGGCATAATGTTCTTTGGTATGTTTTGGGAACTTAATCACAATGACTTGTGTTTATTCAGTAATTACTATTATTAAATAGGCGAGGCTTAATGAGAGCCACATTCTTTGATTCTTTGTCAGTCCATCCTTTCCAATGTTTAAAGAATGCCTTAATTAGTAAACTAGATATAGAGGCAAGGGAAGGTAAAATAAAATATGATGGCATCAGGACTCTGGGCTTGTAACCAAGAAACACGTTCAGAATTATTTTTGCATGTGCTGCTGCTGAATCTTGCTGGTGCAAAATTGTTTCCATCCCTGCCTTTCAATTAAGTAATGTTGCCATTATATTTTAACAACTTGGTGCTGTTTGGTGTGAGTTTATATCATAGCACAATGGGATTTTGATGATACCTGTGTTCAATCAGCAGGTTGACAATTTGTATAAGTGTTATAAGCCAGCTAACAAGAAAGCTTTTGTAGAAACCCAGGTGATTCGTCTTCTAGCACTTTATAATTTCTGTCGATATTTCATGCAGAGTGCCTCTTGCACAAAGTCTTCAGATAGATCTTTATTTGGAGCCACTGTACATGGCAGATAAAATCAGGACTTTGATGAGTTGTTTGTGATCTCTCCTCCATAGTAGGTCTTACCCTGCTTGCTAGAAGGCATTCAGACTTTAATAAATTGCATGTAATAAAAATCTGAAAGCATTTTAGTGGTGATAACTACAGCTACTGAAAAAAATATCAAGGAGTTTTCAGGTGATGTCTTGGGATTTAATGGAGACCAACAAACAAACAAAAAAATCTTAGGTAAAGGTAAAGGTTCCCCCGCACATGTGTGCTAGTCGTTTCCAACTCTAGGGGCAGGTGCTCATCTCCGTTTCAAAGCCGAAGAGCCAGCGCTTGTCCAATGATGTCTCCGTGGTCATGTGGCTGGCATGGCTAGATGCCAAAGGTGCACGGAACACAGTTACCTTCCCACTGTAGTGGTCCCTATTTTTCTACTTGCATTTTTTACGTGCTTTCAAACTGCTAGGTTGGCAGAAGCTGGGACGGGTAACAGGCGCTCACTCTGTTACGCGGCACTCGGGATTCGACCCACCAAACTGCCGACCTTCTGATCGACAAGCTCAGTGTCCTAACCCACTGAGCCACCGCGTCCCTTACAGTCTTACAGTCAGCTAAATTATAGAAAATTGAAAACATAATTGTACAACGAGAGACAGACATCCACTCATACAACTTGGTTACCTCATAACTAAATAAATATCGAAATACCATGCTCTATCAATAAAATATTATCTTCTTTGGAAAAAAATTCTAAAACAAATTCTCTTTCATGAAACTTGAATGAAGATTGGCAAAAGTAAACTCACGGGCATTTCTCTGCTTAGCATTATATATGAGCAGAGTGGGCTTTTTCTAGGGCAAAACAACAACTTTTTTTTGCTTCCTTGTTTTAGTTTTGTGTACTAGCTGGTTTTTACTATATGACCAAATGGCTTTAAGCCTTAGTCCCCTTACTGGAATCTGAATAAGGATTCATCAGTGTTGACAAATGATTTGTTAGAAATAACTCTACAGAATTGAAGCAAGGATAGCTTTCTCTTGTAGCTCAACATTAGCAAAACAGATTCTGGCTCGTTTGCTTGCTTGCTGAATATCTGGAATGAACTCAAACAGCAAATCTGTGCTAACAACCACATTAATTGAGAAGAATAAGAAAATGCTATTATAGATTTAATTAAAAGGGTTAACATTGTTTCAGTGGAAACAGTGGAAAGGAGTATTTCTATTAAAATCTACCACATTGCTTTTTAAAAACCAAAACCAAAGATATGTTTTGGGGATTATTATTTTATTTTATGTCCTACTACTTAAATATGTGAATGCTTCCCCCCCCTCTCCATTTTTAGTTTGCTGTCCTCTGGAATGATCTCACAACAAAAGTTGATAAAAATCAAAGGAAGGTTATTATAGCATCCTGTAGAAGGACTTGTGTGATCTGGAATATGAAAGAAAGCTTAAAAGACATACTGTGTTTCATCTGTGTTTTGTACTAATTACATGGATATGATCAAAGTATGTAAAACTGAGCAAGATCTGAAAATGAAAGAGTTTAGCCTTTAACTCATTTTAATAAAGGAGCAATTGAACAGCACTGGGCAATTTCAAAATCAGGATAAAATGAACTAAGCATATAAAATACGCACATGATGGAGTTTAAGGTATTCAGTAGACTGACTATACAGTCATTGCTTGATTGACTCAGTTCTCTGAACTTGACAGTTTTTCAATCAAATCCTTTTGCCCTGTGGATTAAACTTTTGAAAAATATTTGTCAGTTTTAGCCTTACTTATCTCCACTGAGCATATTATCTGTAGATGAGTGCTTCATACCTCTGAGCTGAGCTTTATAATACTTTATAGTATTATTACTGCTTTATAAAACCCTAGTAACACCACATCTGGAATACCGCAGCCAATTTTGGTCACCATATCATAAAAAAGATGTAGAGAGTTTGGAAAAAAATCAGAGAAGAGCAGCTAAGATGATCAAAGGGCTGAAGATGAAAACATACGAACAACAACTATGGGACTTGGGTTTGGCTAGTCTAAAGAAAAGAAGAAATAGGGGAGACATGATAGCAGAGTTCCAGTATGTGAGGGGCTGCCACAGGGCAGAGAGGGCCAGGTTGTTTACCAAAGCACGAGAGGGCAGGACAAGAAACAATGGTTGGAAACTGATCAAAGAGAGAAGCAACCTGGAACTAAGGAGAAACTTCCTGACAGTGAGGACAATCAACCAGTGGAACAGCTTACCCCCAGAAATCTTGGGCACTCCATCACTAGAGATTTTAAAGAGGAGACTGGACAATCACTTGTCTGAGATGGTGTAGGTTCTCCTGCTTGAGCAGGGGGCTGGACTAGAAGACCTCTAAAGTCTCTTCCAGATTCTATTCTATTCTATTCTATTCTATTCTATTCTATTCTATTCTATTCTATTCTATTCTATTCTATTCTATTCTATTCTATTCTATTCTATTCTATTCTATTCTATTCGAATGAACTGGCAACCATTTTTAAATGAACTGATAAAGATATGCTGTTTGATGTAATTTGGTTGGTTTTGCTTTAATATGGTTTGAGCCAACAGTTTTTTTATTGATCATCAAAAAGGCAAGAATAGTTTTTTCCCTTCTTTGTTTTACTGTTTTAGAAGAACCATGTTCTTCTAAGAAGAGTTATGTAGTGAGCCCTACATAATTACATTAGCAGTTAATCCCAGTAACTGAGTAGTAACACAAGATTGCAAGCAACCAGCAATAGTTTTTTTCAATATATTGTACTAGCTATTGTAGTTTGTAAAAGTATTTTGTCATGGTTCCGATGAATGAGACAAATCAAACAAATTGCAGGCATATTATTTATCTAAAAAGTCTTAGTAATGAAACGAAACATCGGCACTTGTGGAGGGATGCCAGAATCTGAAATCTCCTCCCCCCAAAACTCATCGTAACACACACACAATCCCCACCCTTATCTACATGTCATAAATCACATTATCCAATTAGTTTTACATATGAGGTTTCACTTCCCATTCTGTACACAAGCTTTTGCAATCTTATCACAACTTCCAGGTGATTCCTCCCTCCCAAATGAAGCAATTAAAATAACAGGCTGTCTCTTATATTGTCAGTGCAAAAACATGTCAAAGTTTGCAGTATTGACATATTTCATGACTTATTGTTTTATGGTAAACCTACTAATCGTGGCTTATTTAAGGATTAGCAAATTGTGAGCTAGTGGTTTAGCCAAATTAGCCAAATCTTAGGTTAGATAAGATTAATAATATTTTTCAGCATGTCTCAATTTCTAAAAGTACACATGCCTGACAAGGACCATATATAACTTTGGATGATGTGTCATAGGCTATTGTAGGATCAAAGCAAGAGTGAATATATCCTGATTTTTGAAATCTGGATAGTTTGTAATTGCATTTGTTTTGTCTTTTGAATGTATTGAGAATTTTTTAGCAAATTACAGATTAATCTTTAAATTCCCAGAAATTCAGAGTTGAAGTCCTTACATATTACCAAGTTTGAAAAACACTGATTTATCCTATGTGAATTTTAGTTATTAATTCTTTTATTAGTCAGGTTTAATCAGGTATTATGTACAGGTAATACTCAACTTCCAGTTTGTTTAGTGACTGTTCAAAATTACAATGGCACTGAAAAAAATGAGTAATGACCATTTTCACATTTACAACTGTTGCAGCATCTCCATGGTCACATGATCAAAAATCAGACACTTGGCAACTGACTTATATTTATGATAGTTGCAGTACCCCAGGGTCATGTGATCACCTGTTGCAGGCTTCTCAAAAGCAAAGTCAATGAAGAAGCCAAGTTCACTTAACAACAGTGTTATTAACTTAAGAACTGTAGCAAAAAAGGTTGTAAAATGGGGCAAAATTCACTTAACAAATGTCTCACTTAGCAACATAAATTTTGGGTTCAATTGTCATAAGTCCAGAACTATCTGTATGTGTGTATTGTATGGTGGTGTAGGAGAAGAGCAGGCAGAGTTGGGGGGTGGTGGAGTTAAACATGTCTTCAACTTAGAGTCCTTATGTTGCCACAAACAATCCAAGTCTATCCCTTCTGAATTCCATTGACACTTATCTAGCACCATCTTAGCTTTACTTGACTACTTTCTCATGTATAAAGGTAAAGGTAAAGGTTCCCCCGCACATGCGTGCTAGTCGTTTCCGACTCTAGGGGCCGGTGCTCATCTCCGTTTCATAGCCGAAGAGCCAGCGTTTGTCCGAGGACATCTCCATGGTCATGTGGCCAGCATGACTAGACGCCAAAGGCGCACGGAACACTGTTACCTTCCCACCGTAGTGGTCCCTATTTTTCTACTTGCATTTTTACGTGCTTTCGAACTGCTAGGTGGGCAGAAGCTGGGACGAGTAACAGGCGCTCACTCTGTTACGCGGCACTCGGGATTCGACCCGCCAAACTGCCGACCTTCTGATCGACAAGCTCAGCGTCCTAACCCACTGAGCCACCGTGTCCCCCTCATGTATAGGCTTGAATAAATCTTCTGTACTGCAACTTAACAAATGGTCCTTTGCACCTGACAGGGAAATTTTCTTTATTTCATTGCCTGCCCTATAGATCAGTACAAGCTTCATATGGCTCTCAACCCTGCTGACACTTAGAAAGACCTTGAGGTCTTGACTTTTCTGGCCAGCAATAGGTGGGACATGTTAGGAACCTGGTGGACTGACCTTTTGTCTTCCCCTTGTGCCATTGTTCTTTGACTTTGTTTTTCTTTTGTGATTGTGTGCTTTTAACTCTTTGCTACTTAGAATTGCTTTACAAGGAATAAATTTTAACCTCCAAAATACTCCAGTGTACTGTGGAATAAATGAACATATTTTGCAGTCTAGTTGTCCAAGAAAAAGCTAAAGAGAAAGTAACTAAAAAAGCAAACCTATCCATTATGGAACTTGACCCAGTTAGGGTAATTTTGTGCTGCAGGATTTCTGGTGTGGAGATTTGATATGGTTATTGGCTCAGCAAGTTGTAGAAATAAGGCTAAGCAATGTATTTTGTTGGTATTGTTATTTCCAATTCCTTATGACCCCAGAGATAACATTTTTATCATTTTTAGTAACTGCTTCTTTGTGTTTATATAAACTCATGTTTGTGTCATCGTAGTTGTCTTGTCTTCTCTCAGTCTCTTTCTCAATTGTTTTTAATTTTTTGAAGCATCGAAGTTTTTTCCAGTGACTTTCTTTTCCATTATGTGGCCTAAATATTTAAATATAGAATCTATAAGAATATAAATTTAGCTATATTCTTAAGGCTTTCAATAAGTCATTTGGGTTGTTCATGTACTATTGATTCATTTTTCTTGTGCTCCAAGAAATTGTTAATAATTTCTCTCCAGCATCATAATTTAAAGTTGTCATGTTTTTTTGTTCAGTTTTCTGATGGTCCAGTTTTCATAGCCGTATATTAAACTAGAAACCTTTGACTTCCATAATCATATCTTTGTGACAATGATATCTATGCACTTAATATGCACTATGCACTATAGTTGTAGTCCCTGTGAACCTCTGAGCCTAGGAAGCTAAAGTCTAAAATCTTTTCTGTAGCTGTTTACACATTGAGTTACCTTGGGTGGAGATATAATATTAAGGATTTTCAGTATTGGAACTATAGGCCAGCTTGGTATTCTCTTCTTATACCTTGAATAATAGACTGTTTAAGATTTCAAGTCATCAAAAACAGTATCATCAGTACATACAAGATTGCTGATCTTTCTCCCAGGAATTTAAATTCCAATTTCTATTTCTGCCAGATCAGCACTTCTCATATGTTTTTCTAGGTATATGTTAAATAGGTGATGGTATACAACTTTTGCTCATTCCTTTTCCAAGGAAATGAATAAAATGAATCATCTGATTGATTGATTAGGCACCATGAATTTGACATTGACTCTTAGTGACCACTTTATATTTTTTTATCCATGTGATTTCCTTGGTAAAAGACATGAGTGATTTACTGTTGCCTTTTCCTGTGCAGTATAAAATGATGCTTTAATTTTTGTCATTAAAGTGATCTTCCAGCATCTTAATATTTCCAATATAAGTGCTTGTTTGATTTAGCTGGGCAGTTGGCATGACCTTCACACTTTAGAGGACTACACAGGTTTTATATTCTGTTGGCATACAATTCCTACGTTTTCCTCACATCCCCCCTGGAAACATCCCTCAACCTGAAATGATGAGACAGCACAAACAATTGGGGAAGAGGGGTTGAATCATTTATTTCCTTTTTATCATTTTCTTGGTGACCCCCCAAATTATTCAATAGGAGGATTAAATAAACCAGTACATCCATATTTTAAACAGCTATCTACAATTTGTTGTAGGGACATGGTGCTCAGTGGGTTAGGACGCTGAGCTTGTCGATCTGAAGGTCGGCAGTTTGGCGGGTCAAATCCCGAGTGCCGCGTAACAGAGTGAGCACCTGTTACTTGTCCCAGCTTCTGCCAACCTAGCAGTTCAAAAGCACGTAAAAATGCAAGTAGAAAAATAAGGACCACTACGGTGGGAAGGTAACGGTAGCCTTTGGCGTCTAGTCATGCTGGCCACATGACCATGGAGATGTCCTCAGACAAGCGCTGGCTCTTCAGCTTTGAAACAGAGATGAGCACCGGCTCCTAGAGTTGGAAACAACTAGCACACATGTGTGTGGGAAACTTTACCTTTACCTTTACCTTTACAATTTGTTGTGGTCAGCATAGTCAAAAGCTTTTGTGGTAATCAATAAATAAAAAAATATTTATTTACTCCTTTTTTGTGAAACTCTCTTGCATTTTTCATTATATATCAGATGTTAGCAATCTGCTGCTTCTTCTGGATACAGCTTGTATATTTGGCACCTCATTTCCTATGCATGTAGTTCTCAGTTACCAATTGTCTCATTCAGCAACCATTCAAAGTTACAACTATGCTAAAAATAATTTTATGACCAATGTCCTCATTTATAACTTCACAGCCTCCTTCAGTTATATGATTGTCATTGTACTCAGGAATCATTGTCCTGTACCTGATTCTCTCTCCCCCACATCCTCACGTTTCAGAGTGGAGAGACTGTAGAGGTACAGATTACAAGAGATGAAGCACAAGTGGGGATTACACATCAAAACCAATTCTGTTGAGGGGGGGAGGCAGAGGAGATATTTCCTACAGAAATTGCTTGGTGTACCCCCCCAGAGCAGGAAAGATTGGAGAGGGAGGGATTATAAGAGAGTAAACAGGCCCACAATGTGGAATACTGTTTGTGTAGCACTCTTGTATGATCCACAAAATTCCATGCTAAATTCACATTATTCAGTGAAATCTTCCATTGGTTTTACAAGATCATGACATTTAGCACATTATTCCAAGGGTTATATAAATAATTAAAATCAGTTTCATCAACTAACTAAAAAGAAGGAATACTGCTTGGAAGCCACAAATAATTCCTCTATAACCACTGTAGACATTAGAAAGTAATACATCTTTTAAATTCACTCTGACTGGAATCTCTGGTAATTTTTTTACAAGCTGAATACTACAGATAATATAATGTTTAGAGCTTCAGAGTCTTGTGAGATGGGCAGCTATATAAATGTAATAAATAGGTAGATATAGACTGCAGTAAAAATAAGCCTATATAGAGTTGATTTATTTTCAAAGGAATGGAATGACTAGCAGCTATAAGCTATAAATTAATTATAAATTTTCCCCTCATTTCTAATTGTATTTATTTATATTTATTTATTTGTTTGTTTATCACATTTCTAGACTGCCCATCTCATCTCAGTGACTAGATGAATTGTAAGTTCTTGGAGAAGACATGTTAATAGAGTAAGATAATTTGAAAGAAATTGTATGTTCTTGTACGTTTTTATGTTCATAAAAATGTGTACATGCATACATACAGTATGTCAATTGCCAGTGCCTTCAGAAATGCAACACATGTGATAGCTTCTCTTTTTATAACATCTAGGACTATTTCTGTTTATTTTCCTATTTTGAGAAACATAACTGAGCATGGAGGAAGTGTTAAAGAGATTGTTTTTCACTGCAGTTTGGAATGCATGAGTGTTTAAGCTATCGAATATACAGTGTGATTTAAGCAAGTGGCCCTGAAAATAATACAGTATTCCAGGTGCTTTTAAGAAGCTATTAACCATTGGGCCATGACTAATGTACAACCATCACAGTTCTCTTTCTGGGTTATACCTGTATGAATGCTGAATCAACATAGTTACAGCAACTTTATATTTTAATTTCTTGTTTTACTTTTTCCATAATTAGTATCTCTCTCATTATTTGGAACCCTGCATCACACAAATAGAAAACTAAGTATAACTAGTCTTGTTTCCTAATCAACAAATATGGCCTCTTTGGGATGGGTGGCATATAAATTTAATAAATAAGCAAACAAAATATATTGTCCATGATTTAGACTTGTGAGTTCATCCTGTATTAGTTCAGAAAGACCCACTTGTATTTCACTAAGGAAATACATTGTAACACACAATTCTATTTCATGGTTCACTTTTAACTAAAGACAATCCTTATTAATAGAAGCACTTTACAGAGTCATATAACTATATCTACAATCATATAGAAACATTACAAAATTGAAAAACAGAAAGGAATGTCAGGGGATGTATGGTGGGGAAGGTCTAAAGAACGTAAGAACATGTACCAGACCTAAATAAAGAACTTAAATATTAAACAAATTATAATTATAATAAATGAGCTTTTTACTATTTCCACCAAATTTGTGGAATTTGAGAGAAGCAAACTTTCTGGGTCTTTTTCTCCCACAACTTCTCATGGATAGAGTTTATTTTTAGCAATGGTGATAGCATAACTCCTGAAGCAAAATACCCATGGAAGAAATCCCCTTATATTGTCCTCCATTAAAATGTAATGTAATATAGGAAGCCAGGGAGACTAGAGGTCACTGGCAGTTGATAATGCACCTTTCTTTCCCCTTCTCTCTTTTTATGTTAATAATGCAATAATATTTGTACTTGAAACTACCATTCATTCATTCATTCATTCATTCAAACTTGTAAGCTGAACTCTAGGTAACAAACATGCTTCAAAATGATTCAGGAATGTGTTGGAACTGCTGTGAATAGATAACACACCTTTCTGGTATTTATTAAAGCCGTCCAATTTTGTAAGACTTCAATCAGAGCCTGAACAGAGTTGCTTTTTAAAACTTTCACATTAAGAATACTTTGAAAATGTCTTTTAAGCAATTTTAGAATACAGCAAGGGTATAAGGTTACAGCCCTCTCATTTCTTTTAAAATTATGTCTATCCACTCATCACAAATTGTCCCTCACAAAGATGGCTGGAAACAAGAAAGATGTTGCTGAAGGTGAAAAAGAAATTATGTACAGAAGCCTTGATAACAAAACAAAACAAAAAAAAACCCCTTAGATTGCATCTACAAATAGCACAAATGCTATGCAAATAGTCAGGGAAAATATTGACAGACATAATCTTCCTTGTCTCAAAAATTCACAGTTGTAGTCAGGAAATAAAGAGACAATTGTTACTTGAAAGAAGAATTATGACACATCTAGGAAAAATATTAAAGTGCAGAGATATTATTATGAACAAAAATATATCTTGTCCAGGAGCATTAATGTAGTTGTAACATATCTGTGAAGGTGGACAATAAGAAAGAGTTAACAAACAGAAATGGATGTCCTTGAATTGTGGTGTTTGAATAAGTTGCTGATAATACAAGAAGAACAAATAATTCAATAGAAGATGAAGTAAAACCAAACTTCTCATTAGAAGCAGCAATAATAAATAGCAATAGCACTTAGATTTATACACTGCTTTACAATGCTTTACAGCCCTCTCTAAGTGGTTTATAGAGTCTGCATATTGCCCCAACAATCTGGGTCCTCATTTTACTGACCTCGGAAGGATGAAAGACTGAATCAAACTACAGGGCTTTCCCGAAAGTAAGGCCTACCCTGAAAATAAGCCCTAGCTTTATTTTGGGGGTGGGCCTAATATAAACCCTACCCCCAAAATCAGCCCTTGTTTTGGGGCGAGGCACAAATCTAAAAATCAAGCTAGGGTGGGTGTGAGTGTGTGAAGAGTTGCTTTGGTTGATCCCTCTGTAATACAAACACACTGTCTCATAGAAGTACAAACAGAAAGACAGAGACACACATACACATACACAGACAACACCCATTAATATCTTTAGTCTCATTGAATTGCCTGTCTAGCTAAATTTCTTGAAAAGGCAGATAATCAACTGAGCATATGAACAGAATCATGAACAATGCCAAATATTAGTAGAGCCTGCATACTGTAAATCAGAAATCTCATATTTTCACAAAAGATTCAAAAGAAACAAGTATTTTATCTTGAAGAAATTATTTGGAATAGGAAACAATTCTCTTTGCAGTTAATGAATGGCTGTGATTTGTTTTTATTTTTTATTTTTTAATGTTTGGGTAGGATCAACTTTCCAGCTGTCATGTATCATAACAGCAGTGTGAAACAAAGAAAGTAACTCTCAGTGGGAAGTTATGTAAGCGAACACCACTTATTGCCTTTTATCAACAAACCAATTCACAGAATGTAAGGCCAGCTGTGTCATTCAAACTGATAAAATATGATATTTCATCTATTAAACTATTGTGATTTCCATCTTGTCCCTTACCTAACATTAATTCAGAGGAAAAAGATATTCTGTATTGCTAGCCGGTAGGCTATCTGGTATGTAGAATGCTAATATATGAACAACTGATTCTATTATGTGATGCAGGCCTGGGCTTCCGATGCCTAGAACGGACTTCCAGAAGTGGCATCAAGCACTTCTGGTGGGCATTTCTAGGCCAGGGAGACCTCCTGCAGGGATCTGATGTCTAGAACAGACTTCCATAAGTGGCATTAATGCACTTCCGGTGGGCCGTTCTAGGCCTGGGAGGTGTTCTCCAGGCCTCCAATGCCTCCTCCAGGCCTCCGAGGTCTAGAACAGACTTCTGGAAGTGGCATCTATGCACTTCCAGTGGGCTGTTCTAGGCCTGGGAGGCTTCCAAGGTCTAGACTGGACTTCCAGAAGCCAGCAGGTTCTCCAAATTCAGGTAAATTTAGCTACCCTTTCTCCTGAACTGATGTGAACCGGCTGAATCCCACCACTGGAGAATGTCCATATATTAGGTAGGTGTTAGGTATGCAAGTAAAAGTGGTAGATTGTTCCTTCCTGTGAGAATTCCATAGAAAGTTGCATTGAAAGTTAAATCTCAGTTCAGTAGAAGGAAAGATATTCTTAGTGATTGTATTTATTGGGAGAGAGATACATTCTGTATATCAGCATTCTTTCCACTTTATCAATATATATATCATATACCTCAAGAAGATATAAGAAAGAATGGTTCATTTCATACAACAGAATTATAGTGTGGAAGAAAATTTGCCATTTTGAGTAATTTTTATGCCACCAGCATTTATGCCTTTTAATGAAAAAAGTGCAAGCAGATTTCTGATTGTTTTTTTACCACCACAAACTAACATACTCCCTCCTCTACTGCTAATGTCTTGCTTTATGTAGATCCTTTCAGTTCAAATGCTAATTTGCTTATCTTACTCCACAGTGCAGTAGTTGAAGTTTCTTATGCAGGAGGAAATTCTCTTATTTCAACTTTATTTCTGGAGAATGAGTCATCTAATTTAGCCATCATGGGCCTTGGTATGGGTTTCAGATTGTGACTCATTTATTCATCAGATTGCTGGTAAAATAAACCTCATCTAGATGAACAATAATTACCGGTATGTCAAAGTAATCTCCAAGGATGCCATCTATTCCTATGAATTCTTTAGCATATTAGTTTATTTTGATGATTTTAGAAATATGTTTTAATTAGCAATTGTAAAAAAGAAGAATGGTTCCTAGCACATGCTGTCATTTGCAACCTCTATGACTAAGTGACCTCCAAGGGACCAGATGTAATACCTTAGAACATCATTTTATTATTTCCACTCACTACTACGTATAAGATTCCTTTTGATTATGTGCCATCATTGCTGGCACTTGATACCAATAAATCTTTTCTGTGGTAATCTGTCCCTAATCTGGTCTTTCAGGTTTGCCAATTGTGTACCTGTTACTGTTTTAATTGAGTCTAGTCACTTTGCTGCTGGTCATCCTTTTCTTCTCTTTCTTTCCATCTTTCCATTAATAAAGCCTTTTCTAGAGAGCTAGGCAGTGCTTTTTTTGTAAAAGAAAAAGGTGCCGGAACTCACACATGTCATACAACCCGCCTTGCCTACGCTACAAGGTTCCATCCAAAAAAGGTGCCGGAACTCCGTTCTGAGCGTTCTATGAGAAAAAAAGCCCTGGAGCTAGGCCTTCACATTATATGTCCAAAGTAGGACACTGCAATTTGGGCCAGGTTAAGTTCTAGTCAGAACTTGGGGTTGATTTGTTTAATGATCCATTTGTTTGTTTTTTGGCTGTTCATGGTATCCTCAAAAGACTTCTCCCACACCAAAGTTCAAAAGCATCATTCCTCTTCCTAGTATTCTTAAGAAAGACTGCAGTTTTCTTAAGAAATTAAAATGTGTTTTTATACTTGTTTGTATTTTACAATGAAATTTCAAAGTATTGATTAGGAATGATAGTAAAAAACATACTTTTTTTATAATATCCTGATCTACTTCATTTATTGTGACGACAACTTAAATTATAATTAAACTTCTTCAGAATCTCTTTAGACTCTTTTTATGCTGAAGAAAATAGAGGGATCAAGTCATTAATTTATTTTAAAAATAACAAGTTTGTCAGAATTCTGTGAAGGACAGATTTATTTAGGGGAAAAAAGAAGAAGCAATGTTCTGATTTCCACAGCAAATGTTTTCTTCCTCCTATATTAGTTTTAACTAAACCAAACAGCCCTAGTCTCAACTAACTTTACAAATTTAGCTTAAATCTAAATTTCCAATTATTTATTTTTAATTTGTTTTCCAGAAAGATAAGGTAGATTTCAAATTATTTGCGCTCAGCAAATAATCACTTAGAAATATACAGAAAATACAAAGGTAGCTGTAATGATATATAGGAAAGACCTTGGGAGATGGAGTGAACAGGTGCTACCTAGGAAGTAGTCAGGTAATAGATGGCGTACCCACAGCTTCATAGTAGGTGGAGCAAATAGCTCAGAAGGGGCCCTCCCTAGGTTCTTGGGCTGTAAAGGTGATAGTGAGAGAATTATACATTCAGACTTGCAAGGTGCTGTTGATGTAGCTTTACTATAAAGTAAAATTAGTTTGTCTGTTTCCTGTCTGATCTACCTGATAGGGCTGACATCAACACTGTCAAGGCAAGCTATATTATTGCAGTAATAATAACAACAATATACTAATATAATACAACACAATAATGTAATGTACTAATGTAGTTATAATGTATTATTATATTATACCGTATATCATTTATTGCATTATTATATTTATTATGATATAATCTTGAAGTATATAATATTGGAAAAAAATAGCTGGGTGATTTTGGGTCAGTCATTCAGTCTCAGACCAGTTTACTTCATAGGGTTGTTGTTGTTGGGAAAACCAGAGGAGGAAGGAGTATAAGGTATGTTTACTGCCTTGAGTTGTACATTAAAAAAAGTGGGACAAAAGTATGCATCTGCATAAACCTCCCTTTCTGCTCTGCTCTCCCCATCTCACTCCCTTTTCAAATTATACATTAATTGAGTCACTCTATGCATCTGGGGAAGTAGGGCAGTGTTTCTCTCTCTTTCTCTTTTAAAATAAAACTTCACAAAAGTATAAAATACAAAAGAGCAAAGTAAAAAGAATTTAAAAGAAAAGGGGAAAGGGGTAGATAGAAAAAAAGCAAAATTGGGGAATGCAGACTAAAAGCTATAGAAAAAAGTAACTTCCAATTTTCTTCAGCACAGATAAAAACCTAGGAATCAATTTCCTTTGAACTAGAATAAGCTGTAACAAACAGTATTTCTATCATCATAAGCCAGTCTAGTCATCAAAACCCAAGATTAAAATTTTATTTCTTTAAGTTTCAAGCAAAAAAATATATATCCAAGAGTGGTTTCCAGGTAGAAGAAATGAAGCAACTCTGTTAATTTTACCACCCGTTCTTCCAATATTGCTATATATGAGTCCTTCCATCTCCCAGCATAGATGGAAAGTCACATTCTGATACATCAGAAAGAGTCTTTCTGCTGTTGTCAGGAAGGTCACAAAAGTCTTTGCCTTTTAATAAGATTTGTTAACCAGAAAAGGTGCTATGAGTTGCTTTCTGATTTTTTTTGCAGGACTCTGACAAAACCTGTTATTCATGTGTTCTAAGAATTAATGACTGTGAGACTAAAAGGGCTTGAATGTTTTAAATTAAACAGTCAGTCTTTGTTACTTCCAAATTATGGGTTGTAGCCATAATTTGATCCGGAAGGAGTACTTGCATCAAAATGAGAAAAAAAGTTAGATCCATTAACAATTACGAACCTCTGAACTATTGAATTAATAATGCTTAAAAAAGTTGTTGTGCTTCTACCCCAGTTGTAGCAAAACTGTTTTTGCCAAAAGGTTGGGAAGTACCCAAATGTTATCATGAAAGTCTCTTAAGGTTTTATGCAACAATTCTCTAAATCAAAGCCAAGCTACTTTTCTATAGCTGGGACCCACATTCTGCCTTCCTTGTTTTGATGCCCTAGAGGCACAATCAATGAAATTGCATTTTACAAGTGAGCGGTGCAGAAATTAGATTTTTTCTTCTTCCTTGTTTTCACATGCCTTTAGCATTGTTCATGGTTATTTTAATGTTTTAAATCCATGTCTGAAGCTTAAAACATTAACATTACTCTTAAAACTGGGAACCATGCTATTGACTCTTAGTACTCTGTTACTGAATTTCAGAGCTTGGTTGAAGGAGGCTCCTGAGAACACTTTCAGACTGTGTACTGTGCTTAATATAATTGCTTAATGTAAGCAAATATATTCTATAGTAAATTCTCTAGCACTGCCAAAATAATGAAAAGATCAAGGAGAATATTTGTAGCTCAGGTTGAAATGATGGGTACTTGGTGCTCTCTGAGGTACCCTCATGATGTTGCCTAGTTTGGGTAATGAAACATCTGCGAGAAAAAAAACCAAGTTCAGAGAACAGCAAGGACCCCTCAGTATGAAAAGAATCAGGTTCTACTTTTTCCTTTTTCATATTTTTTAAAAAAAACTAAAATACAAGGATTTACATGTAATTTGGAACAATTTCGTGACAGAGACTTACTCAAATAATCTTTGTCATTGTAGGCATCAGAAGAAACACTGTGCCATCAAAATGAAGAAGAAATGGTTCTCCAAGGAACGGACCAGTATCGTGTTAGGAGATTATCCTGTCGTAACCTCCAGCTTCCTCCTTTGGCATTTAGACAGCTGGAGCAGGTAGACTGGGATAAAAAGACTGATCCAGAGATGGTGCAGAGGCCCACCAACCTTCCCCTGAGAACTCTCCCTCTAATTGCTATTACTGCTGCGGACACTGTCAGGTAAACATTGATTTGGAAACCTACTTCTTCCGTATGACGGCTGAGGCACTGTGCTTCAACAGCTAAGTTTCTGGTTGAGTGTGATAAAAACTTTCGACCCTTAATCGTGGAGTAAATTAAAGCAGCTTGTCTCTAACAAAAGGCACCTTAAAAATACAGTAGGCTAATATAATCGTGGTCTTAAATAGTAATTCTGATGAGAGGGGCAGTAAAGAGAAGCAAAAGTTGCAGGTGTAGTATAAAACAAGAGCATGTGATTCTCCAAAATTTTGTTGAAGTCCAAATATCCTTGGCTAGCATAGCCAATGTTTAGGAGCACCAGGTTCAGCAGTTCTTACAAGTACATTTGTCTCATTTGGAACATATTCAGTAGTTTTGAAAGCCATGTGCTTCATTTTTTTAGAACTGTACATTCAGAATGCTTAAATTCTCTTCCGTATCAAAATATCCATGACTCTTAATGCCTTCTTAAATCATCACTTCAGATTGGCACATAATCTTGGAAGTGACAGAGTAGTATCTATATGACACCTAAATGGCTGGGTGAAGGGAACATTACAGATACACACACACACACACACACACACACACACACACACACACACTGTGTGTGTGTGTGTGTGTGTGTGTATGATAAGGACCAAGATTATCCATCATAGGGAGAACTGCCATGCACACTCACCTGTACTGCTGAAGCTAGCCTAAAATTGCATAGCCTGTGAAATGCAATATGATTCAGCAGATGCTGGGTAGCTGGTTTAACCAGTGAAAATGACCCATTTTTCCATTCCTGTTCACAAGACTGGTTGTGATTCGTATTGTTGAATTGATCTGATAAGTAGAAATATTTTTAGCTGTGGCCAAAAAAGGGAGCCACATCTTCTTTTTAAAAGATCAATACCCCTTCTTGATGTTTGGTGTGGAAGAAAGAGGAAGTGTCAGCACACAGTATTAACTGTATCTAACACACGACAGAATTCCTAAAACCAAGTCATAGATGAAGGAGTTGAAATATGAAAATACTGTATACACCCAAGAAGTTTGGCTTGGTGAATTTACATATGAAATCACTCCAGCCAATCAGTAGAATTAGCAAAATGCCAAAGGAAACAACCTAGATAATGCAAGAAAAAAAATTGCACACAACTGATGGGTGAACAGAAAGTAGCACTTACATTTTGAAGAAAGGAATGCACTGCACATAAAATTAGAATGTTCCTCCAAGGAAGTCAAACCAGCATCCAGTTAAAAGGTGATATGCTGATTATCACAGATGTGTTGGGAGAGGTGACGCATGCAAAGCTTCTCACAGCATGAAGAACTTTGTCACACATCACAGAAAATGTCACTGTCCATCTTCCTATAATATAAATTGTGTGTTTAGTCACTCTGCTTAATTTAGTTTTGATTTTTTTGAAAGTACGTTTGTATCTGAAGTCAGAAAATAATCTAAAGTATGTATATTCTATAATATATTGATGCTTGGCTGAAATGGAAGAACCATCACTATCACATTTATAACTTTTTTAAAGCTGCTGAGCAAGACTGTAACTTACTGTCTTAATGTCATGAACGTCTGGATGGGGAGAAACAAGATTAGACTAAAATTAAATTGAATGTTTATTTGTCCAAAACACAGAACCATTCTATTGATTTGAACTGTAACTATGGATAGACTCATCCTCTCCCTAAAGAACTGATTCATAAATTGGGTCCTTCTGGATTTACAGCTCTTGTTGCCTTCGGAAATAATTTGGAACCTTTGGTTGGTGCAAAATGCAGTGATTAGGCTGCAGATTGCTATTATGTTAGTATTGCACCTATACTTAATACACTGTATTGGTTACTAAAAGACCTCCAGGCATCCAATTCAGTATTCTTGTTTTGACCTTTAAAGCCTTACACTTAAAGACTTCAAGCATACATAGAGATTGTCTCTTCTAGGTAAAATCTTCCAAGTTTGTGCTTGTGTCCAGGCATCCCATCCTTATAAACATCTCATTCTTATGAGAATTCAAGGAACTTTGCTTGGAGGTAGCCATTTCTGGTGGTGATTCCCATGCTTTGAGATCCAAGCCTCCAGGATTTGCCTGGCAGTCTGTAGTCTTCTGCAAGTTAGTGAAAACTTTGGTTTCTGTATTTGATCTCTAGTATTATACTCTTTATATATGTTTATATTTTATATACACTGCCAGTAAACAAAAGTGAATCGGGCAATATAAAACTATTGTAAAATTAATAATTACTCTTTCATTTCAAGAAATGTAGATGTTCATTGAGGAGCTTAGTGGAGAGTTGTCCTCTCCATGCTGTACCCTCAGAACAGCTCTGAGTGGATGGCCAGCAAAAAAATCATAATAAGGAGTTGATACTAGAGCTCCTGACAGCAGCTTTATCATAGACTGAATTTAGTACCTTAAGATCACAGATTTATCATCCAAACCTTCACAGCCTGGGCATCTAAATTAAAATACCTATAACATTCAGACTTTTGGATTTGAAAAGTTTAGATTTTTAAAAGACAAAAACAATCCTTTTTGCTGTACATGCTGGATTTCTATACATCATTTCAAGCACTGATGTTGTGGATTCATTGCTAAACCTTTTCTTTTTCAATTATTAGATGCAATATACAAGAATCACAGCAGGTGGCAGCACATAGCAGTCTTTGTTTGATACTAGAAAAAAACCAAGATTAGGATTTGGTTGGAAGGTCATTTGATTAGAAAAGCTCTAGGCCAGGAGTGTCAAACTGCCAGCCTGCAGGCCGGATGCATCATGCCGAAACTGCACTCACCCCATTGCTGGCAATGGAAAAAAAAGTTGCGATATGTTGCGACAGTTCACATGATGTTGTGAGTTTGACACCCCTGCTCTAAGCTATTGGGTAGGTTGGGAAGTCAACACTCACCCTTAAAGAATGGCAAACCACATATTTATGCAGAGTTGTCTGTAGGATCATCCAGAGCTGAGTTTGATTCAAGGAAGTTCTTATCTTATTTCCAAGCCGTTCAGAAACATCTTTTGAGGGAAGCCAAAAACTATATACCATGTACAATAAGAACAAGTTCCACATGCATGGATCAAAACCCTTTAAGCCCTTAGGAAAGGAGAGTCATTTATTCATATAGGACTAGAACGAAAAGAAAGGAATCCATTCTCCTATAATCGACTTTCTTATCCAATGGCAACTGTTATCTTTTTATATTTATTCTTATTTGGTAAGCATGAGTGGGGAGCCTTCTCAGCACAATACTCATAATTTCAATCTATTTAAAATGCAGTTTATAAATCAATGAGGTAACTGAAACTCATTTTCACTTATCCTTGGCATTGCAGTAAGGCCAGTGTTCATTGCTTTTTCTTTCTTTATATTGAATTGATGTGAATGCTACAACAATGAATTATTAGGGGAAGTTAAAACAAGTGGGAGATAGGGAAAGCACTTGTACAAACGCTTCTATATTTTGAACAGGGACTGCAGATTGTAGAGGCTTTTAGAAATGACTTTGGAGAAACTATGTGAAGCTGAACCCTGGAAAACAAAGGAAATATAGGGAAGAAACTCAGAAGTAGCTCAAACTCCATAGAATATAAGAGGGAGAGAAGAAAAAATGCAGTTACATTCTGTTATTACAGTGTATACCCATAAATATAGTCAAAGTACAGTTTTAAAAACAGTATCTTCATAGATGCTCTAAAATGTGGTATCATAGTAAAATGTTTAATGTGCCAAAATACAAGGGACATCTATATTTAAATTTAAATAAAACCAGTGTGCATGTTTTTTCTAGCTCCATCCACTACTTTGAATTTAACCATTTCCAAGTCTTCAAAAGGCTATACATATCCTCATTCAGTTGCAAGAGAGTCACTGGAGTTATACTTGTAGCATGCAGTTAGTCCTCAACTGACACCCCTTTATTTAGTGATCATTTAAAGTTACCGTGGCATTGAAGAAAGTGACTTATGAGCGGCTTTCACACTTACAACTGTTGCAGTATCCCCATGGTCACATGATCATGTATTTACGACAATTGTGTTGTCCCAGGGTCATGTGATCACCATTTGTAACTTGCCCAGCCAGCATCCAACGAGCAAAATCAACGGGGGAAGCTGGATTTACTTAAAGACTGTGTGATTCACATAAGTGGCCAAAGGATCATAAAAGGTCATAAGCTGGGGCAAAACTACCTTGCTTAGCAATGGAAAATTGGGGCTCAGTTGCGGTTGTAAGTCAAAGACTGTCTGTACTTGTCTACACATTTTTGGCGTTTTGATTTTGAGAAAATCAAAGAAAAGTTTTGATTTGAACAAGGTGATTGAAATATGAAATATTTTATCCCTCCAATTGTGGAGCATGTTCTGACTGTTTTCTTAAGAAGTAGAAGCCTAGTTAGAAGTTCATCTATAACAGCTGTGATGATTTGCACGAAAGCTACAATATCCCTCATGATTCAAAATATAGTGCACTTGGCTAGGCAGCTAGTCTTTTTCCTTTAAAGATGGGGCTGCGCAATCTCTCTCTAAATAACAGGCAGCAGCCTAGGTTGATTAACTTGAGAATTTTATTCTCACAGAATCCCTTCAATCACTTTTGATTGCCCATCATCTGGCATGCAGCCATAGACTCATTTGCGAAATAAATAAAAAAAATGAATGATTGGCTACGAACTTTATCACTAGAGCAAGTTTGGAGCAGACGTTCCGTTGAACTTACATTTCTTTGGATTCCCATACAGTTCTTCCCCAGCTTATACATTTATAAATAAAGCAGTGATTTTGTGGGAAGAAATCCCTTGTATTTCCAACAAAGCTAACTGATCCTATGAAATTAGTTTCAAGACAGCTGGTGTCTCCCGGCACAGAAGAAGGCAGCAAAGGTGTTATTATTTTATATTTCAAGTGGGCTCAGTCACTGTGATTATAGAATGACAGAATCAGAAAGATGTATTTAGGCCACTGGTTTGCGGGGATCAAAATTTAACCATCTATGACAGATAGTAGTCTGGTCTCTGCTTGAACACATCCTGAAAGGATATCTACCATCTTCTTTGGCAATTGTTTCTACTGTCAATTTTCTCTTATTGTAACAAACATTTTTTTAAAAACACTCAGAATTTACCTTCTTCAAATTTAAACCTATTGTGCTGTGTCTCTCATCAAGGGTGACAGGACCATTTTGGGGGCTTTTTTGCATGGCATCCTGTTTATTATTTGAAGAACATTAAGACATCTCCTTAACCTTTTCTTTCCAATGTTAAACGTTCCCAGATGTTTCAGTCTTTCCTCATAGAACCAATTTCTCATTCCCAGATTATTGCTTTTCTCTGACCCTAATTAGCATTATGACCATTTCTCATTCCATACTGTTTTTCAAGTTAATGATTTTGCATTTGTGTCTGTTAAATTTCATGCTGTTATATTCAGCTCATTTTTCTGAAGTAATTATCTTGAATTTTATTTCTGTGGTGTAAGACATGAACTATTCTTTGCAATTGTATGTTATCTGTAAAACTTATAATTAGTCCCTCCATCTTTTCATCCATGTTATTAAGAAAAATGTTGAAGGACCTAGGACATGGGGCATCCACTTAATACCTCCCTCCAATTTAATGAGGAGCTGTTAATGAATACAATTTTTAGCTAATTCTGCATCCAGTTAATTATTGAGGTACCTAGCACACTGTTATTTCAATTACTAATCAGAATTTCACAAGCTAATTTGTCAAAGCTGTGCTAAAATCAAGATATTTACATCTACTACAGTTTTATAATGTACTAAAAATTATTTGATCAAAAATGACATATGTCAGTTTGGCTTATTTATAAATCCAAGCTCAATTCTAGTGATTACTGCTTTGTTCTTTACGATTTGCCTAAAAATATTCCTAGGTATCCAAGTTAGATTGACCACCTTATTTTATTGGAACCAAATTTTTCTCTTTTTTGGAAATTAGCAATATTTCATGCATATGATAACCTTATTCTTTCTGTACAGTTTCTCAGAGATAATATATAAAGATTTGCATGCACTATTACAAATTCTTTTAATGCTCTAGAATGCAATTGCTCTGGCCTTGGGGATTTAAACATTTAAAACAAAAATGTCCCTGAATTATGTTTAGATAAATATCTAATTCTACCATTTCATCCTATTTACAATTGCTAATACTTCACATACCTTTTTATTGGACAAGACATCACTAAAATAACAGTTGAGTATTAATTATCCTTTTTTATCATCTTTATTGGGTTAGTTGAATTATTTGTTTTTCTAAATTTTGAATACTTTTCATTAAGCCTTTATTTACTCTTTGTATCTTCCACTGACCTCTGAATTCTGAGTTTTAGCTTGTCTGGTATAATTTATATAAATTGAAAGTATATTTATGTGTTCTGTGGTGAATTGATAGTATTTTTTACCTATTTCACTCTTCAGATATTCTTTAAGCATTTTGAGCAGATAAGGAGCAGGTCTAGTACTGCTGAATTGTCAACAGCAATTATGACTGAATGACTGTATTAGTTATGCCTAAAGCTGTTTTGGAATATTACTGTGGCTAATATCCAGGTTGGTTTGCACCCAGCACTCTTCCAATCATTTCCTATAGCTAGATCAGAGCAAGCATACATGTCACTGAGTTCAGCTAATGAAATATGGTTTGATATTCATTTCTCAGTTAACATCAAAAACAATTAACTGGCAAAAACAAGACATGACACATACAAAGGCAGGGAGAGAGAGAAGTATGAATAGTTAAACATTTACATTACCTATAAAGCTGTATCAAAAGGTACAGGACATTTCAGAACTGATAGAAACAGTGTTGTGGATAATGACATGGACAGGTCCAAAGGAAATAGCCTTCGGTTATTCCTACAATAAGCCTTTGATGTAGTCAACATCATAGTCAACAGATGACACCAAATATCATGAAATCACACCAGAATGCACTGTCTTTCTCTCATAGGATGACCTAATAGGTTGTATAGTTAATGCTGACTCTCACTTTCTGAAATTATCTTTCAGAAAAACATAATCCACTTTTTGCACATCCTGCTCCCACTGAATCACTGAAATTTAGCACCAGAATGCCAAGAATCAGCAGCATACTTTCCTGTTATTTAAAGAGGTTACTTTTTGTTTTAAGCCTGAGGGTAGGTGTACAGTTTTAAAATAATTTGCATGAACCTTCCTAGGAGTTGAAAACACTCAGGGAAATTGGAACCAGAAATTGTTTAATATAATTTGGCTCAATGGTAACTTTTGAGACAGAAAAAATAAATAAAAATGTACCTCATTTCTAATATTGTGAGTTCTTAGTAAGCTGACATAACACAGTTCTACCCACAATTGTTTTTGATATTTGTCAACTTTTATTTTTATACACATTCTCTCAAAAGGATTGCCACATTGACTTCTTTGCAGCTTCTTGCATATTGTACTGCTTTCGTTATTTTTTTTCGTTTCTTATCATTTTAAGTCCAAACAAATGAGGTAATTGCTTTATTCTGATCATTTGATATATTGTGTTTATGTTTCTGAACTAAAATTTATGCGTATCTTCTTTGTTTCATTTACTTGTTCATGAGCATTAGGCAGTAAAAGCCTTGGGTATTATGTTTTATTGTAGGATTTTATTGCCATTTTGTTGTGAGGCTTACAAGAACTACCATAACTTCCTGAGTTTCTCATGCAGCACTCAAATGTGTCTATGTGGTACTTTCTTCTAATTTTTGTCTCTTTCCTCTTTGATTTAATCTTTCATTAAGTTTGCCATATTTCTGCTAAACGTGAGAAATCTGACATTTGGAGCTGCAATGATTAAAACTGATGCGTTAAGTTGTGGGCTCTTGGGAGCAGGAATGATGACACGAGGCTGAGTACAGGATAACTCATACTTTATTCTTGCTGGAACTGTACTGGGACTTGGGCTGCAACCAGCCACAATATATAGTCTAACCCCTAGGCGGCAGCCAATAGGTTTAAACCCACTCTTGCCGCCTGGGGCTAACCAATTGCAGGACCGGAGATGGCTTGTCTAGGTTGCTGGAGAGCCATTAGCTGCTCCAGCAACGCATGTGGTATAACACCACAAGCCCAATACATAACATGATTATTGCATACTTTCTCCTCCCCTCCCTCTGCAAATGGCTCTATTGTCAAAGTCTTGTATGGACAACTCTTGCCTCTTTTACCATCTCATTTCTGGGAAATGAAGGAAAATTAAAATTTATTTTGTTGAACATCTTGAAATACTCCAACAAAAATGCCACTCTTTTCAAGTAATCTGAAGGCTAAGCATACTATCAAGAAGAATTGGCACACTTTTCCAGGCCCTAAGAATGCTACATTTTTTTTCTCAGTTCTCTGTTAAAAAATAAAAAAGCTTAGCAAATACAAACTAGTCATTACCTTGTAGTCCTTTGCAAAGCAAGTTTCTTCCATTTTCCATGAAATATATCCTATCTTCTCCCAGTAATTCTTTGTTAGAGAATTCTTCAAAGGAAATTTTGCTGCATGTACTCCATAAGTTGAAAATACAGGAAGCCACGGATTTATTTTTGAGGTCTTGCCTAGTGTACTTAATATGTATGTGTTACTGGTTTCTGTCCCTCCACTTAGCTTGAGGTTGCGTTATTCAAAGTAATAGACATGCAGAGATTCAGAAAGCATGTTTTGGTAACAGAATGTACTGAAAATGATTTCAGAGAGAAAGCTTTTCTCTGGGTTATGTTTTTGTGGCTCAGCAGGATAGCATCAGTACTGAAAATAAATGGGAATGAAGATGAATATAATCAAGATGAAGGAGACTAGCCATCTGATTCACCAATGGCCTTTATGTCTCATTTTAGTCCAACAGCTTCATACAGGTTGGCTCCCTTCCTTTCTTTCTCTTGGCAGTGATTGTGCATCATGACTCACCAAATAGTAAGGAAGAAGGAATATAGCATTATAGCAATATGATGATCTATAGGAATATTTGCTACTATTTTTGTTTAAGAATAACATTGCCAGTGTGGGATATTTTTTTATTTTTTTTTATTTTAATTCCATTTATATCCCGCCCTTCTCCGAAGACTCAGGGCAGCTTACAAGCTTAGCAGTAGCCTTCATTCTATGTATATGCCTGCTTGTTAGGGCTTTCACACACCCCCCCAAGCGGCATTATTACAAAGTCAGCTTAATTGCCCCCAACAATCTGGGTCCTCATTTTACCTATCTCGGAAGGATGGAAGGCTGAGTCAACCTTGAGCCTGGTGGGATCGAACCTGCACTAATTGCAGGCAGCTGGTGTTACGTAAGGAGGCATTAGCCCACTGCTCCACCAATTTCTCTATCATCGCTGACTTCATCCTATAGATTGAAATCTTTGTAGGTGGAAAACTTAGTTCCCTGGACATGAAAAGGCTTCAAGGATATTTTGTAAATCAGTAGCAAAGGTAGGAAAATACTGAGTGATTGTAGTCCACTTCTTATACAATGCACACAACAGAATGTGCAAAGTGAACATGTATTCTCTATGTATATACAGTAGATTACTTTTGGCACAAAAAAATACCACTACGGTGCTCAGGCCTGTCAAATGAAAAAATAGTGATAGTGATTGTATATTGTATTGACATATAAACCTTATATACTATTATTTTTGAGCCCTTCTGATGCAGTGATTAAAGTGCAGTATTGCAGGCAAAAAATGCCCAAAGTTTGGAGTTTGGTCCTGACAGGCTCAAGGTTGACTCTGCTTCTGTCTTCTGAGGTTCATAAAATTTGTTGGGGGAAATATGCAAAAACTGCTTCTGTGTTGTAAAGTGCCCAGAGAGTGCTATAAATCCCTATGGGACAATATATAAAACTAAATGCTATTGCCATTGCTATTACCGATAATCCTCAATTTACAACAGTTCTTACAACATCCCTGGAAAAAGTGACTTATGACCGTTTTTCACACTTATGGCCATTACAACATCCCCATGGTCACATAATCAAAATTCAGATGCTTAGCAATTGGCATGTATTTATGATGGTTGCAGTGTCCTGGGGTCATGTGATCACTTTTTGCAGCCTTCTGACAGGCAAAGTCAATGGGGAAACCAGATTCATTTAACAAGTATACTACTAATTTAACACCTGCAGTGATTCACTTAACAACTGT
Organism: Vipera ursinii; assembly: GCF_947247035.1. Taxonomy (NCBI): domain Eukaryota; kingdom Metazoa; phylum Chordata; class Lepidosauria; order Squamata; family Viperidae; genus Vipera; species Vipera ursinii. Next base: position 268,245,364 of record NC_139513.1, read on the forward strand.
GGCAAGAAAGGTCATAAAATGGAGCAAAACTCACTTAACAAATGTCTCACTTAGCAACAGAAATTTTAGGGTCAGTTGTGGTTGTAAGTTGAAGACTACCTGTATTTGCAAGCAGAGTGAGTCTATTTTGGTGATTTTTGGTGTTTAGTGTTCTTTGTTTTCTTTTTGTTAAAATAGTTGGAGTCTTCTAAACTTTGGATTATTGGATTTAAGTTACAGAAAACCAGATTTCAGTTAGACTACAGGAGAAAGCAATTATGGGGATCAGAAGAGTGACAACTTTTTCATTTCCAAAGCTATTGAGGCAATGATGTACATCTATCTATATCTTGGAAATGTGTTTACTTTAAATAATCCTATTCTTATTTACAGTAAGGGAAAAGTTAATTTCAAGCTAGCTTGAGTTGTAAAGTTCTTTCTCCCTTCCTTCCCTCCTTCCTTCCTTCCTTCCTTCCTTCCTTCCTTCCTTCCTTCCTTCCTTCCTTCCTTCTTTCTTTCTTTCTTTCTTTCTTTCTTTCTTTCTTTCTTTCTTTCTTCCTTCCTTCCTTCCTCCTTCCTTCCTTCCTTCCTTCCTTCCTTTTTTCCTTCCTTCCTTCTTCCTTCCTTCCTTCCTTCCTTCCTTCCTTCCTTCCTTCCTTCCTTCCTTCCTTCCTTCTTTCTTTCTTTCTTTCTTTCTTTCTTTCTTTCTTTCTTTCTTTCTTTCTTTCTTTCTTTTCTTCATTCAGAAGATTTATTCTGTTGCTATTTTCTTATTTAAGCAAGAAATTTAAAAAATAAACAGTGGAACAAGAAAAAAAACGGGGGGAGGTGATATCAGAAGGAGACTTTGCATTATTGGCACCGATTTCCAGTGAGACTGTACAATCACTTTTTAAAGTACTCAAAATTACTCTAATTCTCATCATTCACATAATGTTCAAGGAAAAAGGTTGGTTCATGATAGCATATGCTTTCCTGCAGGCAAATCACATATTTCCTAAATGTCAGCTCTAAACTATAAAGGGCCATTTCATTTAGTAAAGTTTAATTTTACTTTTAGAAAACATCCCTTAGGCCTCCTTCACCAGTTTTCATTATTCTGAGCTAATTGGGGCAATGAGTGAATTAAATCCTTTGACAGTAGTAATAATAGCAATAGAACCTCTTCTGCTTTACAATGAAACCCATGAACAACTATTTAACATGATAGTGTGCATCTGTTTGTGAGTTATACATCAAGGATTTTAGCTTCCAACTCTACCCACTTTTATGGTTTTTCTTGTGGCATTTTAAGGTTTAATGTTTCCTCTTTTAGTTTTGATTTGTTGAGGAGTATTTTAAAATTAAAATAAATATTTCTGTTGGGATATTAATAATGTTACGGTACAATAGATAACTAGAGTTGCTGTGGTGGCGTGGTGGTTAGAATGCAGTACTGCAGGCTAATCCTGTTGACTGCCAGCAGTTCAGCAGTTCGATTCTGACCAGCTAAAGGTTGACTCAGCCTTCCATCCTTCCAAGGCCAGTAAAATGAGGACCCAGACTGTTGGGGGCAATATGCTGACCATGTAAAACTTAGAGAAGGCTGAAAAGCAATGTGGAGTGGTATATAAGTCTATTACTATTGTTAGAGTTACTTGAACTGAACTAATCTGTATATATGTATAAAGGCAAAATGATATTTTGGAGGCATCCTCTGAATCTGACAATTTTGTCAAAAAGAGCTTCATGGTATCATGATGCAAATTTTATCCCTTTTGTATGTCTGTCGGATGATGTACTACATGTCCAAAAAGGTATTGCTATTGTGATTCTTGTCTGTAGATACTCTAAGTCATCCAGGTCATGGTTGTCTCAAAAGGCAACTGGATTTTCTTTGTTTTTCCTTGAAGAAATTCCACTTCTAATCCAAGAAGCTTAATGGATAAGAGGCAAAACGTCAAGGAAAAAGTCCAGTTACCTTTTGAAAAAATCACTTTTGGGATATTGTGATTCTTGTTTTGTCCTGTGGATATCTCTCAAATTTACTGTGATAAGAAGAAAAATAGTTCCACAAGACCACCAGTGCAAAATCACTTGAAATAAACTATTTCATTTCAAGGTTATCAGTGTCAATCTTGAATGACTAAAAACTGCATTTCTGAGCTTTATCCTAAGGTACAGCCTTAAATTTCTCTTTTGAAGTGAAATGGGGAGAAATGAGAATGACCAGCTTAGGTGATTCCTAAGACATTAGGCAGCATCTTCAATTATAGCAAATAATAATTGAAGTATTTGCATTTCCTGTATGTTTGTACTGTATTGGCTATAATATAATGTTTTGGGTTATCATTTTAATTTTACAGGGAGTGCAGAATTATTAGGCAAATGAGTATTTTGACCACATCATCCTCTTTATGCATGTTGTCTTACTCCAAGCTGTATAGGCTCGAAAGCCTACTACCAATTAAGCATATTAGGTGATGTGCATCTCTGTAATGAGAAGGGGTGTGGTCTAATGACATCAACACCCTGTATCAGGTGTGCATAATTATTAGGCAACTTCCTTTCCTTTGGCAAAATGGGTCAAAAGAAGGACTTGACAGGCTCAGAAAAGTCAAAAATAGTGAGATATCTTGCAGAGGGATGCAGCACTCTTAAAATTGCAAAGCTTCTGAAGCGTGATCATCGAACAATCAAGCGTTTCATTCAAAATAGTCAACAGGGTCGCAAGAAGCATGTGGAGAAACCAAGGCGCAAAATAACTGCCCATGAACTGAGAAAAGTCAAGCGTGCAGCTGCCAAGATGCCACTTGCCACCAGTTTGGCCATATTTCAGAGCTGCAACATCACTGGAGTGCCCAAAAGCACAAGGTGTGCAATACTCAGAGACATGGCCAAGGTAAGAAAGGCTGAAAGACGACCACCACTGAACAAGACACACAAGCTGAAACGTCAAGACTGGGCCAAGAAATATCTCAAGACTGATTTTTCTAAGGTTTTATGGACTGATGAAATGAGAGTGAGTCTTGATGGGCCAGATGGATGGGCCCGTGGCTGGATTGGTAAAGGGCAGAGAGCTCCAGTCCGACTCAGACGCCAGCAAGGTGGAGGTGGAGTACTGGTTTGGGCTGGTATCATCAAAGATGAGCTTGTGGGGCCTTTTCGGGTTGAGGATGGAGTCAAGCTCAACTCCCAGTCCTACTGCCAGTTTCTGGAAGACACCTTCTTCAAGCAGTGGTACAGGAAGAAGTCTGCATCCTTCAAGAAAAACATGATTTTCATGCAGGACAATGCTCCATCACACGCGTCCAAGTACTCCACAGCGTGGCTGGCAAGAAAGGGTATAAAAGAAGGAAATCTAATGACATGGCCTCCTTGTTCACCTGATCTGAACCCCATTGAGAACCTGTGGTCCATCATCAAATGTGAGATTTACAAGGAGGGAAAACAGTACACCTCTCTGAACAGTGTCTGGGAGGCTGTGGTTGCTGCTGCACGCAATGTTGATGGTGAACAGATCAAAACACTGACAGAATCCATGGATGGCAGGCTTTTGAGTGTCCTTGCAAAGAAAGGTGGCTATATTGGTCACTGATTTGTTTTTGTTATGTTTTTGAATGTCAGAAATGTATATTTGTGAATGTTGAGATGTTATATTGGTTTCACTGGTAAAAATAAATAATTGAAATGGGTATATATTTGTTTTTTGTTAAGTTGCCTAATAATTATGCACAGTAATAGTCACCTGCACACACAGATATCCCCCTAAAATAGCTATAACTAAAAACAAACTAAAAACTACTTCCAAAAATATTCAGCTTTGATATTAATGAGTTTTTTGGGTTCATTGAGAACATGGTTGTTGTTCAATAATAAAATTAATCCTCAAAAATACAACTTGCCTAATAATTCTGCACTCCCTGTAATTGTGAACATTTATTGCTTGCCTTTGCATGAAATATTATTGAAATAATAGTTGTCTGTGGACCTGAAAAGATCCTTTTTGGGATATACATAGTATCACCAGTGAAAATGAGCACCTCACTACACTTTAGGTGCTTCTGGATTGAAAGAATTAGCAGCTATAAGCTGTTGTCTAGGGGATGCCAGAATTAACAGCGCACATTCTTCGGTAAGGCTCCTTTCATGTCCCCCTGAAATATTTATGTATACTATAGCTTTTTGATTTGTTTTCCACTACTTTCCTTTGTCTGGACCCCCTACAGTAAATTATTAGCTGGATGCTTTTTAGGGATATAGCTGAAACCCAAAAGTTCAAGTTGGCTCCTGATGTATTATTCAGTAGGGCTATGCCTGCGTTTGAAATGATTTGGAAGAAGGTATTTGGAACTTGCTCAAGGGGAATGCATCACCTCTCTTTATTAATTCAAGTGTAATGATATATGGAATGACCATGGGAGGTGAGACGAAGAGATGCCGCCTGCGGAGGAGCCCTCAGCTCCATAAAAGGCAGAGAAAGAAGATCCTTTTTTTGGAAGCCTATAATTCAGAATTATTATTTAGGATATCATCCTGAGCCATTTGGAAAAATGAGAGGATACAATTCTTTGTCAGCAGTAGTAATACTAATTTACAGATACTGTATCTGGGCTGCAGCAATCCAGAACAACAGTTGTTACTGTCTAGTAGACACCTGGATTTTTGTAGGCCAGATACTGTAGCATTATAGAGAGATGTAGATATAGATATAGGGACGCAGTGGCTCAGTGGGTTAGGACACTGAGCTTGTCGATCAGAAGGTCGGCAGTTTGGCGGGTCGAATCCCGAGTGCCGCGTAACAGAGTGAGCGCCTGTTACTCATCCCAGCTTCTGCCAACCTAGCAGTTCAAAAGCACGTAAAAATGCAAGTAGAAAAATAGGGACCACTATGGTGGGAAGGTAACAGTGTTCCATGTGCCTTTGGCATCTAGTCATGCTGGCCACATGACCACAGAGACGTCCTCGGACAAGCGCTGGCTCTTCGGCTTTGAAACGGAGATGAGCACCGGCCCCTAGAGTTGGAAAGGACTAGCATGCATGTGCGGGGGAACCTTTACCTTTAGATATAGATATATGTATAGTTGTATTCACAGCCAAAACACACAAATAGCAAAGCACACAAATAATCTACTCTGTGGCATTAGATAAAGCAGCTTAACTAATAATACATTTGATAATGTTACATAAAACTTTTCAAATTCAAATAGTGATGGCTTGATAAAGACCCCTTTTTTATAGGCACAGTTAAAAGATTGGTTGTTGCCCCCTGTTATTTTAGCATTCTTATCTATTAGTAAATTTTTAACATATTCACAAATATTTATTCCTGGTCTTGATTTTAAAATATGACAGAAAGTATTCTGCTGAAAACTCTTGTAACTTTCTCAATACAATAAAATAGGTTCCTCTGTTTCAAGGTCAATAGCTTTACAGGGACATCCACTTTGAGTAATAGGAATCACTATTGTTGTAAACCCTCTTCTGTTTTATAATTAAATTGGTAAATACAGATTCACACATCTCATTGACATTATATGCCAGTTGAAATAACATTGAGGGTTAAACTCTTTTTAATTGCTGTTCTTGGATTCAAAGTTTAAACTCCTATTCCAGCAGGTCCAGTTTCTATCCTCAGATTGAATAAAATGTACTTGCCTGACCACTGAAAGGCTTTCCACTGATGTCTGCTTCCCATCCAAGAGAAACTTTAAATAGCTTTAAATAATTTATTTATGTTTGGTGATGAAGTTGGATTGGTTCTAGGCAGACAAAGCAATCTAAAGTAGTTTCTCCTCTGTTGGAATTCCTAGCTAACATAATCTTTGTAGGGAGGGAACTAGAGTTATCTGACTAGCCAAGGCTATTTTTGAACACCCCAAAAATTTACATTATGCTTACTATATTTGCATTTCTCCCATTCCTGAATATCTAATAATTTCTTTTTCAACTTTACTACACCTTTTGTGCCAGAAATGGGATGTTAACAATTAGTTTAGCTCTTTGTCTTCTATATATCCTGGTCACCATATGTTATTCAAGAGTCTGAAATATTTCCTAGAATAGATCTTTTAAATTAAAATATTCTCACAGATTGAACACTGTGTTTTCTATTAAACTAAATGTCATGCTTTGCATCTGAATAGTTTTCCAGAGGCTTTATTTAATTTATTTATGATCATATTTATGTGGCTGTCCATCACACACAAAGTATGTGACTCTGGCAGCATTTTATTCCCAAACATTGTAAGACCAGGAAAAAAAACATTATAGCCTGGTGTATTCTCTCATGAAGATGCAATAAATTATGAGCTACAGATTTAGTTCATTTGTTTGAGATGCAATAATTTTTATTTGTTGAATGCAATCCACCTTTCTCTGTGTAGTTACATATACTTCCTCCCAATGTAGAAATGGAAAAATGGTTTATTTTGCTGATCAATTTGCACTGGTAATGTCACTCATTTGGAAAGAACAGAAGGTATAATTGCTGCTTCACAAGGAAAGCTGAAGAGCTGTCTTGAAGTCCCCAAGTCTTAGGTTTTGGGGTCTATGAAGTCATCAATATTCAACAACACTTTCTTGTCTCCTGAAGCTGGGGAAGCCACCAAATGAACATTTATGAAGCTCACATACAGTGTATATTTATACAGGGTTATGACTCTGTTACTTTTCAGTTCAGTTACTTTCTTGCCGGAAGGATATCAGAAAATAATTTTTCTATGTTGCTTGTTTTCTTTTTGACTTGATCATAAATGGAAACTATTGCATATACAATTCATATTATTTTATATTTATTTATTTACATCCTGCCTTTATTATTTTTATGTATAATTCCAGGCAGCAAACATACTCAACATTCCTTCCACCACCTATTTTGCCCAGAACAGCCACCTTTATGAGGTGGGTTGGGGGAAGAGAGAAAGAGAGAGAGAGAAAGAATGAGAGAGAGAAAAAGAGATGTCTCAAAGGTGCTGCTCAAAAGGCAATTAGACTTTTTTGGTTTTGTCCTTGAAAATTTTCTGCTTCGCAAAAAAACAAGAAAATTCAGTTGCTTTTTGGATAATCATGACCTGAATGACTTAGAATCTCCATAGACAGAGAGTGATAGATCTTCTTTGTGCTATTACAGTTTATTTTTATGGCTAACCTTAGTAGAGGTTGGCTAATTCTTCAGTGATGGAAGTGAGATGGGTGTGTGTGTAAATGGATATCCATGCACTCCTGGTGGTCCGTTCTGGGCCTTGCTGGCTTCCCCTGGACCTCTGAGGCTCAGAACAGACTTCTGAAAGTGGTGTCCACAGACTTCAGGCGGTCTGTTCTGGGCCTTGCGAAAAAGGGCTAGGGCTTCAGCCAGTTTGCTGAAGTCAACAAAAAAATACTGGTGTGAATCAGCTGAATCCCACCACTGATTACTACTACCAAAACATGGACAGAGTCATAGCCTTGACTATGCATGACTATTCAGGCATTATGAGGCAATGCAGCTGGCCCATCAACTCTGCTCCATTCTTTTGAGGGTTGAAGGCAATTGGACTCTTTGTCCAATACACTTAAATAGGGTGGCAAATGCAGACTGGATTATTGAGTGAAGCTCCATCAGTCTCAACAGTTGATTTTTATATATTTATTAGATGCATACCACACCATCTATGTACTAGTCACTTTGGCTCCTCATAAAAACAAGATACAAAGAAGCAAGATAAAAAATACATTAGCACAAACAGCATAATTAAAGAATAGCAAAATATTATTAAAAAACCTGACAAATAGAACTATCTGTCTAAAGCAAAATATGGAAGAGTCAATGTAGCTTTCCTCGTAAAGTGACTGCAGTCAAAAGTGGGAAGGACAGCTGTAGCAATCCTCAATCATACAAACCATGCTATTATGTGTTTTTGGTTTGGGGAGCCCTTAATGTCTCAACCATTTCAACTTTACATTGGGACTGAAGTGATTTCAAAGCACTTAGTCCCATCTAACACTAATCTCTCACAAAAGAATAAGGATGCTGTTTGTGCAGTGTCATCTTGTCTTATCTGGCCACAAGAGGTTTGCCACTCCTTCAAGGGCTAGAGCATATAAGTGAAATTCTAGCGTTTGCCATCCCAGTGGAATTTAATTACGGAAATTGGATTGCTGAGAAAAATCTGATGGCAATTAATATTTCTGAAGATGCTTTATGGAGGCAATGGCATGTGTCTCTTCAGTTATTATTCCTATAGGCAATGCCACTGACAGTTTAGCAGTAAGATAGAAGTTCTTGCTAGAAGCACAGGCCTTGATACTTTCCTGATTTATTCCCAGATTAACTCCTATGATGGAAAATGATTTGTCCGGCAGCCCATATTAATGTGGAATTGGGTTGATTGAAATTTGGAATTAAATTAAAATAGGACCATTTAATAGGAGGGGAATTTAATGAAAGTTGCCCTAGCTGGTTAACGATGGAACAGTAATGTGCCCCAAGTAGATCAGTTTCTAGTATGCCATTTTGTTTTATTCTCAACCTCAGGGCTCTCAAATGGTGCCAAAAAACTTTGATATAACTTTAATTTGTTTTTATGTTGAAACAAGTAGTCTTAAACTTACAATCATTCAGTGATTGTTCAAAGTTATAACAGAGCTGAAAAAAGTAACTTGTGACTGGTCCTCTCACAACTGGTGCAACATTCCCACAGTCATGTGATCAAAATTGGGATGTTTGTCAACCAAAATGTATTTAAAATCATTACAATATTCCAAGGTAATGTGACTGCCATTTGTGACTTCCTCAGTTTGCTTCTGACAAGCAAAATCAATCGTGGAAGCTGAATTTGCTTAACAGCTACATGATTAGAATATAATAGAATACTAATGAATAATAACTTTATTGTCAATTTGAATGTATACTAATCAGCATACATTAAAATGAAATTTCATTGCATACAGCTCTCAAAGGGTCACCACCTCCAATATATACTATATAAATATGACAAAAATAAATAAATAAATAAATACAGAATTGTGCATATACCCACATATATTATATGATACAGAGAAACAACAGCTACATGATTCATTTAATAACTGGAGCAGTTTGCTTAGCAAAAAACTTGTACAGTCAGGCATAGCTCATTTAACAGCCACCTTATTTAGCAGTGGAAATTCTGGTCCCAGTTATAGTTGTATGTCAAGGACTGCCTGTATCCCATTGTCCCACAGATTTATTATGGAGCCAGATTAGCTCCTACCATCATTCCAAATCCCAAAGCAGTAGTGATGCTTTCCTGCTATTAGGAGCCGTTACTGTGGCTATGCCTCTCCATTTATTTTTCCTGGTTTCACATTCACTGTATTGCCTTGCAACTTCTTATTCTACAACATTTACAAAGTATCTGGCAGAACCTTTTGAAACTCACAGTTTTATCTAAAGCAGGGGTCAGCAACCTGAAACAGTGAAAGAGCCACTCGGAACCGGTTCCCTCACAAAAGGAAAAACTGGGAGCCGCAAAAAATGTGTGCACATGCGCGCATGCGCAGAACAGGGTTTGACTGAAGAGTGGAGCCAAGGCGAGATATGCACCTACCCTGCATATTTGAATTGATTGGTTGAACTTTTTTAGTCCCACTTTTTTTTTTTGACTGCACATGGCAGAGGACTGGGAGCCACAGGAGACGGCTAAAAGAGCTGCATGCGGCTCTGGAACCGCGGGTTGCAGACCTGTGATCTAAAGCATAAGCAGTGGTGGGATTCAGCTGGTTCGCACCACTTCGGCAGAACCGGTAGCTAATGTTTTGTTGCCCAGGCCCAGAATGGACTTCTGGAAGCGCCATCCACACAGAGAACCAGTTGTTCACATATCTGAATCCCACCACTGGGCATAAGCTGTCATTAGCCACAGGACATCAGATAGGTATATGGAGTGATGTGGATTTAAATGCATTGGAATGGAAAGGAGGGGAAGGGGAAGTGATGAAAACAATGGGTTTAGCAAGCCAGTTCTTGTTTTTGAAATGTGTCTGGAGAAAAAAGATAAAAGATCACGAGATGATATGGAACATAATAGGTTGGAAGAAGGAGCTTTAACAATTTGGCATCTGGTTTTGACTGGCCATACCTGCTACAGCAACTGTTTTGTAAGTGGAAATTCCTTTCTTGCCCATGCATTATTTTTGGTGTAAAGCAGCTAGTCTCAGAGATGTTCAGTGGGATTGATTATGTTTTAGCAGTGTAACTTTGCAAGGTTTCATAGTTGCTTACAATTTTTGCTGGGCTCCACTAATGCTATTACAAAAGGCCAACACTCCCATTTAATTAACAGATTAATAAATTTGGTTTTTGAAATGGAGTATCGCTTCAATCAGAATTGGGCTTTACACACTTTAGATGATATTAAATTGGTTCCTGTTCTCGTTTTGTAGAAACAATGTTCAATAAATCTTGTAGATGTCCTTGTTTCAATTTTCCTTTATCTTCAATAAACCGTCTTCTACATGGCTATAACTATGAAATGGCTCAAAAGCCAAACTCAAATTCCCTGATTGTCTATTCGTCCTGCTTCCTCTCCCTTTTGACATAATTAGTTTAAACAAAACTGCAAATTGGAAGTTTAAAGCAATCGCTGGCATGATTTAAACTATCCAAATAATGAAACTGTTGTTTGATTATGTGCCCTTGAATAATTGTTAACTTTTAGCAGCTACATACATTTTCTCCATGATGATCTGTCTCAATCTCATCCTTCAGTCTTCTGACAGTGCACTCATGGCCACTGTAATTGAGTCCACCATTTTAACTTTTTTTCTCTTTCCTTCCACTTTTACCAAGATTAGAGCCTTCTCTACAGAACTCAATCTTAATGGGCCTGAAGTAGCGCAATTTGAGCCTGGTCCTTTGTGTCTCAAGTGAAAACTCTAGATAGGTTTGTCTGATGAGGATCCATTTGTTTGTTTTCCAAAGTTCAAAAGCATGAAGCAACCCAACAGGACATTTTTTGAGGGAGAAGGAATGCCAATACTCAACTCTTCTAATTAAAGAATCAAAGCAAAATTTATTGAATAGCCATCCTTTATTGAGGTGAATATTTTTAATGGAGTGTTATATAGTCAGTTTCCTAATCTGCATATTAGTTTAAGGAAATGAGTTTTGCAAAATTCTATTTGATCCCTAATTTTTATGTCTCATAAGGTAAAGGTAAAGGTTCCCCCGCACATGCGTGCTAGTCGTTTCCGACTCTAGGGGCCGGTGCTCATCTCCATTTCAAAGCCGAAGAGCCAGCGCTTGTCCAAGGACGTCACCGTGGTCATGTGGCCGGCATGACTAGACGCCAAAGGCGCACGGAGCGCTGTTACCTTCCCACCGTAGTGGTCCCTATTTTTCTACTTGCATTTTTTACGTGCTTTCAAACTGCTAGGTTGGCAGAAGCTGGGACAAGTAACAGGCACTCACTCTGCTACGCGGCACTTGGGATTCAACCCGCCAAACTGCCGACCTTCTGATCGACAAGCTCAGCGTCCTAACCCACTGAGCCACCGCGTCCCTTTATGTCTCATACCATACCCTTATTTTTAATAGACTAATAAAATGGACCTGTCCAGACCTGCTCTAGATACGATACTATGGTATTATATCTTTGGTAGTACTGACTAATAGGTTGTTTTATTCTTAACAGTTATAGGACTAAAGGTTAGAAACGTCTTTGGCTGTAACATTTTGAAATAATAATTATAAATTTTGACTAAAAAAGATAAATGTTACAGTCCAATGCAAAGTTAAGCATGCTTTGCATCACTGATCTTATTTCCGCAAGAATACTGAATTCTGTGCTATTTTGTTCAGGTACAAAACTGAATACCATTGATATTATCTTTGAAATTAGTTTACATTCCTATAATTGCAAGGTATTTTTATTTTTTTTAAAAAAATGCAGACAATATCGAAAATATTTATAGAACCAAATGTTTTATTGGGAACACTTTTTTATTTTTTATTTAGCTTTATCAACTTTGCTAAGCAATAATATATTCCTAACTTATTCAATCCCTGATTTATTTATTTTTAAATCTGACTTGCTTGTTTCTTCTTAGCAGATGTAAAAATATTTCCTGATTGCCAATAGTTTTTTTAAAAAGAAGAAAGTTATTATTTTCCTCCAAAGGTGGACTTGAACTGCAGTAGGAAATGGGAAAAATGTACACAGTTTGGCTCCAAAAGTAGCAGATGTCCCTTTTATCCCAAATTCTGCCACTAATTGCTGCTGAAGTCTTTGTTTTGGTTAGCTACATATGAATATTCAGCACCAAGGTTCTTAGCAATGCAATATATCATGCTTTCAATCTGGCTACATCCAATTTATTAAGTGTATTTTTCATATGCGCTGATGCAATATTTATAGAATAAAATTACTCTTCTTTTGCATTATGAACTATTAATTAATGGCCATGCTGATGTTCACCAGCAGACCTGCTTCATCCATTTTTTTTAGCTGTCCCTTCCTTCTGAAATAAGTTAATTTGTTGGCTTCAGACATCATGTACTTCTGTTGGTGAAAATTTCATTCAGTTTAGTTTTAATTGATTGCTAATTGAAAGATATCTGGAAGGCAGCAGTTGAAGGAAAGCTGATGTTTTTGGCTATAGAACAAAACTGTATCCATCTGGTTGCAACCCAGGTAGCTACTTGGCCTAATCTCTTTGCTCTCAGTGGACTTTTGTCTTCCTCTCCCTTCCCCTCCCCCAACTTTAACACTGCATGTAATAACAAGAAATTGCTTCCAAGAGTACAGAATTTCAAAAGTAATCTGACATGCTGTGTTGGAAGTCCTGCTGTTCAGGAAAAATAAGTTCAAATCTCTATTGAGTGTGTAGAGATAACGGTGTGGTTCTTTAGCACTCTAATCACTACCAAAAATAACATCATTATAATAGCTCTGACTAATTTTGATCATTCAATATGATTTTAATAGCTTAGCATTCTTCTGTGATTCTCTTTTCTATTTCTTAAAATAGGAGTGGAGAATTTTGTTTTGCCACTAAAATAGGTTCAACTTCTGGTAAATATGTCAGTGGTTGAATACCTGAAGTGGGCAGGACTAGCTACATTCTGAAGTTAATTCAGTAGAAGGTCCAAATTCTACAAAGCTGAGAGCACATTGAGGTGGTGTTCTTCTGAGACTTCTTTCTCTTATCCACTGAGGGTTTTGTGGGTTTAGTTTCAGGAAAGGAGTGGGTAACATTTAATGTACTTCAGGTCATTGTGGTATGTAACTGACAGTGTTATTGCAAGAAAACAGTATCAGCACTGCCATCTTCAAGACTTCATTCTTTTTTTAATAACAATTTTATTAAACATCACAGTTATAAAAGGCTAATTACGATTACGAAAAAACCTAAATAATAAGAAAAAGTAAAGAGAAAAAATAGAAAAATAGAAAAGAACTAACAGTATAGTAAAGAAAAAAGAAAGAAATTACTGCCCCCTTAATCACAAATATAAATAATTTTTGCCCCTTTAACCTTCTCTTAAAATACTACAAGTGATATTTTTCCCCAATATCCCTTCTATCTATAAACAAATCTTTAAAGCCTCATCATTCAGTCCTGTCCAGCAAAAGTCCATTAAGAATTACCAGAGATAACAACTATTTTAACCTTGATGAAATAAATCACGTTTATATTCCTTCCTTTTACTTTTAACAATCGTAGTTCTCAATCCCCTCAAATGAAATCCTGGACCTTGATTTCATTTTGTCTTTGTCCCTTCTCACAAAATTCTTCAAAACTTTAACAAGCCTCTTTAGTAAATTCAGCATGGGAAAGTTATCCAGGCCATTCTCTTGGTTTGCTATTTGTACATTCCTTTGAATTATTAACATCAGCCATGTTCATTTGTATGTCCTGTGTAGCATCTTTTTCCATATCATTCTTGTAGCATGTCATTTTTAAATTCACTTTCATATCAGTTTCACTCTTAAAATTAATTTCTGGATCCACTGGTCACAAATATCTTCCAATATGAAAGTATTTTGTTCCATTCTGCAAATGTATTGTCCTTTAATGGTAATATTTAGTTTCTTCTGTTCCTTCTAATGTTCAACCTTCAAAGTTCAATCCTGCATATTTTTTTTTTAAAAAATGGAAAACAACAGCATTTCCCCATAGGAATGGTTGTTATAATTAATATCAAAAGTCTTGTTTCAATTTCATCTGGACCCTTAGTCTATTTTTAACTTTTTAAAATCAATGTTTTAATCACTCTATTCCTGTTTATTAAAAAATGAAGTTATGTCCTTAAACCTGTATTAAAAACCTCTGTGTGTAAGGATTGAAGGAAACTCACCAAATATCTGTCTCTTCAAAGATTCCTCATATCTGAAAAAAAAATTAACAAGCAATTTTCAAAGGTGTTTAGAAGTGGAAACAGAGTCCATATAAAGATTGCAACCATGTTTTGGGTGGAAATGGTGTTCTGTTGAGCCCCAGAGCTCTAAACCTGCTGAAGACAGTGGTCATCTGGATTCCTCTTTAGAATCTCTTGTCTGGAGCACTTGTGGGTAATCCCCAGTTTCAAAGAGGTGCTCTGTTCACCAGTTCTTTCTTTTGCCATAGTTGTCAGCTCTGCTTTTAGCAAAGTCATCTTCAGTTTTCCATTTCTTCCCCGGAAGTGCCCCTACTTCTGAGTGTGCTTCTATTGGAGGCTATAAACTGAAATTAGTATAAAGTTTGAAAGGCTTTCCATACTTGGATAATAACAGTCTTGAATTGTATGCAGCTGTTCATAGTATTTGGGCACCCCTGTCAGCTGTGTTTCTCAGATAGCTCTGCTCAAAGAGGCAGTAAAAATGTGAGTATTTCAGCTATTTTATGGTGTTATCAGAAGATTGTGGAAGCTAGAGATTTCTTTGAAGTCTTAATTCTTCCCAGTTATGACAAGAATTCTTTTCTCCCTTTTACTACAATAGAGCCAGGTTTGCATCAAAATTGAAATGGACAAATGCATTAACTTTTATCAATTTTTATCCTTTTGTAATTCCGTAAAGCTCTATTTTTTCTTAGTTTTTCATTTGTGTGACCTATCAAGTTTGATACTTTACTCGGAAGTGATTTTTAAAGTTCAAACACTGAAAATGATATCTATTTCTCTGGTGTAAGCCTTTATGTAATGTTATCTGATAAGCTCAGTTCTTGCAAAAGTTTCTATAGCAGAATACGTTTACTTTTATGAATACATGGATGTTTATGCAAAATGCTTTACATTTTTCTAATGTAATTGGCAAAAAATAGCAAATAGTTAGGTTCCCTTTTCATATCAGTTTGAAAATGCAAATTTAAATATATTTGCATTCTAATGCAAACCTAACTTATTTTCCCCCATTTCTGATTGTAACCATGCAAGATTCAGATGATGCTCTTTACTATGTGTGGTACATTTATGAATTCAGTCATTAACAGAATTTTCATCACCTGGATGATAAGAAATACCAGACATCAGATTTTTCTGAAGATTTGACTTAGTTTTTCTGACTGGGATTTTTGAACCATCTTCTTTCTATCTCTGATCAGTAATGCAAAAATCAAGTTTATCATTGCACATAGCTTTAATTTGGATGATGTGACATAGCACAATGCTGAAATGAGAACATCAAAATGATGCTGTATTATTTTACAGCTACAACAGTAGAAGTGGAGGATAATGAGCAAAGGCAGGAGCAGGTCCACAATGTAGGAAACAGCAGTGAATGGCTGGCATTTAAATAAAAAAAACAAAGGAGGAGGCGACATAAAGAAACTGAAAAGTAGGAGAATAATGTACAAAAGCAACTCAATTCTTAAGGTGTAACTTAAGATGGAGAAGGAAGAAAGAACTCTAAAAAGTGTTGTGATGCAAAAGCTTTTCCATTGAAATTGAAAGGAAGAATGCAAACTGACATCTCCATGAGTTAACATAGGGATTGTCCTGTTTCTGAGTGTATTTAAATACAAGTAAAGAAATTACCTCTTGATTTATAGTTAGCCTAAAGTGTGAAACAGAACTTATTCAGCAATAAGTCGACCCAAATATGGGGAGAAGAAATCTTTTGCCTGCATCAGCCCAAACTAGGGCCATCCAAAGGCAGCAGTCGCTACTGCGACAATCATTTTGAATTTGGATATTTAATTCTTTGTTAGCAATCTAAATTTTATACACACACACACACACATACACACACACACACACACACACACACACACACACACACATATACATATATATACAGGGCTTTTTTCTCATAGAATGCTCAGAACAGGAGTTCCAGCACCTTTTTCTTTTACAAAAAAGCACTCTCTCTCTCTCTCTCTCTCTCTCTGTGTGTGTGTGTGTACAATGATCAAGGATATTCTTTCAAAATATGTAGCACAATATATATTGGGAAGCTTTTAAACACAATTTAGTTAACCCAGAATATTATCATTTTTATTTATTATCAAAATAGGCAATAAGCCATATGTAAAAAGGGAATACAAGAAAGAATAAATGAAAAGAACAAAATAAGGAATATAATATCATGCTGTGCATAACCCCTACAATCTACCCCAATCAGACCCATATATGTAGATCACAGCTGAACTATTTTAGTCAAATAAACGATGGTGTTATATGTGTTCTGATCTCACATGAAATAAGTTGTTTTAGTATAAGGGTCCCAACAGTTTGTTCATCTAATGTTTGATCCAAGATACCGGTCTCTTTCTTTCTTATACTTTTTTCTTATAACATAACATAACATAACATAACATAACATAACATAACATAACATAACATAACATAACATAACATAACATAACATAACATAACTTAACCAAAAGGAACTGATGTTTATTTTGGTCTGGTGTAGGAGATGGTGCTTTCATTTCTTTCTTTTTTAAAACTAATTAATTTGGAGTCCACATTTCTTTACAAATCAGTTCTTCATACTTCTTGAAAGCTACTAGTACTTGCAAACATGCATTTGAAACTTACAAAACCAGAACTTATGTCCACAAAGTGTATTACTCATCACATCATCTAGAATTGTTGGACTGGAAAAAGCACACGGACAGAATATAGCCCATAAGAACCTGGTTGATTTGAAAAGGGAAAATAAGAAATGTCACAAGCCCATTCTGATTATTAAACTATCTATCTGTGGCTTTCTTTAGATAAACATACTAACTCAATTTGACCATGGTTAATTTGAGTGTTTGAGAAAACAGCACTTAAGCCGGGCAGCTGCTTAATGGTGCTAATAAATCCTGTAAAATGAGAACACCATCAGCTGCAGATGGTTCAACAGAGTTTGAGGCTTTGATTGTTTTCTTCTTGAGAAGATGATGTTTGCGTAATTGGGGAGTTTTAGTAAGAGGAAAGAAGGATCTCAGGGTGTAAGTATCACTTTCTGTAATAAACTGATTTGGTCTGATCCCACGGATATAATCCTGTGCTGCTGTTGAATATTTTTAGCAACCACAAACAAGGTTGATTTGGAACTTGTCCCTGTCTCAGGACAGACACATTGTTCTGCCCCAACTGCTTTTCAACATAGGATGTTTTTTCTGTTCCCTCCAGAGAAGTCCTGCAAATGAATGTAAAAAGATCTTGACTGACATATTCAATTAAGTGAATCAACTTGTGTGCCTAGTCTAATTAAAAAAATGTTCATTTGATATCAGATTTCCTTTAATTAATTAACAGATTTTTATTACCGGGAAATACTGTTTTTGTTCACTTACTGTGATGCAGAGAGGGGCAAAAGAACAAATCAGAGGATGTATCTTTGACAGAATAGGATTTAGGAAATGGTTTCAGTTAATAGTACCAAGGGATAAACTTGAATCTAAACAGTGAAAGAGAATAAATTAAGGACTTGCAGCCTAGTCCCAAAGAAAGCTGAGCATCCTTGTATATTGTTCAGATCATTGAACTTTGCAAAATAGCTTAAAGCTTACTGTACTTTGTTTAAGAAGCTCTAGAAATATGAAATTATAAAGGCTTAGCTATAACTTTCCACCTCATTAGTTTTACCGTGGATTTCATAAACATTTTTTTCTGATTAATCCATTATTCTTTGTTCATCTCCAACTTTTGGGTTATGTTACCACATGATAACTTGTTTCTGGTATCGTTTGTGAATTCTTGCGATGATTTTTGTTTCAAGCAGCATTCAGTATTCAGTATTTAGCATATGGCATATCATACATGGACTAACAATATATATTAACATTTCATGTAGATCAGGGGTCCCCAACCTGTGGGCCACAGCCCACTATCGGACCACAGCCTATCAGCTACTGGGTACGTGTGTGTGCATGTGCATATCCCTATTCGTGCGAGTATCACTGTGAGTGTCGTGGGTGTTCACAACCCCACTCATGCAAGCATCATGGGAGCTTGTGGTCCCACTTACGTGAGCAGCAGGTGTCATGTGCACGCGTCTGCATACATTTACCCCTCCCACAAAACCATTCCTTCTTCCCCCCTCCTCCCCCACTCCAGAGTGCCAAACTGAAAAGGTTGGGGGAACTCTGGTCTAGATTAATAAAACATAAAATATAAATGTTAAAAAGATCTATGATCAAATCCAGGCCATTTAACCATTGAAGAGCAACATCGGTTATATTAAAAAAAAATCAGTTACTGGACTGGTATACATCCTCAGCTTACAATTGGTCACAATGTGTTCTATAGTTTGATGTGGGACGCCACAGTCACACTGAGGGGAGGATACTATGCCCCGTTTATGCAGGGACTCCCGGCAGACACAGTGTGAGGTGCACATCCTATCTTTATTTTTGTTTTTGATGAGATTTGTAACAATGGAGCATTTTTATGTATTTTACTTTTGATCTGTTTATTAACTTTTATGTTGCCTGATTTCAAAATAACATTTTTGCTAAAATGCAAGAAGACATAGAAAAATTGTAAAATACCTAAGCCCAGTGAGTATTGGAAAAGAGAGAAATGTGCACATCTTCCGTAAATTGTGTCTCCCCAACATGCACACCTATATACATGCAGACAAAGGTATCCAATATGTGACAGAGAGAGACTATAGCAATAGCAATACCACTTAGACTTATATACCACTTCACAGCTTTACAGCTCTCTCTAAGCAGTTTGCAGAGTCAGCTTATTGCCCCCAATAATCTGGTTCCTCATTTTACCAACCTTACTGAGTCAACTTTGAGCCGGTCAGAATTGAGCTCCCGGCAGTCAGCAGAATCAGCCTGTAGTACTGCATTCTCACCACTGTACCACCACAGTTCTATTAGTACTTATTTTCATCTTTCCCCCCTTTTCCAGCATTCTCATCATTTTATCACTCTCTCCTCTTTCCATCAGTGAGTAACATTAGAAATATCATTTTGTTTTTTTGGTGGAAGGTTTTGTCTTTTTGAGTTAATCTTCTGGTGACTGCCTGGACAAATCCCTGCAATTTTCTTGGCAAGATTTTTTAGACATGCCTTGCCTTTGTCTCCTTTGTAGGGCTGAGAGAAAGCCACTGGCCCAATGTCACCCAACCAGCTTTGTATCTAAGACAGGACTAGAACTCATGGTCTCCCAGTTTCTATTCTTATTTTTTAAACACTACACCAAACTAATGTAATGGAAAGTGTGGATGATCTTTTGAGATGAGGAAAAGAAATGCTGTCTAGGAAAGAACCAGACAAGTGGATCACTGGCTTAACAATGAAAAAAAATTGGGAAGAATCCACTCTGATGGATCAAGCTTTTAAAAGTGGGAGTGGGAAGTTTGTACTTTCAGACTTGCAAGATACTGTTGACGTAGTCTTAAAGCAAAGTATAATTAATTCAGCTACTCATGTTTCCTGTCTGGTTTATCTGGGAGGCCTGGCACTAGCTTTCACAAGAAGTGCTATACTAATGTTATTAATGGGTAGAGTAGAGTTAAGGTAGTAGCTATTTACCTGTAATAGAGAGGATAAACCTTCATTCTCCATTATCTTACAGTGTTTTGCTAAACTAACCTGACTTTGGATAGATGGCAGATGCTAATCACATCCAATAAACTGTCTGTAAACTCTTGTTGCATTTGTTATTGACATGATAGAACAGTTTAGAAACCAGATAGAGAGAAGAAGACATCTGGAGGAATTAATGGCAATGGGAAGAAAGTGAATGATATACCCTAGATTGGGTGGAGACAACTAACATACTTAAAGCCCATCTAAATTAGCTATGTATAATAAACCTTTATTGTCAAAGTACAACATGTGTACATTGAGATTAGCTGAGCCTCCCCCGTGCTCTCCCCCCCCAACACACAGTGACAACAAACCCTCCATCCCACCACACTATGTGAACCAACTACACCATACACCGGCCTCCCAAGTCAATTCTGCATAAATTCACAGATATTATGTCCCATTTAAAAGCCTATGTAGTTTCAAGAGCATAGACTTCTCTTGTGAGGCTTGTTTTCTCTTTGCAGGTGTCCTCCCTTTGAAGGCTACTCAGTTCAAGTCAGGTTGAAATTATGTGAACCAGATATGTCTATAGAGGGATGAAAAAAAATCAAGGTGGTGTACATTAACATGCAGAACACATGAAAAATGCTGGGGCTTCAACTGCATACCATCTTGGCTTTTCTGACCCTTCTTTGCAGACTTCCCATAAGAAAAGAGAGAGCTTGAAGTTACCTATTAACAGTTACAGTCACATGTTAAAAGCAGCCTAAGCTGCACACTTGGTTCCAATCCTCACTCCTCCAGAGATCTACTATATTTCCATTTAAATTGTAGTTATTATTACAATTTAAACAGCAAATATGCATTATGTATACAAATATAGTAGGAAATGAAAATACATTTTTAATGCAAACTGATATCCTCTTTATTGGGGTGAGTAATACTGTTTAGTTCCTTATTTGGGATGCTGTTTAAGTAGATGTCCTAATCCTTGAACATGCACAAACAGCAGTGGTTGCTTAGAATTTAATGAAAATAAGTCTTTTTTCTCTCTCACTGTTTGCTGACTGAAAAAGTACGCATACTTGGGGCGATAAGCCTCAGAGCCTGTATCATTGCTTGAACAATTAAATATAACATAATGAAGTGTTTTAGTGAATGTAATTTTGTGTTTATTTGATATAGTTCCATGCCTGTAATTTATTTCCTCTTCTTTCTAAAGAAATATTAGTTTAGTTTAAGTAGTCCCTATGCATTTCTGCTTAATCAGAGTTCTTGCAGCCACAAATCCCTTTGCGTGCTTGGAAACACATTATTCTCAATTATAATGCAGAGGAGGAGGCAATATCAATTGGAATTTAAAAGGCAGGTACAAACAGGTGAACTGTGTATCTGATAGTTGTGATTGTCCCCAATTCTCCACCTTCTTAACTTTAAACAAGTTTATGACCTGATGGAGTTATTTTGCCTTTAATCCTCTGCTCACAAGTATCATCCCAGAAAATCCTTTTTTTGAGAAAGCTCATTGGCCATTAAGAGATTGCATTTCCTAAATTTTAGTTCAGGTCCCTTAGAAAGTCTTAGATTCTAACAGAATAATTGTAACTTAGAGGATGAAAGAGTATAAAATATAAAGTCTCCCTGAAGTCCAAGTGCAACTCCTGGTGATTATATAAACCATGTCAGTTTCTTGACAGCAATTTAGAAGTGGTCTGTCATTGCCTGCTATCTAGATTTTATTTTATTTTATTTTTTTAAAAGTTCCAAATCTAGTCTCTCATTCTGAAATTTTTTTATGCTTTCATTCAAACATAATTCAATTCAAATATGTTTAACTTTTTGAAGTTTGGCTGAGTGCTGCTACCTCAGAAGAACAGAGGTTCCAAGGAAGGGGAAGAAGAATTTTTTTTATTTTTTATTTTTTTAAATTTTAATTCCATTTATATCCCGCCCTTCTCCGAAGACTCAGGGCGGCTTACAAGCTTAGCAGTAGCCTTCATTCTATGTATATGCCTGCTTATTAGGGCTTTCACACACACCCCAAGCGGCATTATTACAAAGTCAGCTTAATTGCCCCCAACAATCTGGGTCCTCATTTTACCTACCTCGGAAGGATGGAAGGCTGAGTCAACCTTGAGCCTGGTGGGACTCGAACCTGCACTAATTGCAGGCAGCTGGTGTTACTTAAGGAGGCATTAGCCCACTGCTCCACACAAAGTTACATAGAGAATAGTATTTTCATATTAACATGAAGGCACAAATGGAAGATTAAAAAGATTTCAATTGCTCCATTTTCTTGCACAGGAAAGTGATTTATGACCATTTTTCCACAGTTATGACTGTTGCAGCATACCCATGACCACATGTTTTACATTCAGATGCTTGACAACTGACTCCATTTAGCAGGGTTTCCATTGCAGTTTGTGTTTTTCTGTTTTCTAGGAAGGTTGATCAAATGTGAACTTTTATATGAGTATGCGAGACACACTCACATACACACAGGAGTTCAGATTGTTGCCTTCTAATGTTTGACCATCATTTAGCTCTTAAAATGAGCAAAGATTTGGAATTCTTTATATTCTCAGTAGATTTTTCCATCATTTTATATTCCAAGATACATATTGCCCACTATACCTGAACACAGTAAACATCATGACCGTGCTATTAAGATAACCAGTTAAAGTAGTGTGCTGATTTGGTAGAGTGCTTGATACTACTTTTACTGATATGCCATAAATCACAGCAAGTGCCTTTTTAGGTTTTTTTTTTCCTAATAGGAGAGAATATTCTATTCGGGGTTGAACTGTTGAATCCTTGGTGCTCTCTGAGCTTGGTTGTTTGCTGACTTCTTTTTTCTTTTCTTTTTTCTGCTTTAATTACGGTATGTGTATTCTATGTAAATTGCCTTTTCAAATTTAGCATTATTTGAGAGCATTTCCAGGAAAACAGTGTAACATAGGATTCTTTCAGAACACTGTACATATAAGTACAAGACGTGAAAGGGTTGTCTAGGAACAGCATTAGACCATTAGTGCAGAATACCGTAATGAGTACTTGACTAAATGCATAAGCATTATCATAGAAGTCCTGTTAACAAGCAAAGCAATAATTATGAAGTTTCCATTTCAAGTCTAGAAGAAATGCTTTTAGAGATGTCTAAAAGTGGTTTTTGTTTTTTTGTTTTTTGCTGTGTGTTTCTGAGACAGGGAAAAATGAAAGGGGAGAATCTTCTCATGTTGTGTGTCTAGAGCCATAGTGAACTTGAAACAAATTGGCATTCCTATGTCAGTTCAGTTAGAGCTAGAGCTACATGTTCTCATTACAGAAGATTTCCAATGTATGATCACATTACAAATGTGCTGTGCTCCATGATTAATATAACTTTTTAACAGAGATGTTAAATTGTTTATCTTCACGTTTTTGCAACATTCTGTCGAGGAAAATAAATTTGTAAGATTATAGTGATCTCTCTTTTAATACATACAACTTTGTGTATCTGTGTGTATACATATATAAATTTAGGCCTAAAAGGATTCTAAACAGTGTACCGTATATGCATATTCTATGATTTAACATTTTATTTAAGTACATTTTATTGCAGTTGATGCATCAATGGAACTGCTTATTTAAGGAAAGTCTAAAGTGGGAATGATTTATTGGTGTGATTGATATACTTCAATAGTATGGATAAATTGGAATCCTTTTAGAAAAGGTTAAGATCCAATGAAAAGAGGAATAGGAAATTATGTTATGGAAGTCTTGTTCACTGATTCCTGTAAGATGTTGCTACAGAGGATAGTAAGCTGAATTTTTAAAGGCCAGTGCTTTCGGTCCAATGAAAGTAAATTTCTTTTTTTTAATAATAATTATATTGAGCAGATAAAAACTAATATAAACTAAATAAAAGTAAAAGCTGGAAAAGATAGAAAGTGCAGTAAAAAAGAATAGTACAAAAAGAAAAATAAGACGGGTTAAAGTGCATTATGTATTTGGTTATCTATATAGTTGGTTAATGTTAGTTAGATTATGATTATTATATATTTGTAACCCTGTAATCAGCTTTGGGAAGTGGGGGAGGGGGAGGGGGGTTTAGGGGTGGGGTGGGGATGGGATAATATTGTAACTTTTATAAAACTTTTCAATAAAAAAAGAAAAGAAAAATAAGGGACAAAAAGAAAGCATAAGAATAACTTTGCTCAGAAGTATAAACAATTTTAACAACTTATCACATTCTTTTAAAATACAATGAACAATTTCTTCATCCAATAACACATCTCTTATCTATAGACAGTACTTAAAACCTTGTCATTCAATCCTGCTCAGCAAAAGTTCATTATCAAAAATGACATTTATTTTAATCTTGATTGAGTAAACAACTAACTTTATATTCTTCTTCTTTTCTTTTAACAATCTTGGTATTTAATCTATCCAAACATCTTAGAATTCGCTCTTTTCATTTTTCCTTCTCCCTTCTCACAATTTCCCCCCCCCAAAAAATTTTTAATAATTTTTGTACTATTAAAACTTTTGTAAATTCGGTATAGGAAAATTATCCAAGCCACTCTCTTGGTTTGTTATTTGTATAATCCTTTTAACTATTAAGACATCAGGGAGATTATTTTGTGTGTCCAGGATAGCATCTTTTTCTATATCATTCTTTTAGCCTGTCACTTTCTAAATCTATATTAAATCAGACTCAGTCTTGTCAGATATAAGTTGTTCCTCTTTCATAACACTTTATAAACACAGTCTATTTATAGAGGCAGACATTCATAAAATTAACTTCTGTGTCCATTCTTCAAAATATCACTCAATATTTCCAATGTTAGGATATTTTACTCCATTCTGTGTTAAAAGCATGAATAGGTGATCTTGTCCTTTAATTGCAACATTTAATTCCTTTGGGTTGTTTCTAGTGTGCCATCTCAAAATCCCATTATATTGGTTTTTTCCCAGTGTTCAATATAGTAGCCCACAAAAAAGAGTCTTTTAATTAATTTTGAAATTCCATTTCAAATCCATCTGGACTCTTGGTCTGTTTATAACTTTCCAAAAACAACACTCTACTCACTCTTCTGCCATTTATTTTAACAAATTGCTAAGTCTTTAAATGT